>NC_138184.1:61113256-61570756 GCF_964194105.1 Spermophilus citellus
CGTCTGGCTTCTTTCACTCAGCATGATGTTCTAAAGTCCCATTTACCACCAAGCGACATAATTTCATTTTTTTTTTGGCTCAGTAAAACTCCATCAGACCTAGATACATTGTTATACCCCTTCTCACTCATTGCTTCCATCCCATTATGTTCCTATTGGATTGTTTCAAGAAATGTAACTTATCCTTCCATCAATAGAGAGGGGAAAAAAAACCCTAGAGCTTATTATGTCTCTTAGAAACATGCTCTATGGGGCTGGGATTGTGGCTCAGCAGTAGAGCGCTCACCTAGCACGGGCCGGACCCGGATTCGATCCTCAGCACCACATGAAAATAAAGGCATTGTGTTGTGTCCATCTACACACACACACACACACACACACACACACACACACACACATATATATATATATATAATTTTTTTTTAAAAAAAAGAAACATACTCTATGCTTATTTTGGTCCAGAAGATCACACTGTGTAGAGCTACATTATTTCCCAATTCACATGTCATTTGGACCTTTTGTTTTGGGTGGTGGTGCCAGATGGGACCAAGGCCTGGTTACATGTGAGGTAAGTACCCTACCACTGAGCTACCATAGTCCTTGAAGGGCTGAGAGAGACACTTAATTATCTTAAAATTAAGGAACAAAGACTGTGAGAAAGGTTTCTTAAACTGATATTATTTAGTAGAAACAGTCCACCTGTAGACACAATTTCATATTTAGATAACTTCATCTTATACATGAGCTATTCATAACACATTTTCATATATAAGCTTTTCATTAACAGAAATCAATCTAACTCATAGGAAAACCCAGGAGAAGCAGCAAGTGAACACCTGCCTGCTTTTGAAGGTGAGTTTTTTTCTTTTTTGAGTGTCAGGAACTCTGCTCCTAAGATGCCCATCTGATTTTTAAACCTTTATCTTGCTATAATTCTTCATTTAGACATACATTGGATATTCTGTCACTATGTGATAAAGAGCTCACTTTTTCTAATTCAAGATGTATGATAACTAGTACTGCAATTATAATATAATGGCTTCAGAGATAAATCCTCTATTCTTATTATTTTTAATTTTTTTGTGGGGGAGAGGGACTGGGGATTGAACTCAGAAGTGCTGAGCCACAGCCCTCTTTTGTATTTTATTTAGAGACAGAGTCTCACTGAGTTGCTTAGGGCCTCACTAAATTGCTGAGGGTGACGTTGAACTCATGTTTTCCTGCCTCAGCCTCCTGAGTTGCTGGGATTACAGGGTGTGCGCCACCATGCTCAGCTATTTTAATTTTTTTAATACTTCCTTTTACTTATACATAATATTAGGGTTCATTTTAATATAACCTTATAAGCATCTTTAATAGCTAATATACTGGGTCTTCTTATTTGAGTAATATGCATAATTCATTTCTGTGGAGCTGTAAGCCACAAATCAGGAAGATTCTTTGGATAACTTAGGTTTAGGCATATGTCTAATATCTAATTTCCAATTTGGGTTCATATTTTTCTTTTGCATATCAAACTCATGGTGGTCCTTTTTCAACTGTAACTACTTTGGGGATCCTTATTTTCAGTTTTATATATTAAAAAAATGCTCAGTCATGTTGACTTCCTGGGTTGTTATTATTTCCATAGTCGTTTTCATTTAAATAAGCCAAGATGACTTGCAAGCATATTCCAGGGGCCCAGAGCATGAAAGAGATCTTTTTAAGAATAGAATCTGTTTGTTCAGGAAATGTCTGCAGAACTACAGACAGACCCTCCAGATGCATTTTACCCTCACTACCAAGTGTATTCTTTGTCAAATTACAGGGTATTCAAGTTTTTTCCTCCTTTAGTTATCATGAAGTGGCTCTTCCTCAGGACCAACAGTCATGTTGATTTTTTCCCCCACAAACCCACCAAACTGATTTGTGAGGAGTTGTACATTATTTTCCCACTCTGTTTTGCCTTACAGGATGAACAGTCCCTTTTGCTCTTGCACATAAAGATGTTCTGAACGGACAGATCTGTGTTCTCCACCCTAATCCTCATTCATTTCTGGTTCTTGAGACATTCTTTGCAGAGGTGAAAGTGGAAGACTAGTTTGCATGGTTTGACTCTCAAATGTCCTCTCTATGCTGGCGCATGGCTCTAAAGCAACTTTATCCTTAAGTAATCAAAGGGCAGGGGTAAAAAAAAATCAGACAATAGTTAAAATTAACTGTGAACTCTTCTTCATATACATTTAGCTACTCCCGAATCACTGGACTATAACTAAGAAGTGAAAAAAAAATTTACCTCAACCTGAAATAGGATAAAAACATGAACTAGTAAACTTAAACTCTGTCACTGTTTGTTTTAACTAATCTTAATTCATCATGTGTTAAACCCACCAAAAATGAATTAGAATATTCTTGACATTATAATGACTTTGTCACATAAAGAGATTTTACCTCCTTATACCTTAAATTGTGAGTTGTTAGAGTGCATTTAAATCTTTTTGCTAAAGATCAGTAACTGGAGAATAGGCAAACTTCAAATTAGTAAGAACCAAAGCCCATAAAAACCAATCAACAACAACAACAAATTTCTAAACTTTAATTCAAATTATATGACATTGGCAACATATAACATGAGATGATGATAGTGTTAGGCACCTATATGGACTATGTCCATTAAGTCCAGTTCTAATATATTCTAATATCCACTACAGACAGTGGATAAAACAATTTTATTGTCATTTACCAATTTCCTACATGAAATGAAGTGAGAAACATCGTTCATGACCTAACATGAAAGGCGTCATTCTGGAAGACATGATTCTTTAATAGGTGGTTGGGCTGATTTTTTATGACCCAGTTTTCTCAGAGAATCTGAAGTCAACTGAAGACCACAAGGCACAGTTAAATGTGTGTGTGTGTGTGTGTGTGTGTGTGTGTGTGTGTATGTGAAATTCTGAAAAATCACTTTGAGAATTGAGTTCTCAAAGCACTGGCATTAGGGCCTCATTTCTATGAATTGGTTGATAAGGCTTTGAAATCTACCTTTTGCAGAAACGTGTGCATGCACAAACAAACACATTACAATAACAAACACATAACAATTGAGGTATAATAATAGAATAATCAGAAAGCGTTACTGAAAGTGGTACTATCTTCACATAAAATAACATACATTCAAAATATCCACAGAGAAACTTGGAAAAACAACAATTAAGGTTTAATTGTAAAACCAGATACTCACTATGCGTTTTTACAGTTCAGATGTATGTTAGACAGATGTATACATAATTAAGCCTACAAGATAAGCTTAATTTATTTGAATGTATTTCTTTTTGCTAGTTTTGTACCTATCCATAGATAGGAGTAATAGTAGCATATTTTACTGACACAGAAGTGTAAGTGTGTGTGTGTGTGTATGTGTGTGTGTGTGTGTCTGTGTGCGTATTCTCCCATGTAAGAAGTGAATTAATGTGTATATCTATTTCAATTTAGTAGTTCATCTAAAGCAAGCTAGTATCTGTGTTTCTGGAAATCGTTATGTGAATACCACATGTAAACCTTGAAATCCCTTACAGGTTTTTTAAAAAAATTACATAAACATCACAAGTTATTCAAACAAGGTAAAAATAACATGGATAACCCAAGCCTTTTCCTTAAAATATAGCTATTTCTCTTTGTCCCTAGAAGACTTTCTGCCCTAATACAATTACAATTGCTTTATTTTATTCAGAATGTCATTTTTATCTTCTTGTTTCAATCTTTGCTATACTAGTTCAAGTTTTAACAATTGCTATAGTTTTGATCTGTCCAAAGTCCTATGTGTACGAGGCTTAGCCACCAGCTAATGACACCATCGGGAGGCGATAGAAACTTTAGTTGATGGGGCCTATTTGAAAGAGGTGGGTTATTGGGCTAATGCTTTGAAGGCTCAGTCTTGATCTTGGTTCCTTCCTTCCTCCCTCCCTGCCTCTCCTACCTGGGCACTGTAAGGTGAGTAGCTTTGATCTGCCACATTCTTCCACTGTGATGTACCAATTCACTAAAGGCATGGAAACAATGCATCTAGCAGGATGGACTCAAACCCATGAGGCAATGGGCAAAAATATATAGATTTTCTCAGGTTCACTGTCACAGTGACCAAAAGCTGACTTGAGAAAATTGGTGCTGAGTAGTGGGATTATTGCTGTGATCGTATCTGACCATGTGGCTCAGAAGCCTTTGGAATTGGTCTGTGGGAGGAGTTTGGAGGGGTCTGGACATATAGGCTAGTGGAGCCCTAGAATGTTGTACATGGAGTTTAAAATGGAGGATTCTAGTGTGAGCTTAGAAAACCACAATGCTGATATAAATGTAGACCATAGAGACTGTGTTCATGAGGATTCAGATGGGAATGAGAACTCTTGGAAGTTGGAACAAAGACCATCTCTTTATATTCTGGCAAAGAACTTGGCTAAATTTTGACCAAGTTGTTAAGCCTTTCTGTGAATCTGAGTTTAAAGGTGATGGAATAAATAATCTTGTAGAGGAAATGTCAAAGCACCACAGCATTCACGTGGTGGTGGCATAGATAGAACAAAGAGCAGAGTGGAAAGATCTAAATAACTTGCAGTTGGGTCACAAAGAGTTTAAAGTTGTGGCCAAGAAGGGTACAGATGCTGCAGATATTGGTGCCATTAAGAATAAACCAAGCACTTTGCTCTGGGACAAGAGGAAAAATGCCTTGTGTACATGTCAGGAATTGGCTAGATCCCATCCATCCATCCCAGGCCCAAATGAGTAAAAAGTGTAAACTCCTTAGTCTGCTTTGAGAAGAGAGCACTGGAGTGTCTTGCTTGTGAAGGGATACTTGGGGAATTATTTCCCTGAGATTTTTCCCCCCATGTTCACCTGTCCAGGAACACACAGGCTGCTACAGCCATAGTTCAAGGGGCCCTGGGTACTTACCCTGGCAGCAAACTTTAGCATCATCCACATGGTGCTCATTTTGTAGGTATGCAGAATATAACCTTCTGTAGGTATGCAGAATATAAGAGTTGTGGAGTCACAGAACCTTCCTTCTAGATTTCAAGGAAATTCTGAGGGACTTGGCAATGTGTGGCAGAGTCAGGATCCCTGTCAGCAACCCCCACAAGGGTGACATGTACATGTTTTGCATGTTTTTTCCTTACCCTCTCATGGAAAAACAGTTTTATAAATACAACAACAGTAGATGAACTATGAAGTTTGACATTATCTTTAATGGAAATCTGTACCTTTCCATACTCTTTGGCCATCCAGGACATTCCAGTTTCATGTCCACCACATGGTGACTTCCCATTCTTGAGAGCAAGGAGCCGCTTAAAGTGGTGAGGCAACAGGACATTGCCTGCAGTGTCTCCATCTTGCTTTATTCCTGTCCCCTTTCTTATTCTCAGGCTGTGGATTTCACTTTGCATTTCTTGATCTATCTCGTTTGAGCTGATTCCAGGAACTGACCTCTGACCAAAAGAATGGACTTGAAATGGGAGTATCCTCCTGCAGGAGCATCGAGTGTTCCCATTTCTGGTCAGTGTCAGCAAGAGAGGTAGGAAGGGGCCCCAGGGAAGATGTCTGATTCAAAGTCTTGTAAAATGTTGATTCTTAAGCAAACTTATCCTTTAGACCTAATAAAGAAAGACATATATTTGCAGATGAATAAATACAATGAATTAAAAAGTGTGTCCCCAGCCTGGTGCAGAAGCACGTGCCTGTAACCCCAGCTAGATGGGAGGCTGAGGCAGAAGGATGGGATTGCTTGAATCTGGGAGTTGGAGACAGCCCAGTGTGGGCCACTGGTTTAATCTGCTTTTGTTTTGCTGGGACCAAAATATCTGACAAGAACAACTTAGAGGAACAGAAAGTTTACTTGGGGCTCACGGTTTCAGAGGTTTCATTCCATTTCATTCCATAGACAGCCAACTCCATTTCTCTGGACCCAAGGTGAGGCAGGACATCATGGTGGAAGAGCCCAGTGTAAAGAAAGCTGCTCAGGTCATGGCATGGTCAGGAAGCTGAGAGAGAGGTGGGAAGGGACCATGGGAAGATGAGCCTTTCCAGGGTATGCCCTCAGTGATCCACCTCCTCCTCCAGCCACACCACACCCTCCTACAGTTACAGCCCCGTCAATCCATTCAAACAGGATGGACTGATCTGGTTATAGCTCTCATAATCTAATCATCTTACCTCTGAATAGTCCTGACTTAACAGGAGCTTTTGAGGAACACCTCATATCCAAACCCTGATAGCAACATAGTAAAACCCCCATGTCAAAAAAAAAAAAAAGAAGAAGAAAAAAGTTCACGGCCATTTATAAATACAAGCGTGTGTTAAAATGAATGGTAATGTCAAGGACAGAGTATGAATGCCACTGCAGTGTACACAGACACAATGTCTGGGAGTGCCACATATTACTGCATTCACATATCACTGGATTTTACCAACTACAAGAACATCTTATGGGTCATGCTTTGGGATTTGACAAAAGGGCCAAAGCTCAAGTTCTTTAAAAGTCCTGGATAAATGAACAATGTTGTCCAAAGTTTGCATTTAATAGGAACCAATTCCAAAGGAAGGCAAAGAAGTATGCATGCACCAAAACATGCTCTCTTAAGATTTAAATCATTTCATACTTTTTCTCATGATAAATTCCTGAGGTAGATGGAGGTGATGCATCTAGATCTGTACTTTTTGACCAGCAATGGTGATTAATTTCCAGTTAAAAAGGAAAAAAATAATACCAATTGCAGGGAATCTGCATGTTTATATGCTTTTATTGCAATAACATCCCTTTAGTACTGAGTAGGTGTTGCTTTGTGACAGGCCAAGTCTTTCTCTGGGATATATATATTATTTTCATTACTGGGATATATATTATTTTCATTACAGTACTCCCCTCTTATCCATGAGTGATACATTTAAAGACCCCCACTGGATGCCTGAAACCATGATTACAACAAAACCCTACATACTATATTTTTTTCCTATACATACAGTCATGTATCACTGAATGATAGAGATAATTCTTAAAAAGAATTTTGTGTAATTATTTTGTTATGTGAACATCCTTGAATGTACTTACACAAACCTAGATGGTATAGCCTACTCTGTGTGTGTGTGTGTGTGTGTGTGTGTGTGTGTGTGTGTGTATGCTATATTGTGGAGCAACCATCACCTATGTGGTCCATCATTGACTGAAACATTTTGTGGTTTGCGACTGTGCATACCTATAGTAAAGTTGAATTTATAAACTATGCTCCAAGCAGAGGGCAGCAGTTCAATTCACATTATGCATAGTTCTCAGTGGAGACAAGAGAAGCAGCTCCCTCCAATGCCTGTGCCCTGCACAGCCCACACACCTCCACCCCAGTAACCACTGAACCAAGACACTACTCCTTGACAGCACCAGACAGCCTTCCCCTTCAGCAGTTGCTTTTTTAAACTTCTTACTATTAATAAATACTTTCTGATTGGTGAAACCATAAAAACAAAAATAAACTAAAAGCACAAAATTTATCTTAAACTTTCAACTTCCTTGGGGTGGGGGGAAGCCCAAATTGATAGAGCTCTAAGTTCATTAGAGTGAATTCTTTGCAGTGTACAGGAATTTGCTAGGTCTGATATAACAAAGTACCATGAACATGAGCCTTGATTGGCCTGAAAGGCAGTGTAACAGGGCTGAGATTTGTTTCCCTCTTTACAAGATCCCCAGGGTCAAAGCTTCCTGTCCCAGCATTCAGCCTTCTCAGAACTGCTGATCAGGGTGCTGACACATGGGTTCACAGTGCCAGCATCCTAATCCAACATCAGCGTCCCCCCACACAAGGTTGGACCTAACTTGGCTGGGAATCTTTGTCCTGTTTGGCTTGACCTCTAAATTACCTTTTCTGTGCTATCTTGGGCCCAGATCTGAGGAGCTCCAGGGAGTTTCACCCACTCAGAAGCAATGAATGATGTCGGGTTCCCATTTGCTGCAGGGAGAGGGCATGAAGCACCTGCCTAATAAGCTGCTTACCTGGTATTAGGGGCAGAGCTTCCCAAACACTATCTTATTCACTCCTCATAGCCACAGCGGGGGTGGGGGTGGGGGGCGGGGGGGCTCTCAGTCCCAAAAAAAACTGAGGCTCAAACTATAAGTGAAACAATTTAAACTCAGGTCTGATCACCTTGAAGCAGAAACTTGTATCAGAACCTCTAGGGAACTTTATAAATTGGGTTTTTACATTGGGTGGCAGGGGTCTGGGAAGCTGAGTAGTTACAAAAGCTTTCCTGGTGATTCTAAGGGGATCTGTAGGTAGGGGTGGGGAGTACCAATCGTACTATGATATGCTCTCCTCCAGTTCCCAGAGAGCCTGTGTCCCTCCATAGGGTGGTGGGGCCAGAATGCCAGAGGCAAGTCCCTGGGGAACCTGAGCCAGACAGTGGCTGTGAAGTACCAAAAACTTCCCATAGGCTGGCGCTGGGTTCCATTCTCACATGTCCCTCTGAGTCAGTGTTCTGTCTCTATAATGAAATACCAAGATCACTTATAAAGAAAAAAGGGCCTTTTTTTGTTTTGGGCCTGTGGCAAGGTGGCACATTGTGACTGGAGGTTACAGATGCAGCACTCCCCACATGGCCAAGAAGGAAAAAAAAAAAAACAGACACAATGATGGGCTTGGGGTCCTACAATCCCCTTTCCAGGGCATGCTTCCGATGACCTAAAGTAGGCTCCATCTCTTAGGGATTCAATCACCTCCCAACAGTGCCATCCTAGTGACCAGGCCTGTGATGGGGTGTGGGGGGGTGTCAACCAAGATCCAAACTATAGCATAATCCCTCTTTTTATCTTCACCCCCTCCTGCTTCTGAGAGGATATGTATCTAGTTGGGGAAAGTGAGGCCTCTGAGAGAGATGACTAAGGTGAGTCATGAAAGGGAGCCAGAGCCTCCTCAGATCCTCCCCCTCCCAGAAGAGAAGCAATAGGAAGGCCCCCCTGGGGAATGGCAGGCTGGCACCTTTAGATTTTACCTCCACTCAGCCTTGGATCTCCTGTTGATTTCCCAGTGTGGTGGTGTCCACGTTTTCTCTTCCACTTAAGCAACTACCCTTGTGGTATTCCAAGCTTTGGGTCCTGAAACAATGCCCTGGGATCAGGCAGGGCTGAGTCACTCCCAGCCCCCTGCACTTTCCAAGGCCAACAGGCCTAGAGGTCCCCTTCTGCTGTCTGTTGGATGCTGTTGGTCAAGTCCCCTCATGTGCATATGAGGGAAGGCATGTACCTGAGTGCATGTATGTCCACGTATGGGAACACAGATATATGTAGGTACTGCAGGGGTAAACATGAGAGGCCATCTAAACCCTGTTCCAAAGAGAGGGCAGTGTCCACACCATAGCATCACGAGTCCTCTCAGGATCCCTAAGGGTGGGGGTGGGTAGAGGCTGGACCTGAGGGAGGCTAGGGGAAGCAAAGTCTCAGATGGGACCAGGAGATGGGTAAACAGAGAGCAGTGGACATCTAAACTACTCAGTGTCAGCAATGCCTGGATGGTGTGGTGGCTGGAAGATATGGGTGGGAAGGTATGTCAGAAGAGTGGGCCAAAAGGCAGCTGGAGGTGGAGAACAGTGGGCTTTATTGGAACTCACCTAAGACCCAATCCCACCAGCACAGAGGCGTCTCCTTTATAGGGTGAATGTGTTTTGAAAGATATGCGGAGTTACCCATTCCCATCAATGGTCCAATCCGTAGGGAGGGGGAATCACAAACTCCCTACAGAACCCCCACCATCTACTCGTGCGCCGCCAAGAATACTGTGAGCGCCAATCCTGCTCACCACTGGAGAGGGCAGAAGGCTCCTCTGCCCGCCTCTCCTAATGGGGCTCTTTCTCTCCTTTGTCCTCCAGTCTCTGAACAGGCCATGCTCTCACCGCGCAGCTCAGTACCTGTGAACTTGAAGAGGACGAGCCCCACTCCAGAGCCTGTAGGGGGCTCCCCAAGTCTGTTGGTCAGATCTCCCAGGCGCACAAGGAGTACCGGAGGCCAGAAAGAGAAATGCAGCGACGACTAAATGCCCGCAGGGTGAGGAAAAAATAGGAGGCTTGCAGAGGTGCTCTGTGCGCTTCTGGCAGAACCGCCACTGGTCCAGGCTAAGCGCAGAGCACAGCCTGGGTGGTACCCCTAGCCCCGCCCATCCCGTCCCTCCTTCTTCCGCCTCGCTCCTGCGGGTTTGCTGAAGTCCAGACCAAGTCACTGGAGAGGGGCCGCAGTCCAGTGCGCCCATCCCGTCCCATCCCGTTCCCCCTTTCTTTGGCCGCGGTCCAGTGCGCGCACAGCGTCTCCGGCACCCTGAGCGGCCTGCGACAGGTCTCCCGGGAGCGGAACTCCACGGTCGAGGCTCCTGTCCGCCTGCGAGGGAGGGCGGTCTCCAGCACCGTGGGGCTGCTGCTGCTGTTCTGCTATGGTGAGCCTCGGTGGCAGCAGGTACCCAGGATGATGAAGGCGCTCAGCAAGGCTTTTTTTCTGTTCCCAGGCGAGGGTGGTCCCTGCGGCCGCAGGGCTGAGCGGCTTTCAGGTAGAGCGGGACACACGTGCTGGGTGGCCTGTCGGGTGGCCATGTGGGTGCCCAGAGCCCAAGCAGCCCCCTGGAGCAGTGGATCTGGTTTCCACTTTGGCACAAGGTAGAGGAACTAGGTAGCCCCAGAAAGCGCGGGGCTTGCGAGGATGGGGCACGAAAGGGAAACTTCAGGATTCTGGTTTGCTTTTCGTGCCCCATGTTTGTCTGCAACCTGCTACCCTGACCTCTGAGGGGTGCGGAGGTTTTATTATTATTATTATTATTATTATTTTTATTACAGGTGGTGGCCTTTTTCTTGTGCCATGTTTGTGTATGTAAAAGTATGTAAAAGCCCTGATCGTGGGACCCAGGTCCAGAGCCCTCCTAAGGCTAACACCAGGTTCGAGCCCCACCTTTGTGGGACTGCCCACTGAGTTTTCAAAGTCATTCAATTGAAATTATATCCTATACACTCTTAATTTAATTGAAGAATACATGCTGTGCCCCAAATAGTAAATGGTTCTAGAAGCAGAGACTCTCAATAACCATATGGTAAAATTTTAATTTCAGAAGTATTTTGCATTGTAGTTTGAGCTACATCCGCAGCCTTTTTGTGTGTGTTATTTTGAGACAGGGTCTAAACTGCCCAGGCTGCCCTTGAGCTTTGTTCCGGATGCCTCAGCTTGTCTTCGCAGGCATTTCATTTCAGCCTGGGCAGCTGAGCCCAGCTGCACCATAAATCTTTGAAAAATGTTCAAAGTCCTTGTATCACATCCTAATATTTCACATTATTAAAAGTTATTTTTTGTGTGAGTTTAGTTTTTTAAATGTTCGTTTTTAAAGCTCCTGCAACACTATGAGCTATTGGACATTAGGAAATGTATTTGTGTGTTTCCTAGACAACTAGAATCATGTTTTATATGAAAGAATATTTTTCAAACGTGTATGAATATATTCTAAACTACACAGGGGTAAGTTTTTGTTTTAGGTTATTTGGGGCAAGAAAGTAGTCTGATGGATATCCTGGTATTTGTATAATAACCAATTAGAGGTCAGAGGAGTGATTTTTGGGGGTATCTCTACCATCTCTTCACCACAGAGAAGGTATAGGTTAGTAAAGGGCAGAATTGGGATTTGGATCTACTTCTGAAGGATACTAAAACCTCTATTCTTTGTTTGATCAAGTGGATATGGTGAATATCTTCATTATTTTATCAAATTTGATACTTGTTATCCCTAAAACTATTATTCATTTTCCAGAATGGCCCCAAATTATTATCCATTTTCCAGAATTCCCTAAAAGTAAATTAAGAGAGCTATGGAAAGCTGTTGAATAAACCAGGAAGAATGGTAAGCTCTTTGAAGTTACTCTTGTTGCTATTCATCTGAAATTACACATATTTTCATGTACTCTTTACTTTGTTTTCATTGTTGCAGATGCAAAATATGACATTGGAAAACCAGGAAATAGAACCTTTGCTTTGGTTTAAAAATGAGGTGTCCCCCAAAAGCTCATATGTGAGACAACTCAAGAATGTTCAGAGCTGTGACATATTCAGTGAATCAATTCACTGATGTGGAGTAACTCCATGATAAATGTAGACAAGTCAGATGTGGCTCTTTCACCATGATGCTCTGCCTCACATTTAGCCTAGAGCTATGGAGTCAGAAGTCTACGAATTAAACCTCTGAAACTATGAGCCAAAATAAACTTTTGCTCCTCTGTATTGGTCTCACTAGGTCTTTTGGTCACAGTGACGCAAAGCTGACTAAAACAACCTTGTATATGGTGTTCGTAATTCTGATAATCAGTAAAGGTGTGGTTGAAAATCTTCCTAAAACATCAAAGCCCAGGACTCTTCTCTTTATCCTTTCCATCACCCGATCCAAGGTAGGTGTCTTTTTTAAAAATTCTTTTTTTTTTTCACAAACTATTTCCTATTCCACATAATGATGACAAACATTCTAGAAATAAAGAGAGTTACAAAACCCTTATTTATGTAACAGAAATTTTAACTAATGAAAGAGGTTAAATAAAATGCTTATTTACTTATTTTCTTTGTCTTCTCAAAAAAGATCTAAAATAATATCAAAGAGTAAGATAAATTAGCTAAGAATATATATATATATATATATATATGATATATTATATATTATATAAGAGTATATAACAGGCGTATATAACAGGAGCAAGATATATACACGACTGAGATGTGTAAAAGTTGGTGGGAGTACATGATTCTTAGGAATGGTGTTGTGGAAGGAAAAATTTAGAAAGCAACCAAAAAGAACAGGTAGATAAATAGGAATCTGAGGAGGAGATGAATGGGAGAATTCATTTAACCCTTTAAGTCCCATGGTCCTAGATGTGGGACACCCTTAAAAAATTAAGCAACAAATATGCCACTTACGGTAACTTCAAAGTAAAGATTTTTTTAAAAAATAGCGTTTTACATTTTTGAGAAAATAAGTGAATGATTAGAGCATTTGAAAAAAATATATATTTCATATGTATATGAAGATATATATAAAGGATATATAAGCTCTTGAATATGATTTCCAAATTATTTGAATGCAGCTGTGTCAGTTTTGTTGACATATTCACAGAATGGAAAAGTTGGGACTTACTAGATTAAGAAGCTCAAGGTAAATATTAAGATTGAATAAGAGTCAAGATGAAAGACATAAAGACACAATAGAAATAATGACAATAGGAATTCTATTATAATGTATAATAGAAGTTAAGCAGGCTTGGCGGCTTACATCTATAATACCAGTTACTTGGGAGGCTGAGGCAGGAGGATCTCAAGTTCCAGGCTGGCTTGAGCAACTTAGTGAGTTCCTGTCTAAAAATATAATTTTAAAAAAGGGCTGGGTGATGTAGTTCAGTGGTAGAGTACTTACCTAAAATGTGGGAGATTCTGGGTTAATCCCTAGTACTGTAAAAAAGGAAAAAAAGAAGAGAGAGAGAGAGAGAGAGAGAGAGAGAGAGAGAGAGAGAGAGAGAGAGAGAAAGAGAGAGAGGATAGAAATTAAACAAAATATAATGCTTACTTTTAAATTTAGTTTTGATGTCTTATATTTAATCTAGAAAAAACAGTGTTCATAGATAATACAAAATGAAATCTGTTGGGCCTTCTCAGATTATTGTGAATTATTCATTTTTGACTCTTGTTTCTTATGGTTTCTAACTTAGTGCTTAGCATATTCTTAACTTACTTAACTAATTTATCTTACTGCTTGATATTTTAGATCTTTTTTGAGAAGACAGAGAAAATAAGTAAATAAGCATTTTATTTAATTTCTTTCATTAATTAAAATTTCTGTTACATAAATAAGGTTCATTTCTTTCTTTTTTTTTTTTTTTTTTTTTGGTCCCTTTATGGTGCTGGGAATCCAACCTAGGGACTCATGCATGCTAGGCAAGAAGTACTTTACCACTATTCTACACCTCCATCCCTAAACAAGATTCTTTGTTTTTTTTTTTTTTTTATCTTTTGGTGGTAGGGGTGGAATTCAGGGGTACTCTACTACTAAGCCATGTCCCCAAACTTTTTATTTTGAGACAGAGTCTCTTTAAGTTGCTGAGGCTGGCCTCCAACTTGCCATCCTTGTGCCTCAGCTTTCCAGAAAGCTTGGATTACATACCTGGCTAAGGTTCTTGATCTGCATCCATTAAATGAGAAAATGATTTTAACCTGCAGCAGTGTGTGTGTGTGTGTGTGTGTGTGTGTGTGTGTGTGTGTGGTGTTGGGGATTCAACCCAGGGTCTTGTGCATGCAAGGTAAACACTCTGCCAACTGCAGCATTCTTCGTTTTATTGGGGGGGAGGGTACCAGAGATTGAACTCAGGACACGACCACTGAGCTACATACCCAGCCCTATTTTGTATTTTTTTATTTAGAGACAGGTCTCAGTGAGTTGCTTAGTGCTTCTCTTTTGCTGAGGCTGGCTTTGAACTTTCAGTCCTCCTGCTTCAGTTTCCTGAGCTGCTGGGATTACAGGCATGAGCTACCATGCCTGGCTCCTGCACAATTTTTTTTTTTTTAGCTGTTGATGGAGCAGTGCTGAGAATGGAACCCAAGGCCTCACACATGCTAGGCAAGCACTCTACCACTGAGCCACAACTCCAGCCCCCTGCACATTTCTTAAATGGAAGAAATGTAGAAATTATTTTCACCTATAGCGATTCTGATTTACTTTTGACTAATACTGTCTTCATATAATGGACGTGTGCATGTACACATCAAATGAATGAGATCATAGTTTGTGATTTTTTTTCTTTAAAGTAAACTTATTATCATAGGATCATAAAGGAGGAAAGGATACAAAATTATCGGTGGAAGCTGACCTTTTTTTTTTTTTTTTTTTTTTTGGTGCCGGGAACCCCAGCCCATTTTATATTTTGTTTTGAGACAGGGTCTGACTGAGTTGCTTAGGGCCTCACTAAGTTGCTGAAGCTGGCTTTGAACTCACGATCCTGCTGCCTTGGCCTTACCAGCTGCTGGGATTATAGGTGTGCACCACTGTGCCTGGCGATTTTTTACTTTTGAAACTATCTCCAGCAATGGGGGCATTTCAGACTGCTCTCAGGAAACCTGTAAGTTTTCATAGCTGTTTTTGTTATTTATTTATTTATTTATTTATTTATTTATTTATTTATTTATTTATTTATTTATTTTTTTGTAGCACTAGGGGTTGAGCCCAGGGTCCAGTATGTGCTAGGCAAATGATTCACATCCCAAGGTCCAGTCTGTATAATTACAATAAACCTCATACATAAATTCTTTCATCTTGAAAACTCAGTCCTGTTGATTAGATTTGTTCATCCCTTTCTTCTCGTGTGAATATGGGCCCTGATTGATGCAATAATTTGAACAGCATTTAGAAGACTTTAAATTTTCAACTTGAATAATGGTAGTTTTATATTTTATGCTAGATCCTTTCTCTGATTTTTTTTTAAAGAGAGAGAGAGTTTTTAATATTTATTTTGTTTTAGTTTTCGGTGGACACAACATCTTTATTTTTTTTTCTATGTGGTGCTGAAGATCGAACCCAGCGCCCCTCGCAAGCCAGGTGAGCGTACTACTGCTTGAGCCACATCCCCATCCCCTCTCTGATTTTTTACTATCATCCCATAGAGTATAAATAGGAAAATAACTATTCCTATGCTGTTTATAGGGGAATAGGAAAACCATGTGGATTTTAAAAGTATTTTTTATGTCATACTTGTATTTAAAAATAACTAAATCTATAATCACGTAAGCATTTCTCTTCCACAATTGTTTTATTCTTTTCTTTCTTTTGGTTCTTGAGATTTAACCCAGAGGTATTTTGCCACTGGGCCACACACACCCCAAACCTTTCTTGTTTTTCATTTTGAGACAGGACCTCATTAAATTGCTGAAGCTGGTCTTGAACTTGTGATCCTATCTCAGCCTCACCAGTTTCTGGGATTATAGGTGTGTGCCATGTGCTTGGCTTTTTTTTTTTTTTAACTTTTAAGGTGGGATCTCACTGTGTAATACCCCGGGTAACACACTGGGTAATACCCAGGCTGGCCTAAAACTCATGGCCTTAAGTGATCTTTCAGCCTTAGTCTCCCAAGTACATGGCACCACATGTCTGGCTTAGAATTTAGAACTTTCCAGATTTATTTTTTCAAAAGGAGTCTTCTTATAAGCTTCCTGAATTGGTATTTTAGAATTAAATCTTTTCATTAAATTCAAATGACTATAATTCGACCAAAATAAATATTGGTATACATTAATCAAAGATTATGTATTTAGTATATTTGAAACAAATGTTGACATTGTTTTCATTTTCAGAGCTTTACAATTCTGTGTAGGTTAGTATTATTTCATTATACCAGTTTAGGATGTCTTAGCAATATTTGTCTTCTTAAACCAAGATGCTTTTCCTCAGTGGGATCATCACTCCTACTCCTAATGTGTTTATCCAGATCTGTCATCTTCTCTGGGTACCTCAAATTCGATATGTCCCAAATCAAAGACATTGACCTTGACCCCTTCCTTTTTGCCAACTGTTTTAATCTACTCTGTCACCCCATTTTCCCCATCTTTGTAAACAGAATTAAAACACTGAAGCTGGGGAAGCCCTAAGACTCCCACCGTCCCTTGGATCACCAATCTAGGCACTCCCCAGAGCCTGTATGTTCCACCTGTTTTATAAACCTTCATCTTAATGCAGAGATTCACTTTTGCATCCATCGTTTTGAAATACTCATTTTTCAGTCCCTCCCTCCTCCTGTTGGGTTCACCTGCTGCCAGAGCTGACGTTCTTCCAAAGTGTATTGGTGATACTGGAACTCAGCTGCTTACCCAGTGGACCTGCACTACATGAAGGGGAAATTTCACCCTCCAGCAGAATACATGTTCTGATCTTCCTGCTGCTTCATCTCTTCCCAGTGACTCTATCCCATGTGGCTTTGGGACTCGTTTGTTAGGATGTCATACCTCCTCCTTTGCTTGTACTGCCCTGGCTAGGACACCCTTCTCACCCTCCGTGGCCCTTTCTTTTAAGATCTGACCCTTCTGTTTGCAGCATTTCCTGAGCGTCCCAGGTGAATGGACTTCTTTCCTTGATGCTTTTTCCTGTGTCCATTTCAGTTGTAGAACTAGTGAATTGTACTTTTTTTTTTGTTCTTACTCATTTTCCTCTCTCTGTGTCTTGAGTACAGAACAGAGCATCTCTTCTATTTTCAGTTTCTCCCATGATAATGCCTGTGATTTGATAGACATGATAAAAATTTGTTGTTGTACTGAGTGAGTATTATGATTTGGATATGAGGTGTCCCCCCAAAAGTTCACATGTGAGACAATGCAAGAGGTTCAGGGGAGAAGCAACTGGGTTTTGAGAGACCTAACCCAATCACCGAATTAATTCCCTGGCAGGGTTAACTTTTGAGTGGTAAATGACGTGGTAGGCTGTGGCTGGAGGAGGAGTGTGTATTTCTCTCTGGCAAGTGGAAACCTCTCTGCTCTCCAATCATGATGTGAGCTGCTTTTCTCTGCCACACTCTTGCACCATGATGTTCAGCCTCACCCCATCCCTGAAAAACGGAGCTGACCTTCTATGGACGTAAGACCTCTTAAACCCTGAGCCCCAGCATAAACTTTTTCTCCTCTACAATTGTTCTGGGTCAGATCTTTTAGTCACAGCAGTGAAAAAGCTGACTTAAACAGAAATTGGTACCAAGAAGTAGGGTTGTTGTTGTGACTGAGCTGACCATGTGGTTCAGAAGCATTTGAAGCTGTTTGGAATGAGTATGAGGAATTTTGAGATGTGTAGCGAGAAAGCTGGAAATGCTTTATTTAGATTGTTTTTTTTTAAAGAGAGAGTGAGAGAGGAGAGAGTGACAATTTTTAATATTTATTTTTTAGTTCTCGGCGGACACAACATCTTTGTTGGTATGTGGTGCTGAGGATCGAACCCGGGCCGCACGCATGCCAGGTGAGCGCGCTACCACTTGAGCCACATCCCCAGCCCTATTTAGATTGTTGTAAGCAGAGATTAATGGCTGATTCTGGTGGGAGCTCAGAGGATCAGTGTGGCAATAGGACTATGGTCAGTGAAGACCGGGCTCAAGAGGGTTCAGAAAAGGAGGGCTATTGGAATTTGGAGTAGAATTAGTAGTCGTGTTACGTTCTGGCTGAGAAGTTGACTGCATTTCTGCCTGTGTCCTGGGACTTTCTGTGAGGCTGATTTTAAAAGTGATGGACTTTTTAAATCTGGTGGAAGAAAAGTCCTGGCACCATAGCATTCAGGGGGTGGCATGGATATTGCTGGTGGCTTTTAGCCAAATTTATTGTGATAATCAGGAGCAGAAAGATTTGCAGACTTGAAAGTCTGAAGTCAAACGAGGGCTAAGGAAGTTGCAGTTGTTGAAGACCTTATCACCACCACTGGGGAAATGCTAAAGACTCTGACTGGAGACAATAAGGAAGATGGCTTGAGGACATCTCAGGAGCTGGCAAGACCACACCCATCTCTAGCTCAAGAGAGTAAAGGTGAAAATTCTCTTGAGAAGAGACCAGTGGGTCACCCTTCTTGCCCAAGGGAGCAGGAGTCTAGGACATTTTTTTTCAACATGCTCAGCCACCTAGATACTCAGAGGCTGCTGCAGCCAGGGTCTCTGGAGGCTTGGCTACTGCTGGAGATGGCAGAAGACCTTGGAGTCAACCCTGTGGTGCTGGTTCTGCAGGGATGTATTATGCTGCACTTAGGGTTTCTGGGAGGCTTCCACCAAGATTTCAAAGGAAGGCCTGGGAGGCCAGGCAAAGTGCAGCACGGTCAGAGTCCCTGCAGGCACCCCCCGAGAAGGTAAAGTGTGGGGATGTGCGAAGGAAGCTGAAGCTTTCAGGGAAGACCCACAAGAGTAAGAAATGCCAGGAACATGGAACATCGTCCTAGGAAAGATGCAGGAATTTGAAGAGTCAAGCCAACAGGCCACAGGGGTGGATCTGCACAAGCCGTCTAGACAGAACATTATCGTGCCATGTGCTCCAGATGCCTGGCACAGAACTAACTGCAGGACCTGTTTGCCCAGCTGGATTTTGGTCTTGCTTTGGGGTCCTATTTCTCCTTTCTATGAGGCTGGCTTTGAACTCAAGATCCTCCTGCCTCAGTCTCCTGAGCTGCTGGGATTATAGGCGAGTGTCACCATGACTGGCTTGATTTCATTTCTTACCAGCTTGATAGACCTAAGATGCTGGACATTTAAAATTTAAAACAAACCACCTAAATGAGTCCCGTTCAAAATAGGAAGATGTGAAATGGGAAAACTATAAAGTAAATCCAAGCAATTTAAACAGTTTGTGTACATGAACATTTCACAAATCATTTGATACCTTTTTGTCAAGTAAGAATTCAATCTAACTCTTAAGGGACCCGGCTTTGTGCATTTACTTAGCTAATAAGGACTCTTTCTATATTGAGCACTGGTAAGTTGATAGCCTCGATATTTCTGGACATCTTTGTGTCCATCTTTATTTTATGTCGTCTTTATTTTGCACTGTTGCCTCCTACTGACTTATCTCTCTCCATTTCTTCACATCCACCCACCCTGCCTTCATCCTCCCTGCAGAATTTAGAGGGCTGTGTCTCCAATGCAAATATTTGACCACGAGCCACTTTTGCAAACATTGATTTCCAAGCACCTTCAAGTTGAGTAGGAGGCTTTTTATTTAAATAATAGTAACTCTGATTTCTTCCAGGAAGGAAGGGGGCCATAGCTGGTATCCTGGTATTCCCAAGAAGTGGAAGGAAGCATCCTGCCCCTTTTATACATTTTATATTTTCTTTGTTCTCCATCCCTATCCCCCACTTTATCTCTCCCCATCCTGGGAGTGGCCAAAAGGTGAGAAGCAGTTGGGCCTGTAGGCATTAATCAACACCTTTTCCAACTCCCTGCAGGGAGGAAAAACTCACTCCTGGGACAGGTTACCTTAGCCACTGGTTGGAGCTGGAGCAGGGTAAAGGGCTTGGAAAGGGGGAAAGGGCAGCATTTGGTTTTCTTTCCAACTAGCCCTCAACTTTCCAATTGACTTATTATTGATATTGACTGTCATTAATTCTTGCTTCGCTTTTGTAATCTGACTTCAGCCTAACTAATTCTCCATCTTCAGCTTTTCCCTCTGTATGCCTTTTTATTTTTTTTTTAATTTTTAATTTTTTTAGTTATACATGACAGTAGAACGTACTTGGACGTACCATACATACATGGTATATAGCATCACATCCTTGTGGCTGTACATTATTTGGATGGAGTTTCACTGGTCGCGTATTCATATATGAACATAGGAAAGTTATGTTTGATTGATTTACTCAGCTGTCATTCCCATTCCCCCCCCTCAGTTGCCCCCATTTTCCCCTGTCCAGGCTGGTAAACTCTGCCCCCCTGGCCCTCACCTATGGGGAATCAGCATCGGAGAGAAGATTTGGCCTTTGGTTTTGTGGGATTGGCTTATTTCACTTAGCGTGATAGCCTCCATTTCCATCTATTTACCATAATTTCATTTTTATTCAAATTTTTTTTAGTTATAGATGGACACAATATTTTTATTTTGTTTGTTTATCTTTATGTGGTGCTGAAGATCAAACACAGTGCCTCACATGTGAGAGGCAAGTGTTCTGCCACTGAGCCACAACCTCAGCCCCTTCTTTATTTCTTTATGGCCAACTAATATTCCATTGTGTATATACACCACATTTTCTTTATCCATTCATCTATTTCAGGGCACCTATGTTGGTGCCATAGCTTAGCTATTGTGAATTGTGCTGCTATGAACATTGATGTGGCTGTGTCACTGTAGTATGCTGATTTTAAGTCCTTTGGATATATACGAGGAGTGGGCTAATTGGTCAAAGAGTTGTGGTCCTTTTCCTCTGGTATTACCAAACTGCTCTGCTGCCCTCGCCAACCCCAATACTGTTAGACAAGTGCCTAGCCCTGTGTAATACTGCTTGTCCTCTCTGGCTACCACCTTTCCTGCTCTCTCACTCTATCCTGCCCTCTCTTTGAATAACCTCATCTTGGGGTCTCAGCTCAGACACTGCATCTAGAAAAGCCAGTCATGACACATCTTTTTTTTTATCCTCTTTAAACCCAGGTCATTAACACTTAGCAGGAGCTCAATAAGTATGGAAAGAAAAAATAAATAAATACTTTTTATACAAATTTGGCTTAAAAGAGTGTCCCTTCTGACACAGAAGCTAAAGAGGAAGAGACATGTAAAGGAATATTTTACAATTAAAGTGGTCAAGATACAGTGAAAAAAAATCAATTAAGTCCTAAGACAGCCACAAGGAAAGGGACAACAGTTTATGTAGGGAGACAAAGCCATCTTCCATGAGGACTTCGCATAGCCAACTGAGGCTCACAGGACTTGTGTCAGAACAGTGGGTGAAAAGGTAGCATACCTGATTGGATATTGTTGGAAGCTCTTGGCCAAAATTTATTGTGATAATCAGGAGCAGAATGCAGAGCAGAAAGATCAGAAAAATGTGGACTTGAAAGATCAAAGTCAAACCAGGGCTGAGGAAAATTGCAGTTGTTCAAGATATTACCGTCAGTAAAAGAAATGCTAAAGATACCCAGAGATAATAAGAAAGATGGCTTGCAGGCATCTCAGGAATTGGCAAGACCATATCCATCTCAGACTCAAGGAAGTAAAAGTAAAAAAAATCTCTTGAGAAGAGACCAATGGGCACCCTTCTTGTTCAAGGGGGCCTAGGAAGTTTTTTCAACATGCTCAGCTACCCAGGCACTCGGAGGCTGCTGCAGCCGCGGCCTCTGGAACTTGGGCTACTGCTGGAGATGGTGTGAGACCTTGGTGTCATCCATATGGTGCTGGTTCTGCAAGAATGTAGGAAACTAGAGTTAGGGGGTCACGGAGGCTTCCACCAAGATTTCAAAGGAAGACTTGGGAGGCTAGAAAACAGCAGCAGGGTCAGAGTCCCTGCAGGGCACATCCTGAGAAGTTAAAGCGTGGAGAGGTGAAGAGGAAGCCAAAGCTGCGGTGGAGACCCCCCAAGAGTTAAGAAATGCCAGTAACATGGGACATCATCCTAGGAAAGCTGCAGGAATCGAGCAGAGACAACCTGTATAAAATGGGGTTATGTAAATATAAAATTTTGTCTAGAGATAAGATTGCTTCTACTCTAAATAATAGCAGTTCTGGAAATCTTTCTCATAATCCTTGTTCCTTAATCATCCCAAAGTCTTCCCAGTCTTCCAAGTAAGGGAGGTCAGGTGTGGAGCTCTAGCTTAGTGGTAGTATGCTTACCTAGCATGGACCAGACCCCAGTTTCCATCCAAGCATCACACACACAAAAATTATATATGTGTATATATGTGTGTGTATGTGTGTGTGTGTGTGTGTGTGTGTGTGTGTATGTGTGTGTGTGTGTGTGTGTCTAGGCTAGATAGAGTTTTACTCAGCCATCAAGAAGAACAAAATTATGTCACTTGGGGATAAATGGAACTCAAGGTCATCATGCTGAGTGAAAGAAGCCAGACTAGAAATTTAAGAGTATGATGTTGGTGAGCTGCTTCCCTCCACCACACTCTTCCTCCATGATGTCCTGCCTCCCCTGGATCCCTGAGGAATGGAGCCTGCTGTCTATGGACTGAGACTTCTGAAACCGATTGAAGCCAAGGGCACTGAACCCCTGAGCCCCATCCCCAGCCCTTTTAAAAAATGTATTTAGGTGCTGCGTGCTTCTCACCAGAGACCTCGGGGTCTGGGGCTTGACCCAGAGGTGCAGCGAGCCCCTCAGAGCGGCAGTGCTGGGGATTTAATCCAAGGCCTCATGCATGCTAGGCAAGTGCTCTGCCACTGAACTACATTCCCAGTTCAGACAAACAGCTGTGACTCAGCATTAATCCATCCGGCTGAAACAACTGGTCAGCCTTTCTCATCCTAAGGAGGTAAATGCCTACCGAGCCTTCATAAGTAGTGGCCACAGGTTTGAAACGGGGCTTGGGAGAGACAGTAAGAACCCACCCGTTGCATTGGTTGCCCGGCAAAGGGAAACGAACTGTCGCCATTTGCAAGAGACACCACTATGGCAGAGAACTGACGTCATCAGACTGCGGCGGAGGAGATAACTTCATTGAAACCTGCGGCTACAGTGACTTCTTCCCTTCCCTCCTAATACCTTTCCTCCCAAGCATCTAATAAATTTATAGGAGTAAACAGTAACTCAGCAGTCAAACAGAACAAGAAGTAACATGAGCAGCTTCAAAAAGCAAGGAAGAAAAGGAGTACAAACAATGCCGGACAGCCTAAATATTCAGGAGGACCTAGAGTCATCAGAAAAATGGTCATATAAAGAACTCAAGGAACACCTTAGACAGATGGAATGGAACCTTAAAGAGGATACAAGACAGCAAATTCAAGCAGCGAAAGAACACATTGAGAATGAATTACATAAACAGATAAAAGAAGAAGTTAAGCATCTTTATCAGGAGATAGAGATTATAAAAAATAATCAAACAATAATTCTAGAAATGAAGGAAATGATAAACCAAATTAAAAACTCAATTGAGAGTATCACTAACAGAGTGGAGCAAGTAGAAGCCAGAACGTCAGATAATGAAGACAAAATATATCATCATGAAAAGAGTCTAGCCAACTCAGAAAGGCTGGTAAAAAATCACGAGAAAAACATCCAAGAGTTATGGGATAACATAAAAAAACCAAACTTACGAGTCATCGGGATAGAAGAAGGTACAGAGATTCAAACCAAGGGAATGAGTAACCTGCTGAATGAAATAATTACAGAAAACCCTCCAGAAATAAAAAAGGAAACAGATATACAAATTGAAGATGCATACAGGACACCGAGCACACAAAATCACAGTAGACCAACGCCAAGACACATTGTTATGAAGCTATCCAATATACAGAACAAAGAGAAAATATTAAAAGCTACAAGAGAAAGGAGACAGATTACATTCAGGGTTAAACCAATAAGGTTAACAATGGATTTTTCATAACAGACACTGAAAGCAAGAAGGTCATGGAACAATGTATTTCAAACACTGAAAGACAATGGATGCCAACCAAGAATTCTGTATCCAGCAGATGACAACGAAATAAAAATCTTTCATGATAAACAAAAGTTAAAAGAATTTGCAGCCAGAAAACCAGCATTGCAAAGCATTTTGAGCAAAACACTACACGAGGAAGAGATGAAAAACAATAACCAAAACGTTCAGTGGGAAGTGCCTCAGTAAAGACAGAGGGCGAGGGAAAAGATAATCATGGAGAAACAAACTAAATTTTTTTTTAAAAAGGATAAATAATCAAACATGGATGGAAGTACAAACCATATATCAATAGTAACTCTGAATGTTAACGGCCTAAACTCTCCAATAAAGCGACATAGGCTGGTATCATGGATTAAAAAAACAAATCCAACAATATGCTGCCTCCAGGAGACACATCTGGTTGGAAAAGACATACACAGGCTGAAGGTGAAAGGATGGGAAAAAATATACCACGCACACGGTCCTCGTAAGCAAGCAGGGTTGGCCATCCTCATATCGAATAAAATCGACTTCAAGACTAAGTTAATCAAAAGGGATAAAGAAGGTCATTATATACTGTTAAAAGGAACCATTCACCAACAAGACATAACAATTATCAATATTTATGCACCAAATAATGGTGCTGCGACATTCATAAAACAAATTCTCCTCAAGTTCAAGAATCAAATAGACCACAACACAATAATTATGGGTGACTTCAACACACCTCTCTCACCATTGGACAGATCCTCCAAACAAAAGTTGAATAAAGAAACTATAGAACTCAATATCACAATCAATAACCTAGACTGAACTGACATATATAGAATATATAAACCATCATCAAATGGATATACTTTTTTCTCAGCAGCACATGGATCCTTCTCAAAAATAGACCATATATTATGCCATAGGGCAACCCTCAGTAAATATAAAGGGGTGGAGATAATACCATGCATTATATCTGATCATAATGGAATGAAACTGGAAAGCAATGATAAAAGAAGGAAGGAAAAATCCTACATCACATGGAAAATGAACAATATGTTACTGAATGATCAATGGGTTACAGAAGACATAAAGGAGGAAATCAAAAAATTCTAAGAGATAAATGAAAATACAGACACAACATATCGGAATCTATGGGACACAATGAAAGCAGTTTTAAGAGGAAAATTCATCGCCTGGTGGTCATTCCTCAAAAAAAGAAAAAAACCAACAAATAAATGAGCTCACACTTCATCTCAAAGCCCTAGAAAAGGAAGAGCAAAACAACAGCAAATGTAGCGGAAGGCTAGAAATAATTAAAATCAGAGTGGAAATCAATGAAATTGAAACAAAAGAAACTATTGAAAAAATTAACAAAACTAAAAGTTGGTTCTTCGAAAAAATAAATAAGATCGACAGACCTTTAGCCATGCTAACGAAGAGAAGAAGAGAGAGAACTCAAATTACTAACATACGGGATGAAAAAGGCAATATCACAACAGATGCTACAGAAATACAGAAGACAATTAGAAATTATTTTGAAAACCTATATTCCAATAAAACAGAAGATAGTGAAGACATCGATAAATTTCTTAAGTCATATGATTTGCCCAGACTGAGTCAGGAGGATACACACAATTTGAACAGACCAATATCAATGGATGAAATAGAAGAAGCAATCAAAAGACTACCAACCAAGAAAAGCCCAGGACCGCATGGATATAGAGCGGAGTTTTACAAAACCTTTAAAGAAGAGTTAATACCAATACTTTTCAAGTTATTTCAGGAAATAGAAAAAGATAGAGCTCTTCCAAATTCATTCTATGAGGCCAACATCACCCTGATTCCGAAACCAAATACACTTCAAAGAAAGAAAACGACAGACCAATATCTCTAATGAACCTAGATGCAAAAATCCTCAATAAAATTCTGGCGAATCGAATACAAAAACACATCAAAAAATTGTGCACCATGATCAAGTAGGATTCATCCCTGGGATGCAAGGATGGTTCAATATACGGAAATCAATAAATGTTATTCACCACATCAATAGACTTAAAGATACGAACCATATGATCATCTCGATAGATGCAGAGAAAGCATTCGACAAAGTACACCATTCCTTTATGTTCAAAACATTAGAAAAACTAGGGATAACAGGAACTTACCTTGACATTGTAAAAGCTATCTATGCTAAGCCTCAGGCTAGCATCATTCTGAATGGACAAAAGTTAAAGGCATTTCCTCTAAAATCTAGAACAAGACAGGGATGCCCTCTATCACCACTTCTATTCAATATAGTTCTCAAAACACTGGCCAGAGCAATTAGACAGATGAAAGAAATTAAAGGTATAAAAATAGGAAAAGAAGAACTTAAATTATCACTATTTGCAGATGACATGATTCTATACCTAGAAAACCCAAAAGGGTCTACAAAGAAACTACTAGAACTAATAAATGAATTCAGCAAAGTGGCAGGATATAAAATCAACACGCATAAATCAAAAGCATTTCTGTATATCAGTGACAAAACTTCTGAAACAGAAATGAGGAAAAACACTCCATTCACAATATCCTCAAAAAAAAAAAATAAAATAAAATACTTGGGAATCAACCTAACAAAAGAGGTGAAAGATTTATACAATGAAAACTACAAAACCCTAAAGAGAGAAGTAGAAGATCTTAGAAGATGGAAAAATATACCCTGTTCATGGATAGGCAGAACTAACATCATCAAAATGGCGACATTAGCAAAAGTTCTCTATAGGTTTAATGCAATGCCAATCAAAATCCCAACGGCATTTCTTGTAGAAATAGATAAAGCAATCATGAAATTCATATGGAAAAATAAAAGACCCAGAATAGCAAAAGCAATTCTAAACAGGAAGTGTGAATCAGGCGGTATAGCGATACCAGATTTCAAACTATATTACAGAGCAATAGTGACAAAAACAGCATGGTACTGGTACCAAAACAGGCGGGTGGACCAAGGGTATAGAATAGAGGACACAGAGACTAATACACAAAGTTACAACTATCTTATATTTGATAAAGGGGCTAAAAGCATGCAATGGAGGAAGGATAGCATCTTCAACAAATGGTGTTGGGAAAACTGGAAATCCATATGCAACAAAATGAAACTGAATCCCTTTCTATCGCCATGCACAAAAGTTAACTCAAAATGGATCAAGGAGCTTGATATCAAATCAGAGACTCTGCGTCTGATGGAAGAAAAAGTTGGCTCCGATCTACATATTGTGGGGTCGGGCTCCAAATTCCTTAATAGGACACCCATAGCACAAGAGTTAATAACAAGAATCAACAAATGGGACTTCCTTAAACTGAAAAGTTTTTTCTCAGCAAGAGAAACAATAAGAGAGGTAAATAGGGAGCCTACATCCTGGGAACAAATTTTTACTCCTCACACTTCAGATAGAGCCCTAATATCCAGAGTATACAAAGAACTCAAAAAATTAGACAATAAGATAACAAATAACCCAATCAACAAATGGGCCAAGGACCTGAACAGACACTTCTCAGGGGAGGATATACAATCAATCAACAAGTACATGAAAAAATGCTCACCATCTCTAGCAGTCAGAGAAATGCAAATCAAAACCACCCTAAGATACCATCTCACTCCAGTAAGATTGGCAGCCACTATGAAGTCAAACAACAACAAGTGCTGGCGAGGATGTGGAGAAAAGGGTACACTTGTAGATTGCTGGTGGGACTGCAAATTGGTGCGGCCAATTTGGAAAGCAGTTTGGAGATTCCTGGGAAAGATGGGAATGGAACCACCATTTGACCCTGCTATTGCCCTTCTCGGACTATTCCCTGAAGACCTTAAAAGAGCATGCTACAGGGATACTGCCACATTGATGTTCATAGCAGCACAATTCACAATAGCTAGACTGTGGAACCAACCCAGATGCCCTTCAATAGATGAATGGATAAAAAAAATGTGCCATCTATACACAATGGAGTACTATGCAGCAATAAAAAATGACAAAATCATAGAATTTGCAGGGAAATGGATGGCACTAGAGCAGATTATGCTTAGTGAAGCTAGCCAATCCCTAAAAAACAAATACCAAATGTCTTCTTTGATATAATGAGAGCAACTATGAACAGAGCAGGGAGGAAGAGCAGGAAGAAAAGATTAACATTAAACAGAGACATGAGATGGGAGGGAAAGGGAGAGAAAAGGGAAATTGCATGGAAATGAAGGGAGACCCTCATTGCTATACAAAATTACATATAAGAGCTTGTGAGGGGAATGGAAAAATAAACAAGGAGAGAAATGAATTACAGTAGATGGGGTAGAGAGAGAAGATGGGAGGGGAGGGGAGGGGGGATAGTAGGGCATAGGAAAGGTAGCAGAATACAACAATTACTAATAGGGCATTATGTAAAATTGTGGATGTGTAACCGACGTGATTCTGCAATCTGCATTTGGGGTAAAATTGGGGGTTCATAACCCACTTCAATCTAATATATGAAATATGATATGTCAAGAGCTTTGTAATGTTGTGAACAACCAATAAAAAAAAAGGAAAAAAAATAAAAATAAAACAAGGTCATAGTTTTTAAGTAATCTAGGTATATTGTAAGAATTAAATTAGGTGAATATAAATGTTTACAAGTTACATAATTAACCTACCCTTGTGTTACAACAAGTAATTGAAACTTATATAAGTTATTTCTGAGTTAAAATACTGAGTTTTAATTGTTAAAAATGAGGATAAAATCACCTAATATTGAATTTTTAAAAATTTTATAAAAATATATTTATTTTATTATTACAATACAGAATGAAATGGCACCTTATAAATTTCTGCTCTTTGTAGGATTGTAGCTGTGTCACTTAATTGCTAGTGTGAGTATAGGTTAATATGTCACTTCACTGCTGTTTGAACTATAACTTTTTAAGCATGGCTTTGTTTGAAATATAGCTTCTAGGAATGTAAGCTTGCAGATATCTCGAGAAATTGCTCCATGTGGTAATGACTACTTCCAGATATCACTTGCAGATTTTTCTCTGCCTTTGTTCTGCTGCTGTAAACTGTTTATTGCAAGAACTTCCACTCATGGTTTTTGGTCATGAATTCAAACCCACCAATGTTGTAATGGTTAAGAAAGGATGTCGATTTTTTCTATAAAAGCCCTGTGTAACCTCAGCTTGGGACCCAGAATTTCAGAGCTCATCTGGGTCTTCTGATGTAATAAACCTGAGTTTTCCTACCATCTCAGTTGTGCTTGTGCTCTTGCTGAATGTGATTTCCCCAGCATACATGTTCTCCTTAACGTTAAAAAAAATTGACCTAGGGAAGCATATATTTCTCTGATTCATATAATATGTATTCAATTGTTAGTATAAGTCAAATACTTTAAATATTGCCAATTTTATACGTTTTCATCATAGAGTTGATAAATCAAAATTTCTTAAGGCATATATAATTTCACATACTAATTATATAAAAAATTACAGGTGTTATGGTAAAACATTTATTAAAGAGATTAACTCATGACTTATGGACAAAAATAATAAACAGTTTAGCTTTTCATAATGTGGATGAAAAAAAAATATTAAACAGCCAGGCATGGTGGTCTCAGCAGTTGGCAAGGCACTAAGCAACTCAGTGAAACCCAGCCTATGAATAAAATAGAAAGTACAAAAATAAAATAATAAGGCTGGGGATGTGAGTTCAATCCCTGGTACAAAAAATAAATAAATAGAAATAATAATAATAAAGAAAAGAGAAACAATGAGTAGGAGGGAAATTTAAATGTATCTCTAAGTGTAAGGATGTTTCTGTAAGGAAAGTTTACAATTATAAAGTTGACTTTTGTATGAGAATGTAGAGATCAAAGTAGATGGAAGGAAACTTGCAATTTGAAAAGACAATGAATCACAGATGTCTCAGAAAGTTTTCATTGCATCCTACCCCATCTTATGACCAGAAATGTATCAGGGAAGAATTCTTTTCATGGTAAGTTCCAGAGGGACCTTCCATAAACCCCTTCACTTGGAATCACCTCTGGATGGATTTTTCTGCTCACTGATATAGCTGAAACTAGGGTTGAAGTAGATCCAGATGCATCATGTGCAAGTGTTGGATCATGCTGCTCAGGTAGAGTTGGGTTTGGAGGTGCACAGAATTCAAGAGTTACAAGGCATGGCAGCTTCTGTTTGAATTACAAAGGAAAGCATGGGAGTAAAGAACAAACACCTGTATCAGTGTCTCAACTCCTTCAGGAACCCCCACGTGGGAAAATTCCTAAAGAGAATGTAGTGAAGTTACCAGAAAAACATTGCCTGGGTATCAATTTTCTGCACCATGTTTGAAAATCACTGATATTAGCATAAGGCCCTAGATTTCAGCCACTGAAACTAGCAAAGTTCCAGGACTTGAGTTCTCCAAGGCCTTGGGAGAGTACACCACACCAGAATATACACCCGATGGTGTTCATGGGGATTTGGGATTTAATCTCTAGCACTCTGAATTTCTTTCTTACTTGAGACTGGCTCCTTTCTTTCACTTCTTTATTTCTTCATTTTGGGATAGGAATGCTTGTCCTATATCATCATATTTTAGAAGTATGGAACTTTTTTTTTTATAAAATAGGCCCAAACATGAAAGAGTATATTCTTTAAATCTCAAAAGAGACTTTGAACTTATAATTTTGAGTGATATTGTAACCAGCTAAATTTTGAAACTTGAGAGAATAAGAGAATTCATTTAGAATTGTGAGAAAGACATGATCTCAGGGAATGAGAGGCATAATATCCTGGATTGGATATGCTTTAAGTCTATCCCCCAAAATTTATTCATTGAGAGTTTGATCACCAGTTCAACAATGTAAATGTTGTTGGGAATTTTCAAGAGTCTTTTCTTATATTTTTATTTTTATTTCAATGAAAAAAATTAGAGTGAATTTTTGAATTTGTTCTTTCTTGATATACACGACAAGAGGGTATTTTGACATATTATACATACATGGACTATAACCTATTCTAATTACGATCCCATTCTTCTATTGTACATGATGTGGAGTTTCACTGATGAAGGGTTCACATATGAACATAAGGAAGTTATGTCCAATACATTCTACTGTTTTTCCTATTTCTATTTCCCCATCCCCCCACCTGATGTGTGTTAGCATTCTCATATAGAAAGAAAAATTCAACCTTTGGCTTTGGGGGGATTTCTTTATTTCACTTAGCATGATGATCTCCAGATCCATCAATTTACTGGCAAATTTATAAATGTGTAGCCAGTAATTCACTGGAGATAAATTACAGGCCACTAATTAGGATATAATTTCATATTCTAATTATTTTAAACTTTTTTTGTACAGTCTCACATGAGCTTCTGAGAGAAACCACAGATCCAAAAAAGGACATTCTTCTCCTTACAAAAGCCCATTTCATTTTTAAGAGTCCCCATCACCTTAACAGTTTCAGCATTGCCCAAAAGTACAAGTACAAAGTCTGCTCTGAGACTAAAGGCAAATTTAACCTGAACCTTGTGTAATTCAAAAGAAAGTCATCCAGATCCAATATATAATGGCATAGAATAAAGATTTTCATTCCACCAGGGAGAAATAGGGTGTAAGATAAAACCAAGACTCAAATTCAGCTTGGCATACAAGACCTGTAGCTCTGCATCCAGGATGTGGTGAATATGCTATGCTGATATTCTCTTCAAAGAGATTCTGTAGCTCCATCCCTATATCTTTGCTGATTGCAGACCACATAGCATCTCTTTATTTGTTTCTTCTCAAAAATTTTCAATTTTCCTCAGCAGATGTCCCACAGTACTGGTATCTCTTAATCTCAGGTATATTCATTTCAGCTTCCTTTCCACATCTTCATGCCTCACCCTCTCAGGGCAATCCACAAGGATTCTGTCCCTGAAACTCTTTTCTCATCTACAGGCCTTCCTTTGAAATTTCTGCAGAAGCCTCCTTGACCCCCTAAATTCAGCATTATGCATTCCTGAGGAACTGAAGGACACGATTAACACCATGGTCTCCCATGATCTGAAGCAATAGACAAGCTTTCTTGTGCCCTGTTTGTAGCAGCATCTTAGTTTCTGCTTTACTCAGCATAGTGAAGCCACTTCCTAGACTCCACAATGCAAGAAAGGTATTACCATGGTCTTTTTTCAAAGTAATTTTTATTTTTATACTCCTGAGCCTAGAATGGATGTGGTATGCCCATTTATGAGCCACCTTCAAGCCATATTTTCTATTTTCTAATGTACCTAGGACTTTTTTAGTGACTTTAATGCTTTTTAAAAAATAAATATTCAATAGATCTAGATTTACGAGCAATTTTCTGGACAAACACCCAAGTTTTTCTAATAAAAAAAAAACTTCTTTTTTTTAATTAGAAAAATAAAAAAAAGTTCTTCTCTGTTTTCTGCTTGTAATAGTTACAGAAAACTAAAAGCCTTCAGGAATATTAATATCACTGCCTGGATTTTGTGCTGCCTTGAAATTTTCTCTGCCCGATTAGTCCATCATCTTTAAAGTCAACCTCACAGAAAGTCTCAGGGAATGGGCAAAAGGTAGAAAACTTATTTGACATAACCAATGGGAATGAACTCTAATTATAAATTTCTAATAGTCTGCCTATGCAACTCTTGAGCCCATTCTTGTCTTTGCAGACTCCTATCAGCATTCTGAACTTCAGAATCCCCACAAGAATTACACACTAAACTCCACTTACAACATTCTAAAATGTTTATTTTCCAGTTTGGATCTTTAAACTAAGCCAATTCCCAAAAACCAAAGGCCAAAGCTTTGCTCTGATATGCAGATGCTAAATCACAATAAGGGGTGTGAAGGTAAGAGTAAAAATGTTTTGGGATTAGACAAAGAGGAATAAAGGGAAGGGAGGGAAAATGGGAATAGAAAAGATAGTAGAATAAATAAGACATTATTTTCCTATGTGCATATATGACTACAGGATCAATGTAATTTTTTCATCATGTAAGAATGGAAGAATGAGAAGTTATACTCCATGTATATATAATTTAACAAAATACATCTTACCATCATGTATGACTAAAAAGAACATATAAAAAAAGACAAATTTTCCCACTAACTGAAAAAATTCAAAAAGTATCACAGCTACTTAAGTTAATTAAACAAATGACTCCACTTCTCAGCAAAAAAAAAAAAAAAATCTGTTCTAGTCAGTTTTTTTCATTGCTGTGACCAACACATGTAGCAAGAACAATAGAGAGGAGAAAAGGTTCGCTTGGCACTCATGGTTTCAGAGGTCTCAGTTCATAGAAAGTTGTCTATTGCTATGGGCCCAATATAAGGAAGAACACTAGGGTGGAAGAGTTTGGAGGAGGAAAGCTGTTCAGGACATGGCAATCAGAAAGCAGAGACAGAATTCTGCTAACTAAAGACAGACTACATACCTGAAGGCATTCTCCCAGTAACCTACCTTCTCTTACCATACCCCATCTGTGCATAGGTAGCGCTGGTATTCTTTTTTTTTTTTTTAAGTCTTCCAATGGTTTATTAGAAAGAATGTAGACATTTTAAAAAATCCCCACTGTCATGAACATAAATTGAGGTTTTCAGCCAGATATAAGCTGAATCCCCGCCCCAAAAAAAAGAAATAAAAAAAATCCAATAGTGTATTAAATTTTTTTCACTCAGTTGCAATACTGACAGTGCAAACACAAATCGGGGGTCTAAATGTAAGACTCTCAAGCAACAATGTACAGCTTTCTTGGCCCTCCATGCTAAGACATGTAAAAGCTTAAGGGGCAAATAATGCCAAATGTATAGGCTTCAAAAACCATCTAAGTTAAGGGCATTCACTAGTTTTAGCTAAGATACATCTAGAACACTGACAACTAATCACTTACATACAATAATATGCAGTAATTTTTTTTGAAAAATAAACTTTAGTGTAACAATACTGTAAGGTACTCCAGAGGAAAGGCAGGTTATCAGTTTAAGGTGTCAGCCAATTTGTTTCAGCCACTCTTGAGTCCATATCCTAAAACCTAAAATTTAGTTATCTTTCCCTAAGCTTCTTATCATTCAGTAATTATGTTATAAAGTAAAGGAGACAGGTGAAATGTTCTTACTTATCACAACTGCTGTTATCAATTGCCTAGGACCTCCACAGCTTCATGGCAGTCTTAAAAATGCTCATGCATATGGATAGTGCCTTAGCTGACTTAAATTTGCCCCATACAATGGTACATTATCAACCCTTAGTGAAGCCTTTAAAAAGGCGGGGGGAACAGGTTGAAAAATGGGTTAAAGGAGGCAAATACAGCAGCTGCCTTTAGAGCTATAACTCAGGAATTTTCTCAATCATGAAATCTTGTGGAGAAATAATTTTCTTTCTCAAAATCCAGGCGACGACAATATTCCTTACTCCAGATCTGGCATTTTTTCATCATCACTGTCTTGTGAATCATCATCTGCTCCTTCTACTTCTGGTAAATCTACATCCTCATCACCACCCATGTTGTTCATCATCTCAGAGAAACAATCCAAATTAGACATGTCTTCATCTGAATCCTCTTCCCAATCTTTCCAATTACTGAAGTTCACACTAAAGCCAATGAAGCTTTGCCCTTTCTTTGGTTAACCTAGGCCATGGTTGGCCAGACTCTCCTTTTCGTGAACAACATAAAATTGATCTGTCCGTTCTTTTATGCTTGGAATCATTTAGAGCAACACAGTAAAAAAAAAAAAAAAAAAAAAAAAAAAAAAAAAAAAAAAAGATCAATTTCATTTAAATGCTTAACATTATCACTTCCTCCAAGACAACTGAAAGTCAGTTTGGATTTTTCAAAATTTACGTTAACATCTTTACTGTCTTCAACACAAAATTCAATGAAGACCTAGTCCACTTTGCAGAAGCTGTATTGTGAGCAGGGCAGGGGGACAGGCGAACCGGTGGGCTGGCCTCTCTGGCGGTGGCTGCTCCGGTAGGCTCCTCTCTGATGGGGACTCCGGGGTTTTCTCCCCAATCGCAGCCTCTAGTAGCTCTCCATAGGTCACTTTGGCAGCAGGCTCCGGCTAGATCCCCTGAATTCACCACTTGGAGAGAGCGGCTCCTCTCTCCTCTGACCAGAGAGGAGAGGAGAGTGTAAGAAAAGGGGCCATGAAGACCAAGAAAGACCGTGTGCATGCCTGCTGTAGTGAGGCCGGTTGCCGGCTGGCGCACTGCTATTCTTTATCAGTGAATTAAGCTGTTGATTAGATGAGACCTCTCATAATCTACTCATTTTACCTTGAAAATTTTTTACTTGTCTCACACGGGAGCTTTTTGTGAAAATCAGTATCAAAAGTATTTTTTGACTAAGATCTTCATCTTTGGAAACTCTCACTTTAAAAAATCGAATGATGTCATTTTACAAATGAGCACAATGAGACTCAACTATCCCTTTACCCCCAAAACAGTCTAGGATTTCTGTGTCACAACTAAGTTATGCCCTAAAATAACAAATATAATTTATTTAAAAAAATTGCCATTTAATATTTTGTAATTAGATAAAACTAGTCCATATAAAAAAAACTATAAAACTTTGTGTTACTCTCTATACTGAGAAATACACTTATAAACAATTTCAAGAGAATAAAGAGAGTCTAGTTCATTTAAAGGTGGACAATATGCAATATAAAAACATTTAACCACTTTCCCACAAAAGAGAGTTAAAATCTCTCCTAACCTGTTTGATTCATGTTTTAGAAGTAATGTTATGTCAACTAATTGAAAAATGATATATAAAAACTTTATAAAATAGTATTTAAAAAAGAGAAGGATTAGTTTCAAAAATAAAACCCTTATGTAACACTTGTCAAGAAGTCACCTCACCTGAGTTATGACTAATTTCATGTTAAGATAACTATTCAAGTTCATTTAGAATTAAGGTCAGGATGTGCTTTTTTGTTGTAAGGATTACTGTAATCTTAAGCAAAAATACTATACATAATTAAGTAAAGGTTTGGAATTATAAAAAAATAAGTTCCTTGGTTTACAGCTATCTGAAAAACTAAATGTTTTTTCTCTTGTTAATTTCATTTTGTATTTTCCTTTTAAACTTTACAACTATTTCCTGTTAATGTCTTACACAATTATAATTTCTAATATAACAACCTAAGTTAAGATAATAAGGCCATCAAGGACAAACAAGATATAAAACTGACTTTCAGTATTCATACAGACCCAATTTCATAATTTCGTTGTTTAGCTTATTACTAAAGACAAAAGTTAAGTCATACAATTGATGGGAGCTTAGCCTTCTTTCACTGCTCTTTTCAGCTTAACAACAACCTTGATTATATCGATAAACACATTCCTAAAGGTGATTTTTGCTCATCTTCCTGGCCAAGGGAAAATACTCACTAAGTAGTTTCTTATTGTTTAAATATATTATACCGTGCTGGGGGCTGTTTTCTAAATTTTAAAACTAACAATACTCCAGCTAATGGCAGCTCTTCTTTTCAACAACTTTACAAAAACAAAAAAGGGTAGATAGAACCCCACAAAATCATTTAAATCATGCTCTGTTTTAATTTTTATTTATAAATCATGTTGTCAAAGTTCTCACTCCTTCTCAGCAACACATGGCTTCTACTAGAGTAGGCCCATGGGCTTAGTCTGGTGGAGAAACTTACAAACACGACAATGGATCTATTTCCAGAACCACTTTTAGTACATCCAACTATGTGGGCTGCAGAATTCATTCCAGTATTTACTAATGATATTCATAAGATGGGATGTTTTTCAAACACCTGTACATTCAATTGGATTTAAGTATACTGCATATGGTGGGAATTTACCTACATATTGGTCCCACAATGAACATGCTTGTGGTTTAAAAGTAGCCTTAGGGGAAAAAACATCATATGTGGGATTCAGGGCACTTAAACACACTGGCCCTGAACTTAAGATCATATGTCTGGGCAGTTAATAAAATGGGACTCCCCTCCAGTGTTTCCCATGGAGCATCCACAAATACCTTACTGCCCTAATTGTTCTGAAATAGTACTTAGTACTTTTCCTGAATGGATGGAATGTGCAAACGTCTTTCCAGTACACCATAAAGTTCCTGGTAATAATGGATATATTTGGGATTGGTCTCCCAGAATTGATAAAAACAGCTCTGTCAAAATTCTATGACTCCTGGAGGATTTGTTGGTAATGTCCTGACTTTCACTGGTGGTAGCAGGCAAAAAGATTTTTGGCATTTAATAGCTGCCTCAGACTTTATCAATTACAAATGGTCCCATGCCTGATTTTATTGATAGGAGCTGTAAAGCAACCCCCTGCTATGGTCTGCAGACCTGTGTCCATCCTATTTATGTTTTAATTTTTGGAAAAGGAAAAAAGAAGAAAGATATCATGCAATGTGTAAAAGATGTAATGTGATGAAATGCATCCCTAGGTATAATATAAGAAAGGGAGAACTTGTATTATACCAACACTCTTTTGTTTTACCCGCAGCTAATATTTCAGATCCATGGTATTCTGATGCTGGAGTTCAACTCCTAAAACGGATGCCCAACTCCTAACCCTAACCCTAATCCTAACCCTAGATAACTAGACCCTGGTGTTCAGTAGGTTTTATTGTACCTCAAGTAGTTACTTTGATATCTATTTTGGTTTCTATTTTGACATCTGCTACAGCCTTGTCCAAAGACTTTCAAAAGGCTCATTTTCTTTATTTCTCAAAATACTTCCAAAGCCTACATATTGGTCCCACGATAAACATGCTTGTGGTTTAAAAGCAGACCTGTGTTCATCCTATTTATCCTATTTACAGTCAGGTAAACATTGATTTTAAGATTGAGACTAAATTAAATGCTTTGGAAGCTACTGTCATAAGAAATGAGCTTGCTGCTCTCAAATTTAAGCAAACATTTTGATGCCATGTCAGCTACAAATTTGTTTGTGTTATACCAGTCAAATATAATGCTTTCCAATGGGATTGGTAAAAGGTTAGAAATCATTTAATTGGCATTTGGCACAGAATAATGATGGTCTATTGCTGTGGAGGGACTTCATAGCATCCAGTATACTCAGGAAAGCAGGAATGATCTCATGGTGCAACCATGTAAAATATGAAAGAGTCTCATGGGAGGAATGGATATAGATGTAAGAACATATCTGTACTAGATAAGAATTAAGGCTGTAAATAAATAAAAAAAGGTGGCCTGGAGTAGGGGGTGGGGGACCCAGTTGTTTATCACTAGACAATTAGATTCAGTTCCTCTCTCTCAGATCTTATACTTCCCTCACCCTGAAAATAAACAAATTTATTCAACAACATCAGTTTTTGCGTATGTGATTGGCAAATATAAACAGTGTTCATTATTGGTGAAGGCAGAGTGAAATGTACTTGCTCCTTGGAATACAATTTGGCAATATCTATCAGGTTTAAATACATACATGCTTAACCCAGAATATCAGTTTAACAGAAACATGCTGGTGGACATGGCCTCTCACCTTACTTGGCATTCCCTAAATATCTGAAGTCCACCCTAGGCCATCCATGAAGAACTCAAAATGATGTCTGGCACATGGACTTCCAACCTGGGCAGCCTTCAATTCCTCATTTTTCCTTCATAAGTGATCTCTTTCTTGTTGAAAATGACACTCTAACCCTAAATGGGCAAATAATCTTGCTTCCTGCTTTCTGAAAATAGATGAGAGGTGAATTCTGCATTATTCTCACTCATTCACAAGCATTTGTGGTATCTCAATAAAATACTGAATTTCAAAATTTATAAACAGAACACACAAGACTTCTGTTACAATGTGCCATATGTGCAATGCAGAATTTTTTTAAAATAACATTCTTAAATTTTATGTAAAAGTTATGACACTACAAAAGGTTAACAAGGCAGAGACAATTGTATAAAACTCATTATAAGTTGCCATTATGAGTCTTCAGTAATTCTCATCAGCATCGACCTGTGTAGCTTCTAATCCAGAAACTGGTGAGGGTGACATAGACTTAAGAAAAACAAACATTTAGAGAGAAAAGAAAGATAGGGTGGGAAACTGAACTCTGATTAAGAACAGTGACACAGCACTGTCACTATGTTTATCATATAGGTTTTAAAATAAAAAGTTCTTTTGTGAGAAAGTTTTTGCTAGCAGACATGTTTGAAGGTCAAAGTGCTGAAGAAGCATTATGGTTATCTTACTATGCCCAAAATTCTCTTGAATCTAGGAGTCAATGTTTCCATCTCAAGGTTAAAACTGATGTCTTGGGGACCTTTGCCCAGAGAGACCAAGTTGCCTTAGCAAATGGGAAATGTCAGCCCTGTACTTTTACACAGAGGAAATCTCAGCACAAGCATAACACAAACATGAGGTAATCAGACACCCTGATTCACATCTCCGCTCCCCACACTCATCATTTTCCTTTTATTTTGTGCTCTACAATTATCTTTATAGTATTTCAAAGTAAACAAAAGATACTTCATTAAGTGTATAAAAATTGCAGTACCTCTATCTCCCTGATGAATTAAAAAGAACAATGAAAATATCATAAGCCAAAAAAAGCACAAATAATATTCAAGTGTGACTATTTATATACCTTCCAGATATCTTTTTATCTATGTGACAGTATGACCTGGGCTCTACAATTTCCTTCAATTTTGCATGAGATGACTTAATACTTTAATATTTAACCTAAAGTTCCAAAATTACCATAGATAAATCTGTTTGATCAGTACAGTGGAAAAGTGTTTTATGTATTCTTGGTTTATGTTTGAATTAAACTGTGTTCTGAGGTATGTATTTTGTTTATTCACATAGCTCATGGAGAAATAAAAATTGGACTTATTTTATATTTTCCAGTATACATGTGTTTTATTCAATCTAGGAGTCATGGAGCATTTGTGAATCAAAAAATGTTTCACATAAAAATTTAAGGAAAGAGGGAAAAGAGAAGAATATAAAAAATTGAGGTATTTATGTGTTAGAAGGGGGAGAAAGTAACAATAAAGCTAAATGACCTTGAGTAACCTTTGCAACAACTAATAAGTGAACATAAATTAAATATTTTCACTTTTTTATATATGCTTATAGTTTTACACATTGTTTGGAATCATACTGTAGGAGAATTAAAGAATCTCAGGTAGGAGAGGGGAGGGGAGGGGGGATAGTAGAGAATAGGATAGACAGCAGAATACATCAGACACTAGAATGGCAATATGTAAATCAATGGAAGTGTAACTGATGTGATACAGCAATCTGTATACGGGGTAAAAATGGGAGTTCATAACCCACTTGAATCAAACTGTGAAATATGATATATTAAGAACTATGTAATGTTTTGAACGACCAACAATAAAAAAAAAAAAAGAAACCAAAAAAAAAAAAAAAGAATCTCAGGAAAACAAAACTTTACAAGTGTGTCTTTTGAAGCCTTTTGCAGGTACTCTTGGCAGAGTGGGGCTTAAACTTTTAATTTCTTTCTGTTTAATCCCTTCTAGAATTGTCATTTAGAGATGGACTAGAGACTCCTTCTTATTTAATAAGTCTTTTTAGGAGATCTCATTTGATTATAGTCTGTAATTGACCTGCTAAAATCAGCACATGAAATTTTATTTTCTGTGAGGCTGAGCTGCTCTGCCTTCCCATGCTGGGATGTACAATTGCCAAAATGGCAATAAGTGCCTGCCCCAAATCGCAGAATAATGAGGTAAAAAAGCAGAGTCACTACAGCAGTTGGTGCTAATTTGTAAGTGTACCAACAGTGCTGAAAGAATTTTACTTCATCATTCCCCAAGTCATTTAGTATGGGACACTTGCATCAATGTTCATGTGTGTATCAAAGAGAAACTGTCACATCAGGTTCTGGACACTATTTTCCTGAATTTTGCAAGACAGGAAGAAGAAATTTTGACATATTTGTGCCTTCAATTCACAATAGAATGAGCTCTGGTTGTGCCAGGTGCCCACATATAGGTGAGGCCTTGCTGCCTAAACATCTATAGATGGGGATGAAAGTGTCATTCCTGTAGGCATGAGTAGTTTTGATGTTTCCCCAGTTAATGAGACATAGCCCCTTAATGTTTTGCTGGTATTGGAGAATCACATTTTATTGTTAGGGGAAAAAATTCTAAGCAGACAATTATGAACTTGGCTGGATGATTTTGTTACCAATCTCAATGACCTACTATCTTTGCAGAATTAAAATTGAATCTTTATCACTAGACTGAGGGTGTAGCTCAGTAATAGAGCACTTGCAAAGCATGTGTTATGCCATGAGTATGAACCCCAAAACAAAGCAAAAACAAAATAGTTTTTACATAAAACAAAGTTTATTTACAGTAAATAAATACACAATGAAAATCTCTTTGAAATAAGTGACCCCATAATTTGGGCATAATATGTAACTTTATTACATTGAGATAAACATTTTCAGGAAGGAAATATCTACATGTAGAGGTTCAGGTAAGTTAGTCCAGGATCACTAAAAATACATACTTTTTTATTGAGTATTTGGTTGGAGGCTTAATTTTGTGATGGGTGAGATTTATAGCATTGTCCTTGTTGACAAAATCAGTGGCTCCATTGGTTCCTCTTTGTCCCCAGGAAATGACACCTAGCCCCTCAGGTTATGCTGGCCATGGGGTTACCTTGTGTTGCTGAATGAACTGGGATCAATCCAGGAAATCATGAACTTAAATGTCTGCTTGTTTACAATTCAGCGATTTATACAAGTAACAACCGGCATACAACATGTAGCTATGGAAATAAGTCTCCACTTTCTTCCTGGTTGGATATGTTGGCATTACACTGAAGTAGATTTCATTTTCTAGTAACTGGTACATTCTCTTCAGATTATGTGATATAGGCCAGTCACAGTTGTGTGTCACTAATAACATCTCAAATTATCGGATAAGGTTCTCAGGGGAAATCATGGTTTCGGATAGTAAAGGGTCAAGACCTTTCTTGCATTCTCAGGCTCCCAAGTTGCTAACAAGGCAACAAAATAAAACATGAAAGTTTTATCTCAGCACAAGTACACCAATACCATGACAATCAATGTTATAACAAAGATTGTGATGGTGTCTAATACGAAGGAACTTTTATAAACAATATATAAGGCATGAAAATGCTGGAGAAAGCAGTGACTCACAACCCAGGTGGGAGGAGGTGAGATAGTGTGACATTTCAATTATTATACTCAGAACACGGTGCAATTTAAAACTCATGAATTGTGGTTTCTGGAATGTCTATGGTTAATTTACAAAAAAAAAAAAAAAAAGTGAAGAGAGAAACAACTTGGGAGTGGAAGTGCTGTCTTATATACAAGAGAACATCCAAAATTAGCTGATATCTCTACAGAAACCATGGACATTGGAAGGCAGTGGGAGGACATGATTAAACTTTTTAAACAAAATCTATCAACCAATAATTTTATACTTGGAAAAATCTGCTTCATATTTCTATGTTGAGAAGTTTAGTGTAAGTAAAAAAAAAAAAAACTCCTTAAGAAATGCTAATAGAGCCATCAAGCTTAAAGAAAACGATTAAACAGAGTATCTTAACCCATATACAGCTAGGCAGGTAAATATACAGTCTAATCTTACAGATATGTACAAAACAATTCTTATAATGTTGAATGACACTGTAAACGTCCATTTTCTATTGCTATAAGAAAATACCCAAGAGTGCTTACTTTATAATTTTAAAAAAGTAACTAAGAATTTTGGAGGCTGAAAGTCCAAAATCAATGGGTGCCATCAGTCTGATGTGACTACAAACTTTGTTATATATCATATCATAGTGTATAGAATCATGTTGGTAACATGGAAAGGAGAAAAAAAGCATATGGAAAGACATAAAACCAGAGGTCAGAGAGGGGCAAATATATAGTAGGGTACCTATAGCTATTGATAATGCATTATGCATTCAAAGGAAAGAAAGCATTCTCAATTTTCTCCTCATCAAATAAAAAATATTTGAGGTGACAGACATGCTAAAATACTGCTTTAATTGTATAATACAAGCATGTGTATGTAAGTACATACATGTGGACATACTCAATTTGGAAGATCAGATGCAAGAGAAACTTAATGACACTACCTTAACATGAGATACAATTTAATTTAGTGATAATATGGAATCAAGAAAAAAAAGGTGAAATTGATAGGCATACAAGAGAAGAAAATACACTTACAAATCAGGGAAACATCATCACCTGAAGCCAACTAGCTGGTAACTGTCAAGGTAGATTTTCAGAGCCCTAACTGGGAAGTGCCAGCCACATCATCCTCTCGATGGTCGTGACTTTAAAATCTTCCCCAGTAAGGATACTTAAAAGTTAGAACTCAGAAAACTCTATTCTAAAAACCTGTGTAATCTAGTGATCCCCTCAAGTACACTTCACAGCATGATTAAAATGTTTCATCAAGGAAGTGCAAAGGTCATGGCAGGCACATGGACTGTGAAAATCTTTCATGTTTTCTTTTCTCTATTTTTATTTTTTTCTTGGAAACTATGGTTTTTAAAAAAAATTTAAAATAAGATGTTCATTAACTAAATGGAATGGGATACTTTTAAAACCAATAATGATAAAGATGATTTTTGCTTTTTCTTCACTCCTGGGAAAAATGCCTCTAATAAATCAAGGCAATATAAAGCAATGTTCCTTCAAACTAAACATCTTATTATGGTTTCCGGAAGTTAAATACTAACTCTCTCTGAAATCACACACTCATCATATTTAGAATACATCTGTTTTGATTCTTTATTTGTTCTAATTAGTTACACATCATAGCAGAATCTGTTTCAATTCATTGTACACAAATAGAGCACAAATTTTCATTTCTTTGTTACATGATGTAGAGTCAAACCACATATGCAGTCATACATATACCTAGGGTAATGATGATCATCTCATTCCACCATTGTTCCTGCCTCCATACCCCTCCCCATTTCTCCCTCCCCTTTACCCAAAGTTCTCTCATTCTCACCAGCCCACCCTCAATACAGACCAGCATCCACTTATCACAGAGAACATTTGAGATTTGGTTTAATGGGATTGGCTTCTTTAATGCTTGGCTTCTTAAATGTAAATTATTTTTTAAAGTTTCCTGTGCAGGATGACAAGGGGTAGAGATTAACAAAAAAAGGTAGAACCATATCCTTTGGAGAGAAGCATAGCTGTGACAATTATGTAGCTGAAAATAATAATCAAGAACCACAACCATTTTTTCTGTTTCAAAGATTCTCAATATTTTTTGCATTACTTTTATTTCTCAATCAATTTACATTTAATTAATATTCCTGAGGGTTTTATTGACCAAAGGATTAACACATGGAGAAAATATAGGATAAATTTTAGTTATTTTACTTTTCAAACAAGACTCATACATAGTCTAGTGGATTATTTGAATAAGAATTTTGTTTTTGTGTGGTAGCATGTGTTCCTGTGCCTGTAAGACCTGAAAGTAACAACAACAATAATAATCCAGACCTATTAGAATTAAATTGTATAGAAGCTTTGTGAGCTCATGCCATGCCATGTATCTTATACTCTAAAAACATAATAAGCATTACAAATTATAAGTAGAATAAAAGATATCTAAATATTAAAAAATCCAGTGAAACAAATTATGTAGGAGTTTCAATTATTCTATGCATATCTATCTCTTGTGTTACAACCATTATTTCACATATTATTGGTTAGAGTTCCTTCCCTTGTGCCTGTCTAAGACCAAACAGGTAGTATCATATTGGGCTCTCTTTCTAAAGTTAATCCAGTCAATCTTCTGAGTTTGTTCTTATAGACTTCATGAAGAATTGCACGCTTTATTCAGTATTTTTGGTTACCAGACATTCCAATTGCCAAAATGAGCTAGTGCACTACAGGGTACATGGATACCAGTGAAAGCATCAGTGACCCTCCTTTCCACAGAATACGAATTAGTGACTCCTAGTTTCTGGGGTATTCATAATCCCTCTTATTAGGAGGATGTGTGACTCTCCAGACATGCAGTGGCCTCTATATCCTTCATTTTTCCATAATGACAAGCAGTAGAAATGCATAACAATCTGACTTATATAAATTGTATTCCCCAAATAAGTGAGTTTAAGTTTTCTAGAATAATTGGTGGAGATGTTCTGTCACTATTTAGTATGTTTTATGGTTATATAGAATCTTTGGTAAAATGGAATGCCAAGACAGTAACATGATTCAATACATGACACAGATTAGCAAGCTAACATTCACTTTTATTTAGTAACAAATTCCACAATAACATAATTATACTAAAAATTTATAAATACCAGGGTATGATGGCAGACGCCTATTACTGCAGTGATCAAGGAAGCTTCAGGAAAGATAGTCGAGGTTTCAAGAGCAGCCCCAGCAACTTACCAAGGCCCTAAGGAAATGTGCCTCAAAAAATTTTTTTTAAAAAATTGAAGACTGGGGACATCACTTAATGGCTAAGCTACCCTGAGTTCTGTCCACATTACAAAAAAAAAGAAAAAAATTAACATTATAAAATCTCAAAAAAATATACAGATTAAAAATTATTGGGATAGGTCTTCCTCTGATTTAATAGAGCATAAAAAAAGTTTACTCAAATTTCCAGAAATGAAGACACTTAATCATCTTTAATTTATGATTAAATTTTCTCAATCAGAAATGAATATCCATAGTATGAAAACTATGAGGATTTAATTATTTCTACCACATTAGCCAATGCTATGTAAATTTTAAACAAAACTTAAATGCAATTTCCCACTTTCTATACTTAAATGCTTTCTCGTACAAATTCTTAAGTCAATCAAAATATAAGGACTTGATAAGACTTTACTTTTAATATTTTTCAAGGTTTTGTATTTGTGGTAAATATTTTGGTGTTATCTATATATAGGCATATATTTTGGGAAAAATGTCTTTGAAATATAATACAGAATGAGGTTTTAGGTGAAGAAAGTTTCAATTTGAATATAGGCTTATTTTTTTAATGTTTTTTAGAGTTTCTATGCACTATGAATTCCCTTGTGTTTGTTAAAGTTTTGGAAAAGGAGAAAAATTTGTTTCATTCTTTCCACTTGTACCAACTCTCACCAGTATGAATTCACAGGGGCTGAGTAAGATGTGAACAACTGCTGGAGATTTTTCTCTTTATTATTTTTATTTATTTTTAATTAGTAAAGGTAAAATTTCTCTGCTGATTCTTCTGATATGGTATACAGTTGAATCATCCAAAATGTATTTGAACAATATTCTCATTTATAGAGCTTATCTCCCCTACAAATTCTCTGATATTTAATAAGCGATCTTTGAACTTTTGCTACATGTGTAGTGCTTCTCTGTAGAATGAAATTTCAGGAGTTTGATGTTTGAACAACTTCTAAAAGCTTTGCCATGTTCTTTAAATTTGTAGGGCTTTTCTCCAGTATGAATTCTCCAGAGATTAATAAAAACTGATTTTTTTTTGCATTACACTCCTTATGACACATATATAGCACAATTTTTGTATCTCTATACAAAGTATGTTCTCACCAATTTATGCCAATATACATGTTCTTTTAACTGGCATTACAATTCTTAATACACATATATACCAAAATTTTTCATATCTCCATTTGTATAAAAGGTACGTTGACATCCAATTCAAGTCTTCATACATGTACTTTGTATAATGATGACAATTACATTCCACCATCCTTGCTAATCCCTTCCACCCCTCTTCCCTATCTAGAATTAATGTAATCCTCCCATGCTCTCCCTCACTACTGCACTATGAGCCACACCCCTTATATCAGAGAAAACATTCAGCATTTGGTTTTTCGGGGAGGGGGGAACTGGCTGACTTCACTAACATTATCTTCTCCAATGCCATCCATTTACCTGAAAATTCCATGATTTTTTAAATGCTGAGTAATATTCCATTGTGTATCAATGCCACATCTTTTTATCCATTCATCCACTGAAGGACATCTAGGTTGGCTCCACAGTTTAGCTACTGTGAATTGTGCTGCTATAAACATTGAAGTGGCTGTGTCCCTTTAGTATGCTATTTTTAAGTCCTTTGGGTATAGTCCAAGAAGAGGAATAGCTAGATCAAATGGTGGTTACATTCCCACATCTCCAAGGAATCTCCATAGGGCTTTCCAAATTGGCTGCACCAATTTGCAGTCCCACCAGCAGGGTATGAGTGTACCTTTTTCTCTAAATTCTCACCAACACTTGTTGTTGTTTGTTTTCATGATAGGTGCAATTCTAACTGGAGTGAGATGATATCTTAGAATAGTTTTGATTTGCATTTCTCTGATTGCTAGAGATGATGAGCATATTTTCATAGATTTGTTGATTGATTGTATATCCTCTTCTGAGAAGTGTCTGTTTAGGTCCTTGGCCAACTTATTGATGGGTTTTTTCCTTGTTTTTGTTTTGGTGCTTAGCTTCTTGAATTCTTTATTATATCCTGGAGATTAGTGCTCTATCTGATGTGTGAGGGGTAAAAATTTGTTCCCAGAATGTAGGCTCTCTGTTCACCTCAGATTGTTTCTTTTCCTGAGAAAAACCTTATTAGTTTGAATCCATCCTATTCATTGATTCTTGGTTTTCATTCTTGTGCTATAGGAGTCTCATTAAAGAAGTTGGGGCCTAATCCCACGTGATAAAGATTAGGATCTACTTTTATTCTATTAGATGCAGAGTCTCTGGTTTAATTCCTAGGTCCTTGATCCATTTTGAGTTAAGTTCTGTGCATAGTGAGAGACAGGGGTTCAGTTTCATTTTGTTGCATATGGATTTCCAGTTTTCCCAGCACCATTTGTTAAAGATACTATCTTTTCTACAGTGCATTTTTTGGCACCTTTGTCTAATATAAGATAATTGTAATTTTGTGAGATATTCTCTATGTCCTCTATTCTGTACCATTGCTCTACCGGCCTGTTTTGGAGCCAGTACTATGCTATTTGTTACTATTGCTCAGTAGTATAATTTAAGGTCTGGTATAGCAATACCAACTGCTTCACTCTTCTTGCTTAGGATTGCTTTAGCTATTCTGGGTCTCTTATTTTTCCAGATGAATTTCAGGATTGCATTTTCTATTTCTATGAGGAATGCCATTGGGATTTTGATCAGAATTGTATTGAACCTGTATAGTGCTTTTGGTAGAATGGTCATTTTGATAATATTAATTCTGCCTATCCATGAGCAAGGTAGATCTTTCCATCTAAGGTCTTCTTCTATTTCTCTCTTTAGGGTTCTGTACTTTCCATTGTATAGATCTTTCACCTCTTTTGTTGATTCCCAAGTATCTTATTTTATTTGAGGCTATTGTCAATGGGGTAGTTTTCCTCATGTCCTTCTCAGAGGATTTGTTTCTGATATACAGGAATGCCTTTGATTTATGGGTGTTGGTTTTATATCCTGCTATTTTTTTGAATTCACTTACTAGTTCTAGAAGTTTTCTGGTGGAGTTCTTTGGGTCTTCAAGGTATAAAATCATATCATCAGCAAATAGTGCAAGTTTAAGTTATTCTTGTCCTTTAGTTATTCCTTTAATTTCTCTCGTCTAATTGCTCTGGTCAGTGTTTCAAGAACTATGTTGAATAGAAGTGGTGAGAGAGGGCATCCCTGTCTTGTACCAGATTTTAGAGGGAATGCCTTCAATTTTTCTACATTTAGAATGATGTTGGCCTGAGGCTTAGCGTAGATAGCCTTTACAAATATGTTTGAACCTAAAGAGGTGTTGTATTTTGTCAAATGTTTTTTTCCTGCATCTATAGAGATGATAATATGATTCTTATCTTTAAATCTATTGATGCGATGAATTACATTTCTTGATTCCCATATGTTGAACTAACCTTGCATCCCTGGAATGAATCCCACTTGATCATAGTACACAATCTTTTTGATATGTTTTTGTATTCGATTTGACAGAATTTTATTGAGGATTTTTGCATCTATGTTCATTAGAGATATTGAAAGACTGAACTTTTGCTAATAGTTCATCCACATTGTTTTCATTCATAGATCTTCTGTCTAGTATAAACTCTCCTATGGTCAGTAAGCAAGAACCTTTCATTTAAAATGTTGCCATTTCAAACAATTTTTAAACATATTTCGTCTCTCTAGTATGAATTCTCTGGTGTTGAACAAGGCCTGATTTTTGATTAAAAGCTTTGTCACATTCTTTACATATGTAGGGCTTCTCTCCAGTATGAATCCTCCGGTGTTTGATAAAGCTTGAACGATGCCTAAAGGATTTACCACATTCTTTACATTTATAGGGATTATGTCCAGTATGAATTCTGTGGTGTTCCACAAGCACTGACCTTTCACTGAAAGATTTGTCACATTCTTTACATTTGTACGGCTTCTCTCCAGTATGAATTCTCTGGTGTCGAACAAGGTTTGATTTCTGATGAAATGTTTTGCCACACTGTTCACATTTGTAGGGTGTCTCTCCAGTATGCATTCTCTGGTGTTTGATAATGCTTGAGTGATGCCTAAAAGATTTGCCACATTCTCTACATTTGTAGGGTTTCTCTCCAGTATGAATTCTCCGATGTTTGATAATGCTTGAATGATGCCTAAAAGCTTTGCCACATTCTTTACATTTGTAGGGCTTCTCTCCAGTGTGGATTCTCTGGTGATTAGTAAATGCTGAAATATGCTTAAAAGCTTTGCCACATTCTTTACATTTGTAGGGCTTCTCTGCAGTATGAATTCTGTGATGTCTAGTAAGTGCTGATCTTTGGGCAAAAGCCATGCCACATTCTTTACATTTGTAGGGCTTCTCTCCAGTGTGGATTCTCTGGTGATTAGTAAATGCTGAATTTTGCTTAAAAGCTTTGCCACATTCTTTACATTTGTAGGGCTTCTCTCCAGTATGAATTTTCTGGTGTTGGAAAATGCATGAATATTGCCTAAAAGCCTTGCCACAGTCTTTACATTTGTAGGGATTTTCTCCAGTATGAATTCTACGGTGATCATTAAGTAGTGATTTTTGACTAAAAACTTTGGCACATTCTTCACATTTGTATGGTTTCTCGCCATTATGAATTCTCTGGTGTTGAACCAGATTTGATTTCTGACTAAAACATTTGCCACATTGTTCACATTTGTAGGGCTTCTTTCCACTATGACTTCTCAGGTGTTTGATAATGCTGGAATGACGCCTAAAAGCTTTGCCACATTCTTTACATTTGTAGGGATTCTCTCCAGTATGAATTCTACGGTGTTCAACAAGCACTGATCTATAATTAAAACCTTTGCCACATTCTTTACATTTATATGGTTTCTCTCCAGTATGGATTATCTGGTGTTGAACAAGATTATATTTTTGATTAAATGATTTGCCACATTGTTCACATTTGTAGGGCTTCTCCCCAGTATGAATTCTCAGGTGTTTGAAAATGCTTGAATAGTGCCTGAAAGATTTGCCACATTCTTTACATGTGTAGGGCTTCTCTCCAGTATGAACTCTCAGGTGATATGTAAGTATTGATCTTTGAATAAAACATTTGCCACATTCTTTACATTTGTAGGGCTTCTCTCCAGTATGAACTTTCTGGTGTTTATTAAGATCTGATTTTCGATTAAAATCTTTGCTACATTCTTTACATTTGTAGGGCTTCTTTTCAGTATGAATTTTCTGGTGTTTAGTAAGGTCTGATTTTCGATTAAAAGCATTGTTACATTCTTTACATTTGTAGGGCTTCCCTCCAGTATGTTTTCTGTGATGTTCAGTCAGCAGTAATCTTTCATTAAAAACTTTGTCAATTTCTTTACATTTGTATGGTTTCTCTCCAGTATGAATTTTCTGGTGTTGAATAACAAGAGATCTTCGATTAAAAGCTTTGCCACATACTTCACATTTGTAAGTCTTCTCTCCAGAATGATCCCTTTGGTTTGGAGTAAGGGTTGAATTTTGTCGTAAGGCTTTGGAACTTTCTTTACATTTCTCAGAGCTCTCATTAACATCAATTTTCTGGGATACAACAACTGAGCTTTGATTAAAAGCTTGGCCACATTCTTTACATTTGCAGAATTTGTCACTGTTATGACATCTCAAGGATAGATAAATGGTTGAGAAATTGTTAAACTTGAGACTTGCTTTACAATTACAGGGCTTCTCTTGGGCATAGATGCTCTGATGCTTGACAGGGAGTGATTTCTGATTAAAAGTTTTGTCATATTCTTTAAACATGCAGGGTTTATCACTGCCGTAGTATATGTGGTATTTACTAAGAGTTGAGCAATCAGATACTTTGATACAACTTTTAAAGTTTTGGGGTTCTTTCCCAGTACAAATTTTCTTGTATTGAATGAGGACTGCAAGTGGATTAAGAGCTGTTTCATATGTCTCGTATTTGTAAGATTTGTCTTGCTTATGAATATTTGGATGGGTAACAAGTTTTAAGCACTGAAGAGAAAAACTACCATGCTTTTTATCTTTGCAAAATATCTTTGGAAAATGAGTATACAGATGTTTTCTGGCATTGTGACCAATGATAAACTTTCTATGAGGCTCTTCATATTCATAATTTTTATCAGCAATATACATATGCTGGTAATAACCTGGGGTAGAGACCTGGCTAAAGATGTTACTTGTTTCAATACATATGTAGAAAGTTTTCCAGAAATCTGTATCTGAATTTTCATTAAACAATAGTGGGTAAGTAGGGACAATCCCACAAGTGTTAAAATTGTATGCTTCAGCACATGAAGGAATTATCTGTTTATTGTCAACTAACGGACACTTTGTAAAGAAACTCTCAAAATAATCACGTTTAGAAGATAGTCCTTTAGTTTTAAATCTCTTGTCTACAGAAATGTTCCAAAGGAAGTTTAACTCAAAGCTACATTTGAAATTGGTCAAGTTAAAAATTGAAGCATGGACTAGATGTCTTCTCAGATTTTCCATATTTTCTTTCAGAGAAAATATATGCTTCCAAAATTGCTGTGGATTTATTCTTAAGGACATACAGAGTTCTTGAAAAGTAACAAGCATAAATAGCAGTATTTTCTGAGATATTAATTGTTCTTGATATCTGTTACCAGTAAAATTTTCATTATGAACAGTCACTGATAGTTGGTTTTGTCCCTTATAATATGATTTTTGAACTTCACTCTCACTTATAGTTTCCCATAATTTTCTTGGTGGTAAATAGTCAAGGTTGCAATTCCCATATCTTGCCTTTATTACTTTTTGTAATAAATATGTTATGCCCTGCTCTGGTGAAAATTCTTCAGTATGATGAGAAGTCATGGCTGAAATAAATATAAGTAAAATTGGTATTACTTAATAGACTGAGGTGAATATATTTTGCAAATGTACCATATGAAATTATAGCACTGTCGGGACATCAGCAGGAGAACAGTTTAATAAATACAATGCCATCATTAATCTAGAAATACATAAACTAAGTAAAAGTGTACAGACAAAATTACATTGTGAGAACTACCAAAACCATATTAGAGTACATGTTCTTGCTCACATCCCACATGGGTGTTTCTGTTGGAGAGATGGGTGGGCTGAGAAATAAAACCTATGAAACTAAAACCATAATATACACACAAAAGAGAAAAAATGTTTTACAAAGTTGGTGCAATGATGGGTTAAGCCAATCATAAGGGGGTGGCACCCAACAAAGATAGAGCCAGCACTTGCTGTATTTATAGCAGTATAGATCAAAGGGAATTCATAGGTATTAAGATTTCAGTGTGGGAGGATTCTTGTCTTTGTACTTTCTTTTTCACACAATATTAGGATATGGGTGAGGGTAGGCAGTTTGTTTCGCTCTTAATGGGTCATGCCCATCACTGATGCTGTTCTGAACTGTAACGGAGCTATGTAGGAAGCCACATAAGCCACACATTCTCAAAACAGCAGGATTTCTCCTGAGATTTCCAGACACAAGACTTTCCTACCTAATGGCTTCAATGTTGTTTTAGTTCCCACACAGCTCACAGGGGGTTTTCTGCATATCCCCCTTATTTATTTTTTAAATGCAAATGATGGGCAGTTATTTAAGGATCCTGGATCCTTGTTCTGAGGGCCCACCAACCTATCATCATGACACAAAAAAGAACTAGTAGCAAACATATGATTCCAATAATACATGATGCATAATATGTTGAAACATATTTCAAGGTTTAAAGCATAAGGAGATTGAATACAGTCTCACAGGCCATAGCATAAAACCTATTTGCAATTCTAGCCTACAAAGTCAGGCAGAGGGCCATTTATATAATGTAGAAAATCTCAGGCTGCAATTAAACATCAGAGATCTTTTAAAATACCAACTCCACTGGAAGTTAGAACATTACCAATAAAACTGCCAGGAGTCATGGCATCCTTACAGGGATGTCCTTTGCCAATTCTTGGAGACCAATCCAAAAATATAATCACTATTTCTAGAAACTTTATGTTGTACTGGCATGACATTTGCACATTTCATTCATTTAGGAAAGGTACAAAATTCTATTGCAGAACAATTGGAGCAGTAAGGTATTGGTAAATGTTCCATGGAAATGACTGGCTTGTTATGAGAACGTACTATTTTAATAAGTGTCCTGACATATAATCTTAAGTCCCATGGGCCAGCATGATTGGCTGGTCTAGGTCCCCCATATACTCTTTCCCTCAAAAGATAGTTTTAAACAGCCAGCATGTTTATCATGAAACCCGCATATAGGTAACTGCTCATTGTAGCCAATATAATGAAATCCAGTTACATGGATGGGTGTAATGTGAATATCCGTAAAACATTCCATCATATCAGTATCATTAGTAAATATTGGGATGGATTCTCCAGTCCACACCACCATGTGTACTACAGGTGGATATGGAAAATAGGTCCAATGAGTTTCTACATGGACCCCACATCCCTTGACAATTCAATAGAGTTATCATGACCACAAACATTGTGGTTGGAGATTTAATATCTCCTTTTTGTTGAACCATTTGCTCAGCCTTTTGGATAAGATTCTTCAGTTGCTTACACACTGGCAGTTTGAGTGTTTGCATGGCAGGGCCATCCATGCTCATCCTTTTCCTCCATATTACCTTCCTATTCCTGCTGGGGTGAGGATTGACATCTCTGGTTTAAATTTTAGTCATTTGAATGTTGGCTCTAGGTCCATGTTTGATGGCACGTTTCAGTACCCGAATAGGACAAAATGAACCTTCTGGGAAAACACAAACATGATCTCCACCCCCTATTATCACTGAATCTGGTCCTTTGCACTATCCTGTTTGTAATCTTTCCACCAAACTTGGATCAACAGACCTGTTACAGTGGAAGACTTGTCTCAGCAGCACTATGGCCTTCAGAATCACAATTTTAAAAATTTAGAACCAAAAAAAAATCATGATTAAGGTTATTTAGTGGGGTCTTATCCCCCCTTTTTTGTGTAATTGTAGCTTAATAAATAAGTGAGCCCACTCTACAATGGCTTGATCTTGAGGATTATAAGGAATGCCTGTTTTATAATTAACATGAAATTGGTGACAAAACTTGAAAGAAGAACTAGTTGAAGCTAAAGCATTATCAGTTTTAATCTGTGAATGACAGTGTAATGCTGCAAAAGCCCATAGGCAATGAGAAATAATATGCTGAATTTATCTTTGCAGAGGCAAAGATGAATTAAGAACAAGTATTCACAATAATATGAACATAATAATTTTTGCCGAACTGAAGCATGTGAGTTACATACATTTGACATAGCTGATTTGGCAATAAAGAATGGGGATTATCCCCTGTTGGTGAAGACAGAATATGTATAACACATTATGAATACTGGCAAACAACTTGATAAGCTTCTTCCCTACAGATTTTTTTAATGTAAACTAGAAGCATTCTGATGATGTAAAATGTGTGAGGCTTCTACAAAATCAAATAAAGATATTTGTTTACAAGCAGCAATAAGCATTTCAATATTATCATTAACTGATGACAAAGGATCTGGAAGCTTCTATAGAATGTGCTCTGATATGGCCAATGAAGATTTTTGATGCATTTGAATTGTCTTTTGTAAAGTATGGAACAAATGAAATGATGCTTTTGGTGGTATATTTACAATACTAGCTGTTTCAAAATGTTTAGGAACTCCCACAATATATACACTATCACTATAAAACACTAACTGGCTCATTAGTAAAATGAAGTAAAGCATATGAGGGTTTGAAGTTCTGCTCACTGTTGAGTAGTTTATGTTGTCTGTATTATCTCAGTATGAGCACGGCTACAGAAATCTGCTTTTCCTGAACTTGAGCAATCAGTAAAAACTGCCATTGCTGTGGCTACTGGATGAGCACATACAATTTCTTCAAAAAATAAATGAAGTTACAAGACCAAACTGAACAACATTATCATGAGAATGATGACTTCCTACTTGACTAGGAAAATAAGCAAAAGCTATTTTAAAAATATTGGAAGATTGCCAGAGCCAACTATGCTATTGGATAGAAAAGGAGTTTACAATAATAGAAGGCTCAGATCCAACCAAATGTAAGACTCATGTTCTACCTTAATGAGTAATTGAAAATCACAAAACCATGTAATGCAGTCAAGGACTTTGAGGAGAGTGAGATAGCCAGATCTGGCTAAAATCCAATTTTTTTCCCCTGTCTTAGTAGGTAATTACCTTCGTTCCCTTATTGCACATACACTTATCTGATTATTCTAAAGTGATATATACTCTATGCATTCTGTTTATCTCTGCCTGCTCAGAACAAAATTCCATCCAATTAGATTTCCACAACAAATATTCACATCTTAAAAGGAAAGCTTTCACCGGGGTAACCCAATCAGTAGAGGACAGGGCCTCAGTACAAACTGATTCTACCAACCTTTGAACAAAAGGTGAGTTTAGGCCATGCATGAAGCAAGCGGATTTTAACCCTTTTAATGTTTAAAAAGAACAGAAATATGAATTCTTATATTTTGGTTTGGATTACGTGGATCTAACTGCCCCCAAAATAGGGTATAATTTGAATCCCATTAAATTTCCCCCGCTGCTTTGGTGGCTCTAAGACCCTGTTGAAACAAGAAAAATTTTACACCATACCACACCCCACCCCCAGACTTCATTGCCTAATGGCTTCAACAATGTTTTAGTTCTAGCACAGTCCATGGATAGCTTCCCAAAAATGGTAAACAAGATGAGTCCATTACTAAGGAGTATAATATAATTTCCCTCTCTAGGGAGGGATACTGTGTTACTTGTCAAACATAGTCTTTCCTTATTTGTAATATAGCACTGTACAATTAGGAAAAAATCTACCTACTCTCTTCTCTCAGTGAAAAAAGGGAAATGTAAAATAAATGCAAACATATGTGACTTTCTTGGGGACTCTCTAAAAACTGGTTTCTATCTTTCACGATAAGGGTCCTGGAGAAAATAGATATTTAGATGACAAAATATATTCAACAGAGCTCTATGGACTCTTTAAAACTATATATGGACAAAATTTTTAATTGGAAAAATACATGTCTTGAGAAAATTCACAATAAAAACAAGTTTGAGAGACAATTAAAAACATGGCATAGCCTATATCTGTATTACACAGATGACACTCAACACATGACGATTAAGGTAAATGAGTTGCTTTGGATTTTTTAAATTTTTGTTATTTACTGACTTATTTCATTGACAAATTAAACTTTATGTATTGCTAGTTATACCATGGTATTTTTGAGTATATATATATCCAGTGAATGAAAACCTGTATTATTTCTTATAATAATCATTTTGTGCTTAGAAAACACTTGTTCATTCTATTAGCATTTATCAGGAATACAGCACAATACATTTGCTACACTCATGTGGTCCAACACAACTCTCAACCTTCTTATGCCCATTAAAATAAAATAGTGCAGATGTAGAACAACGCTACACCAAACACAGTGCCTGAGAATATCAATTTACTCATCTGAGTTGGTTCCAAACTCAGATGCTCCTGCAACTGAATTTTTTTGATCTGCTTTATTTCACAATAAATGACAAGATTTTTTACAACTAATAAGAACAATTCCATATTTTTCTCAATCAATCATCAATGGGCACATAGGGTGAGTTCATAACTATACTATTGTAAATGATGCTTGCAATAAACAGTGGAGATATCGCTTGAACATGTTGATTAAATCTCCTGCGGACACATAATTAAGATTTGCATTTCGAGTTCACATAAACGTCTACTTTTAACTTTTATTATATATGGTTTTTGAGATTAAGCCCAAGGATACTGTACCACTAAGTTATGAAACAAGCCCTTTTAAACTTGTTAGTCACTAAATTGTTATAACTTGTCCCAAACTTGAAACATTTGTATGGCTTCTAAATTAGCTGGGATTGACAGTATGCATCACTCTTGTCTATTTTTTGATAACATTCAAACTATTTACCAAAATGACTATAAAATCCATCGTTGGCTGATTTTCAAATGGACAAACCAATTAAAAATAATACACCACACACACACACACACACACACACACACACACACATATAAATGAAAACAAGGCTTAACCAATGTAACAAACTAAAGCAGCAGGAATTAAACATTAGAAAACTGAGAGTTATGAATTACCTGAAGTATAGAAAATAAAAATTTAAAATAAGTTTAGTGAGCTAAACCAGAATACAAAAAAACTGAACAAAAATAAGAGAAAAATTATTGATACAAGCAGAAATTTTATATTTGAAAAGTATAAAATTTTATATTTGAAGAATTTTATATTTTAAGATCAAGGGTTAATGTGCACAGCTATAATCCCAGCAACTTGGGAGACTGAGCCAGGAGCTTCATAAGATTGAGGTAAGCCCCAAGTTCATGAAATCATGTAAAAAAAAAAGGTTTTTTTTTATAAACATGAGGTATAAACCCAAAATCAAAATCTAAGAAGCCCAATTACCTCCAACTGGCGGGGGGGTGTGGAGGGGGGGGACATGAAAAGACTCAAAGCAGGTTTTCATCAAAGACTAAAAACTCACAAAGAGCTGGGCAGGGTGGTAATAGATACATGCCTATGCAAAACCAATGATTTGGTAGATTGATGCAGGAGAATCACAAGTTCAAAGCCAGCCTCAGCAACTGATCAAGAACAACGAAGTGAGAACCTGACTAAACAATTTTAAAAAAAAAAGGTTTGGATATGTTGCTCAGTGGTTAAGTACCCCAGGGTTCAATCGCTAGTACCTCCATAAAATTCAAAAAGACAAATACTTAAGGTCACAAAAAAAGATGGAAAGCCTAGAAACGTATTTCTATATGATTATTATGCAATTCCTTAGGAAGATTTACAATACAGAACGGATTTCTGGATATATGTTCTTGGTTGGCATTTTTTTTTCTTTTACCTTTTTGACAATATTTGATCTGTAAATAGCGAAGAAAAATAAACACTTTTAACATATATAAATGCCTCCAAAGAGCATCACCACTAGATCTGTCCTCTAAAATTACTAAAATAATCCATTATAATGAAAAATAAATCTGTACAGCAACACAAATTACATGAAATTTTAAAGTTCTCTTGGGGAAAAAACATCACTTTCAAAGACAAAACACTTAATCTGGCCATACACTTTGAAAGACAAAAGCATAAAAATTAATATAAACTTGTTAATGTATATGCAATATTAAAATAATTGTAAAATTATCAAAATTGTGAAAGTATATATGAAAAAAACAAAATTTTATAATAAATCAAATTTAATTTATTACTAGCTCAAAATACAGTGTAAATTTAATGAAATTTTTTAAAAATTATTTTTTAGTGTTAACAGACCTTTATTTTATTCATTTATTTATATGCAGTGCTGAGAATTGAACCCGGTGCCTCACACATGTGAGGCAAGCACTCTACCGTTGAGCCACAACCCCAGCCCCATAATGTAATCTTTATAAAATCTCATGTGAGTTACAAAATAAACAGCCATACAATATGCAAAGGGATATGGGAAAGAAATCAAAGCATGTCAGTCTGAAAATCAATGAACCACAAATTAACTGATTAAGAAAAGTGGAATAATCAATTATAAGAAATGTAGAAAACTCTGTCAGGTGTAATAAGTTCTTCACTTTTAGAAAATTGTTTGATTGTACCTGCAGCATTATAAAACACCAATCAAATCACAAAGCTTGACTAATAGAATTTAATCTAAAAAATACTATTGTATATAGTGTATACAATGCTTTAAGGGTAAAAACACAAATAAAATGCAAAAAAAATGAGAATACTGCATACAACATTAACCAAAAGAAAAGAGGAATAACAAAATTATAATATGAAAAACATAGTTTGAAATAACAGTTACATAGGATAAAACAGTTTTTAATATAGAAAACTGTGACAGGTGAACTAGAAAATTAAATTAAGATGAAAGTAGCTAGGTGCTATGGCACACACCTGTAAACCCAGCAGCTAAGGAAGCTGACACAGGATTGAAAGTTCAAACCAGTCTCACCAACTGAGAAAAGCCCCAAGCAAGTTAGGGAAATTATGTCTCAAAATAAAATATAAAAAGGACCAGAGATGTGGAGCAGTGGTTCAGCACCCTTGGCCTCAATCCCCATTACCAAAATACATTAATTAAACTTAAAAATGGAAACTTTCCCCCCCCTACATTACTACAATAACAATATGAACACTTGTAACTCACATCATACTTCCCTAATATAGAAAGCAAACATTGAAAAAATTAGACAAAAAAATAGGAAATAAATTGTAGTACAAAATAACATTGTAGCCTCTTATAAAGTCAAACAAATTGGGAATCACCAAACAGAAAAAAAAGAAAGACTCAGAAAAACTATTTTAAACAAATTACATTTACAAAAGTATTGTTTTCAATAGCAAATGAAATATTATACTGGATAGAATAACTCCAGTTATAAAAAGTTTAAAAATATGAAAATATTAACATTTCCTATACATTATGGAATAAAATTAAAATCAAAATTGAAAGTGAGTCTGGGATTGTAGCTCAGTGGTAGAGCACCCACCTTGCACCTGTGAGGCACTGGGTTCAATCCTCAGCACCACATAGAAATAAATAAAGATATTATGTCCAACTACAACTAAAAAGTATTTTTTAAAAAAGTGAAAGTGATGTTAGAAAATGCATAAATATTTCACAATTAGTTCATTTGGTCTTTTTCATGAATTGGAGGGCAAAATTAAAAGATTTCTACTCCTCAAAGTTATCTGAGAGTTCATGCAATATCTATTAAACTCCAAATGTTATTTTTCCCAAAAAGATAAAAAAGATATTCTACAAATTGTTATGAATAACTCAAAAATATTCAAAACACAAACAAATCCGAACAATGCTCTTTTCTCACTTACAAAGCTACAATATTCAATAGTTAATACTGGCAACAAGTTAGACCACTAGGCATATAGAATCCTAAGTGAGTATGGTAGTAAACCCAAAAGTTTATGGCAAATTAAGACATTTGCAATTGTTAAAATATTATTCAAAAGAGACATCATGTCAAAGCAAACCAAATACTCCTTGAAATGAGTAAATAAGAAAATTTAGAATATATAAACTACAGAATATTTTTCAAGTCCAAAAAGGGAGAAAATTTTGTAAAATCTATAATAAGGAAAAACATAAAGCAGATTTTCTAAAAAGAAATAAGTCACTAGAAGCTACTGAAGTGGGTCTGGGGTTGTGACTCAGTAAAACAGTGTTCACCAAGCATGCGTGAGGCACAGGGTCCAATATTCAGCACCATATAAAAATAAAATAAAGATATTGTGTCAACTTAAAACTAAAAATAAATAAATAATTTTTAAAAAGAAAAATACTGAACTGTTCTACTAATATAAATAAGATAGCTAAACTTAAAAAAAAATCTTAAGAAAATGGTGAATGGTGTTTGAGATGAGGGAATATAAATAAACCTTGTTTTTATGAGATTTCATTTTTTTGAGATGTAAAATTTCTAAAGACATTATATAACAATTTGAACTAAGTATATTTGAGATATTGAAAACAGCAAGTTTTATTTGTGGTTTTGATCACAATTAAAATTTCAAACACTATACAAAAGATAAAACATTTTCTTTTCTGTACAAAAAAAAAAATGCCATTTTTTCCTAAAAAGTAAGAATTGAAACCTAAGTTATTAAGGATAGTCTTTAATTTGAAATCCTCCTGCATCAGAATTCCTAGTAGATGGAATTACATGAATGTTTATTATCTATATATTTATGAATTTATTCTAATGTGTAGTGTAGCATAAAGCATTTTAAAGATAGCTTTCTTCGGGCTGGGGATGTGGCTCAAGCGGTAGCGCGCTCGCCTGGCATGTGTGCGGCCCGGGTTCGATCCTCAGCACCACATACCAACAAAGATGTTGTGTCTGCCAAGAACTAAAAAATAAATATTAAAAATTCTCTCTCTCTCTCTCTTTCCTCTCTCACTCTCTCTTTAAAAAAAAAATAAAATTAAAATAAAGATAGCTTTCAAAATTTTGCAGTTTTCTTCCAATTTCTTTTGCACATTGGTGCAACCACTCTAGAAAGTAGCATAGAGATTCTGAAAAAAAAAGAAACTTGGAATGGAATTTAACCTGGTTATAGCACTATGTGGTATATATACAAAGGAGTTAAAAATCACCTATCACATTGACACAGACACACCAATATTTATAGCAACACAATTCAAAATAGCTAAGCTAAAGAGCCAACCTAGATGTCCAATGAAAGATGAATAGATGAAGAAACTGTAATATATATATATATAAACAATGAAATATAACTTGACCATAAAGAAGAATAACTTTGTGACATTTGCTTGTAAGTGGATGCATCTGGAGATCATCATCTAAATTAAAGAGCCAATTAAAAAAATAAAGATTGAATGTTCTCTGATATGTGAATGCTAACCCATAACAAGGGAGAGTGGGGAGGGGAAAAACAGAAGTTTATTGGATTAGGTAAAGAATGAAGAAAGGAAGACAGAGGGCTGGGGATACAGCTAAGTTGGTAGAGTGCTTTTCTTGCATACACAAGGCCCTGGGTTCAATCCCCAACCCACATGCGCGCACGCACACACACACACACACACACACACACACACACACAAAAGTAGAATAGAAATAAAGAATGAATCTGATTACATTCCTATGTACATATATGGATACAACATGGTGAATTTCAACATTGTGTACATCCACAAGATTGGTTTCCTAATTAGAATAAGATGTATTCCATGCTTGTATAAAGGATCAAATAGTTTTACTTTTATGCATAACTAAAAATAACAAATAAAAAGAATTATTGTGGGGGAGGTTTCCAAGATGGCAGAATAGAGAGGTTGCCTTCCCGGTTGCTCTGTGGTGGGAAAACAAAAAAGCAGACACACAGCTTTTCCAAGATAGGTTCAAAAAAAACAGTGAGGAGTGACTTGGAGAGTCAGGGGGTTGGACATTTTAAAAAATTTAAAAAAAAAATCCCAGGCAACATAGCCTGTATGGGTTCTTGGGAGACCCAAAGCATATCTGGAAACAGCATTTAGATATCAACAACATTGTCCAACAAACCTGAAAGATGTAGTATCCAGTATCCTGCTGAGGAAGAGTAGCTACCATCCCTCCAAGAAGTGTGCAGAGGACATCATAAGGAAACATTCTGCAGCCACAGCAAAGAGGCTAGCAGCAGACAAAACCAATGCCTAGTAAATCCAAGTTTGGCCTGAAATACAGGCCCAATAAATAAACGCACACTGAATGACATATAGTGTTCTTACATGACCAGGAGAAAATCAAACATGGAGAGAGGTAGTCTCTTAACAGACTACTGGTCATGTTCAGCCTCCAGACACCTCTCTCTCCAATCTGGCTCCTTACAATACTAGTGAGAGAGATGCTTCTGGTAAGGAATTTGGAAGAACAAGGGGGAAGAAATTGGAGACTGAATCCAAGACCAGGAACTATAGGGTCTGCATGTGAGGTATGGGACTAACAGTTGGATCCCCACCACAAAAAGGGAATCCAAGTGAAATCCTTGGGGTATAGTCTTTCAGCCTGAACCAGTAAGTCTTGGACCCTGGAAGTGTGCTGATTTAAAATCTCCAAATCAATAGGGTTCAGTGAAGAGTCTGGAGCCTACTTCAACCTAAACACTGCCTCCAGGAATTCTGCCAATTACATTACCTCTTTCACTCCAGCAATCTAGAGATTGGAGCATTATGCTCAAGACAACCCTCCAGATCACTTCAAAAGGCAGAGATTCTGAAATAAAAATAATAATGAATAAAACAACAGTAGAAATCCTCAAAGTGAAGAAATCAATAAATCAAATAAAAACTCAATAGAAGAATCAGCAAAAGACTAGACCACTTGGAAGACAAAACCTCAGGCAATGAGACAAAATACATAATCTTGAAAATGAAGCTAGCTATGCAGAGAAGGTATTAAGAAACCATGACCAGAACATCCAAAACATATGAGATGACATGAAAAGCAGAAGTTTTGAGATTAATTGAAATGAATGAAAGAGCAGAGATATAAACCAAAAGAATGCACAATTTTTTCAATAAAATAATATCAGGAAATTTCCCAACCCGGAAGAATGAAATGGAAAATCATATAGAAGAGGTTTACAGGACACTAAATGCATATAATTAGAATAGGCCCACACCAAGACATTATAATGAAAATTACTTACAGAATAAGGATAGAATTTTAAGGGCTGGGAGAAAAAATATCAGATTACATATGGAGTGGGGGGAAATTGGGATCTCAGCTGACTTCAAGCCAGACATTCAAAGATAGAAGGTCCTAGGAAATAAATAAGAAATCAATAAGCATAATTCATCACAACAATAGAATTAAAGACGAGAATAATAATTATCTCAATTGATGCATAAAAAGCATTTCACAAAATACAGCATCAACATATGTTCAAAAAAAAAGCTATGAATAGTAGTTATATACTTCAACATTATAAATGCTACATATGCTATACCCAAGGACAACATCATTCTAAATGGTGAAAAAAAAATGAATGAATTCTCTTAAGAACTGGAAAAAGACAAGGATGCCCTCTTTCACCACTTTTATTTAACATCATCCTTGAAAACCCTTCCAGAGAACAAAGACAAAAGAAATAAATTAAATGGAAACTAACAGAAAAATAACTCAAACTATCACAATTTCCTAACACTACATTTCTATTTTCAGAGCACCCAAATATCATCACTGGAAAATTTAGAACTAATAAATTAATTCAGCAAAGCAGCAGGATATAGAATTAACACCCAGAAATCAAACATGTTCTTGTACATCACTGATAAATCACATGAAAGAGAAACTAGAAAAACTACCACATTCACAAGAACCCTCAAATTAAAAAAAAAAGTTTGTGTATATATATATTTGGGAATCAATCTAACAAAAGAGGTGAAAGACCCCTACAATTAAAACTACACAATACTAAAGAAAGAAATTGAAGAAGACCATGAAAGATGGAAAGATCTCCCATTCTCCCATGCTCTTGGAAAGGCAGAATTCACACTGTCAAAATGGCCATACCATTAAAAGCATTATAAAGATTTAACAAAATTCCTATTAAAATGCCAATTACAGTTTTCATAGAAACAGAAAAAGCAATCATAAAATTTATTTGGAAAATTAAGAGGCTCAGAATACCAAAGCAGCCTTTAGAAAGATAAGTGAAGCAGGAGGCACCACAATACCAGAACTTAAATGATATTACAGAGATATAGTAACAAAAACAGAATGCTATTGCACCAAAACAAACATGTAGAAAAATGGTATAGAATAAAAGACACATAAACTCACAGAATTACAATTATCTTATATTAGAAAGAAAGCACTGAAGGCATTCATTGGAGAAAAGATAGCCTCTTCAACAACTGTGCTGGAAAAACTGGAAATCCATATGTAGCAAAATGAGATTAAACCCCTATCTCTCATCCTGCACAAAAATCAACTCAAAGTGGATCAAAGACTTAGGCAATAGAATTGAGATCCATCACCTAATAGAAGAAAAAATAGCACCAAATCTTCACCATGTCAGTTTAGGAACTGATTTCCTTAACAAGACTCCTAAACTGCAAGAAGTAAAATCAAGAATCAATAAATAGGATGGCACCAAACTAATAAGCTTCTTTACAGAAAAAAAAAACAATGAGAACATGAACAGACAGACTACAAATTGGGAGCAATCTTTGCCACGTGTACTTCAGAATGAGCATTGTCTTCAGGAAATATAAAGAATCAAACACTTAACACCAAAAGAACAAATAACCCAATCAATAAATGGAACTAAGAAATTTCACAGAAGAATTGCAATTGATCAACAAATGTTTGAAAAAAAATGTTCAACATCTCTAGCAATTAGAGAAATGCAAATCAAAACTACACTTAGATTTCCTCTCACTTGTCAGAATAAAAACTACTAAGAGTACAAGCAACATGAATGTGGCAAACATGTGGGGAGTAGGACTGCAAATTGGTGCAACCATTCTGGAATGTTGTGTGGAGATTCCTTAAAATAAAACTTGTAATGAAAACACAATTTGACCCAGTTATCCCACTCCTCAGTTTATACCCAAAGAACTTAAAATCGGCATTCTATAGTGACATAGCCACATCGATGTATATAGGAGCTCAATTCACAACAGCTCAATTATGGAACCAACCTAGGTGCTCTTCAACAGATGAATGGATAAAAAAAAATGGTACATTTACACAGTGAAATATTACTCAGCCAAAAACAAGAGTGATATATGGCTTTGCTGGTAAAAGGATACAACTGGGAAACATTATGCTAAGTGAAATAAGCCAATCCCAAAGAACCAAAGGCCAAATATTTTATCTAGAATGCAAATGCTAATTAATTCACATTAAGGGGTTAGCTAGGTAAAAACAGAGATACTTTAGATTAGATGGAGGAGATTGAAGAAAGAGGAGGTAAAGGTGTAGAAAGGATAGTAGAATGAATCAGTTTTATCCTAGGTGAATATATGATTACATGACTGCTGTAATTCTACATCAGGTACAAACAGAAGAATGAGAAGTTATACTCCATTTATGTATGATGTGTCAAAATGTGTTTTACTCTCATATAAAACTAATTAGAAAAAATTTTAAGTTTATAAAGGAACAAATAAATAAAACTAGGTTTTAGATGTAAAAAAATGTTCTTCAAGTAAAGAAAATTAAATATCAATACTTATTTAGAAATCCTGAAGAAAGTTATCCTCACCCAGGAAGACCAGGTTTCTATAGTTCTCTAACATCACATCTCTGTATAAATTCTTCTGAGCAGGTTCCAGGCATTCCCATTCCTCTTCAGAGAAATCAATGGTCACATCCCTGAATGTCACTAGTTCCTGAAATAAGATAAATAATAAATACGGAGACTAATTAATAAATAAGGAAAGTAAAGAACACACTGACCATGTTTTTGTTAATTGACCTATTCAGTTTTATTTCTATTTTATCAACTAGTGTGCATTACCTTTGGCCTTATGAAAATTTCCACAAATCTGCAATCCTAAACAACAAGCCCAATGAAAACACTCAAGGCCAATTCATACACAAAGCACTTTCTTTAGATATTTTTTTATAAAGTCCGATAAACTAGCCAATGAAGGTTCAGAAAGGATTACAAAAGACTATATCTATAAAAAATATGATTTTTTTAAAAATCAGTAAGCAAACACAAAATGCCATTAGCTATTAGTTATTTATATGTATATGTGGCTTAAATTTAGCTTCTACCAAAGTGGAAACTATCGTGTCTACACACCCTGGGCTGTGCCTAAATTTTTCATATTATTTGCCTTGATCACAAATAGTACCTTCCCGTTTAAGAATTTATTGGCTTTTTAATAAATTGAATGGCTGAAGCCAAAATTAAAAGTATATTAGCCATCAGTAAATTCAATCTCTCTCTTTTTTAAAATTTTTTACAAAGTGTTAGCCTTTCAGAAAAACATAAGAACATAGGGTAAAATGATTTCTTAGGGTATTTTTCATCCAATTAAGCTGAAAATAGTCACTTCAAATTTTAATGCAGTAACAATCATACTGAAAAAAAAAAAGCCTAGGCCTTTAATTAATAAATACCATTTTCAGTGCAAAAGATTTGCGGATGTGTTTGTATTTCTTTCAAATTTTTTAAAAATCTCATTTCAGAACCAACACATAAGGTACAAAATAATTTTTATAGAACCTCATTTCCATGATCAACTTTATTCTTGTTTTCTGAAACACTTAAAATATTATCTGACTATTCTTTTAGTTTAGAATTATACTTTTTGTTTAGCTTACACACTGAAAATATGACAAGGGTCTAAAAATGTCGACAATTGGTGCACAAAAAGGAGGCAGTATATTAACTTATTCATTCACACTATAAATAGAACTAAGGTTAGTAAACACCAAATTTTATGTAGATAAGTAACCTTCTTTCTGAAAGATGACAGATATCAATCTAGTTTTACAACAGTTTAATGAGGGGCATAGCACATGTATTATAAGCTTGATTTTTTCTACAAAAACGTTTTGGGGGCTGGGGATGTGGCTCAAGCGGTAGCGGGCTCGCCTGGCATGCATGCGGCCCAGGTTCCATCCTCGGCACCACATACAAAGATGTTGTGTCCACCGAAAACTAAAAATAAATAAATAAATAAATATTTAAAAATTCTCTCTCTCTCTCTCTCTCTCTCTCTCTCTCTCTCTCTTCTCTCTCTCTCTCTCAAAAAAAAACCGTTCTGGCAGCATTTGGGGGAAAATATAAATTTACTGAGAATATAATAACATATTTCTAAAGGGGGCAAGAATTCTGATTATTTTCCTTAGAAGTGAAATATTTGTCATACAATGTATGACAGTCACTTTGTAGGATTGCATACATTTTAAAAATACTGATTAATCTGCAGGGAATTCCACATAGGCACATTTAACAAAATTTTCTCCACCTGGTAAGGTTTTCATATAGGTGATTCCTACCATTTCAATCATTTTTTCCTTTTTGCTTCTTTATTTTCTACTTCCTCTTCTATTCATCCTTCTCAATTCCCATACTTGCATTTGCTGCTCCCTTTTCTCTCAAAGAAGAATCAGTTATCTGATAGTCCTCAAGGAGTTTTTTCCCCCTATTTCTTTTGCAGTTTTCTTTACCACTGTTTTCATACCAATGTTGTCAGTATTATAGGCAGTTATACCAACATTGATGACAGAATCCATTGCATGGTGTGTAACCTCTCCTGCATTGTGCTCATATTTGTATCTGACAGTTTGTTTCAATAACACTGATATAAGAAACTTTTAGGTAGACCTAAGGGGAACATTCATTGAAGAGTGTGAGTTTAAAATATATTATGGGATTCATCAATGTTATTAAAATAACAAGCAGAAATGACAATCCTTTTTTACCATTTCACATTTACACATATTACTCTTAAGAGTTTTTCACATATTGATTCATAACAACCAAAATAATCTGATAGTAATAACAGTATTTATCTTTTATGACATTTTCTGAAATATACACTAAATGGTACAACCTGATATTTACCAAAATTTATTTGTCCTGTAATTCTGGGGGGTGGGGAGGATAAACATTAAGTTCAAAATAAATTAAAACAATTTTGAGAGCAAGATTTATTATAAATAAGAAGAGTCATAGACACATGTTAAGAAGACATAATCAAGTCAATGAAATGATATTTTATGGGCACATACATAAAATTTTAACTTTCTATACATAAAAATGGATAAACTTTCATGTAAAATAATAAATTTGGTTTTTAAAAAGTTATAACTCTATGGGGATTGAGCCTTTTTTAAAAGACACTATAGAGATAATCACATTTAAACATAAAAAATAAACAAGAATTACATTTGTGAGTCTTGAACATTCTTCAATTTCCCTTGTTATTTATAATTTGTTTTGAGATCTATTTCATAATTTTCAGACATTTCAATCATATGATTGTTGTTTCCTTAACTGAAAATGCATGGAACTTTTGTGGTTTGTGTCTGGGAACTGGAAGCAAAATAAAAAGAAAGCCTACAGGTTGTGGTCGGCTTCATGACCTCCAATAACAAAGCAAACACCTCTGGTAAACAACAGGCAGAACATTCATTGTCCAGAGAGAAGCACAAAAAAAAGTTATAAAGAAGAGATTCTGTATCAAATATGATGGTTTCCAAAGGTTATTTAGAAAACTCTTGACAATGTTCTTAATGAAAACAAGAAAATGTTTATCTTTAAAGAGAAAATCTGAGAGGATTTGGGCCAAGCAAATAAGGCTAAATCTGTGCAAGAGCAGATTGGTATGAAGTCTCAATTGACATAGAAGGACACATCACTGCCATGATACCAGTGGACAAGTCAAAATATAATAAAATGTAAAGCCCAATGTCAGTCTACTCATAAAAATACATTAATTTTATGCAACTTTTTAGCTTTACACATCTCTTATGCTCTAAAGTATATGTCAGTAGGATTTCTTTAGCATTCTACAGAATGAATTTGTCCTAATTACTGCATCCTTTCAGGACTAGCTAAGTTGTTAGGGACAATGGATGTGCATTTCTCAAGTACTTAAAGACAATGGAACATCTAAACATAAAGTAAACAAAGCATGTTTCATTTCTTCAGCAATGTTCAGTGAGCCCAAAACATCCCCAACACAAGTCTAGAATACCAAGATTTTTTATGCTCCTTTTTCAAAAAGAACACCTTTTCAAGCTTGCAGGTCATGCAGTCATGGCATGAATTTACAAAAGTGTAAGAATGGAAGGAAGGCTCTCAATATAGGGGATATATGTAGGTATATATAATGTAGAGTTAAATTTGACTATTGTGAGAAGCAAAGGAAGTAAAGTAGGTAAATATGCTAAACACAGATGTGAAAGATAGAAAAGGAAGACTGCAAGTTCTAAACATGAAGTACTTTAGGAGGTAAATTTAATGCAGCCCCTGACCTGGGCCACACAACTGGAGACCAAGCATGTCTTCTTCCCTTGTCCTTCCCGAGGCTTCTTTCTCAGGAGTGACTGCCCACAATTCAAACCCACATCTTGAAAATAGGCCTCTAAAGAAACAAAACATGTGGGTCTTCAAAGACCTTATCTGTAGGTTCAAGATTAATTTAACTAGAAGTCATTTAGCTCACACCTCCCTGATTCCAAATTTTATTCATATACTTTTAAAGGAGAAAAGACCCCTTTAAATGAGTAAATACATAAAAATATTCACATTTAGTGAGTTTTGTTCTTTTCTATTAGGGGTTGAAACTACTGTCAATTTACAGATTTACCACCGAAAAATATCCACTGAAATATTATTTATTTTTCATTTGTTTGTTTAAAACAGGGACTCCATAACTTGTCAGGGCTGATTTTATATTTCAAAACATCAACAAACAAAAGCACCCATTTTCCCAGAAAATATATAATTTTTGTGCTATCTCCACAACAACAAATCATTAATATAAATCATATGTGAATAATTCTAGGATTTGCAAACCATATCTCACATGATTTAATGTTAGCTTAAAATGTCCAGATAATGATATATATGCTTGACTCTTACAAGGGTTCAAAGAAAAGGAACAGATTATTTAATATATCTGGAATTCACTGATTCAATTACAACACAATTTCAAAGAATCGAGTTTGTTTTTCTTCAGCCAAAATGGAAGAGAGATTTTTTTCTACTTACAAATAAACCATGGAATTTTATCTAAAATAAGCTACCAAATAGAGCACACATGAGAAACCACTAAAAACACTTTTGGGTAGAAGAAGGCCAAATAATATTCTTATATAATGTAAGGGCAACTTATTTTCTAAAACTCAAGTTATATCCAGTTGTTTTGGTTATATCGTTTACATTTGAAGCTACAGAAACAAAATATACTTTGCAGTCAGAGAAAAGTTAAACATGAAACAAGTTTTTTTGTTGTTGTTGTTTTGGTCCTTTGTTTGTTTCTGTCTCTTTGTCTTTGTCTTCCTTTGTATTTCATTTTGTCTTAAGGTGACAAGCCAAGGGAAACAGTGCTGAATATAACACACATGCAGGACCCAAGGGTATAGTCAAGAAAATCCTGGCATCTAAGATATTCTCCCATCCCTTTTTTTACTCACTGAAATACATTGTGGAACTTTCATATGCACAACTGTGTGTGGGTTTTGTTGGAACTTTGGGATAATCTTCTTGCATTCACAACTCAGAGAAAATTAAGACAGGAGAATACATTCTATCTGCAGTGAATTGAGGCTAAGGAAAGAATACATACGGAGCAGTTACATAAGTAGATTAATTGAATAATGGGAGATGCTTCTAAGCCACAGGACAACTAATTTTTCCTGTGTCTCCACTGCAACCCTCAGGATGTCTTCTAGGAAGAGTTTATAAGGAGGCTGATAGTCTATTGACAATCCAAGTGAATGGCCCCTGTGGGTACCAAGACTATTCAGCAAACAGTTCTCAAATCCATGACCAGGTACAGTGGATCAGGGCATTCCACTTAGTAAAGTTTCTCTTTCAGTAAGCTTTTCAGTTCCTATGACCTAAACAACTAAAACTAATAACTTAGAGGTGAAAACATTTATTTTACGTCATAGTTTTAGAGAATGCAGTTCGTGGTAGGCTCATTCCTGCCAGGGCATAAACATCATGGAAGAAGTACATGGAGAAAAGGTGTTCAGCTTTAGGGAACCAGGCAGCAAAGAAAGACCAAATTACTGAGAGAAGGTAATCAGATTCAGGGCTACACTTGTGACCTACTTGCTCCAACCAGTTCTGTCTTTCCACAAGTCCAGTAAGGCTAATATACTGAAGATATAGAGCACTCGTGAAACAATGTAAAGTCTATCTTTTAACCTTCCTGCAACTGGGGACCATGATTACAACATGTGTGATTTGGGAGACATCCTAGATAAATGCATAACGGTTGTCAAAGATATTCTGATAAAGTGACCATGCCCAAGAAAGTCAAAAGTGGGAAAGGCAGAATCCAGTGAATGTTCTCTCCTTTCTTACAATGAGAAATATTATCCCCTTTAAAACAATTATTTTTGAAAGGATCATCCATTATTCGTGGGGAAATAACAATTAAAACACTATGCCAGTTTCAAATAGAGCAGGGAAAGGAAAAAAGATATTTGAGGACTTGTGGAAAGAGTTCAAAATTGAAGGCTTCAATATACAAGTGTACCCTTTTCCCCACATCATCGCCAGCACTTATTGTTACTTGACTTCATAATGGCTGCCAATCTTACTGGAGTGAGATGGTATCTTAGGGTGGTTTTGATTTGCATTTCTCTGACTGCGAGAGATGGTGAGCATTTTTTCATATACTTATTGATTGATTGTAAGTCCTCCTCTGAGAAGTGTCTGTTCAGGTCCTTGGCCCATTTGTTGATATGGTTGTTTGTTATCTCATTGTTTCATTTTTTGAGTTCTTTGTATATTCTGGATATTAGGGCTCTATCTGAAGTGTGAGGAGTAAAAATTTGTTCCCAGGATGTAGGTTCCCTGTTTACCTCTCTTATTGTTTCTCTTGCTGAGAAAAAACTTTTTAGTTTAAGTAAGTCCCATTTGTTTATTCTTGTATATAACTCTTGGGCTATGGGGGTCCTATTAAGGAATTTGGAGCCCGACCCCACAATATGTAGATCGGAGCCAACTTTTTCTTCTATCAGGTGCAGAGTCTCTGATTTGATATCTAGCTCCTTGATCCATTTTGAATTAACTTTTGTGCATGGTGAGAGAAAGGGGTTCAGCTTCATTTTGTTGCATATGGATTTCCAGTTTTCCCAGCACCATTTGTTGAAGATGCTATCCTTTCTCCATTGCATGCTTTTAGCGCCTTTATCAAATGTAAGAAAGTTGTAATTTTGTGGATTGGTCTCTGTGTCCTCTATTCTGTACCATTGGTCCACCTGCCTGTTTTGGTACCAGTACCATGCTGGTTTTGTTACTATTGCTCTGTAATATAGTTTGAAATCTGGTATCGCTATACCTCCAGATTCACACTTCCTGCTTAGAATTGCTTTTGCTATTCTTGGTCTTTTGTTTTTCCATATGAATTTCAGGATAGCTTTGTCTATTTCTACAGAAATGCTGTTGGGATTTTGATTGGCATTGCGTTGAACCTGTAGAGAATTTTGGGTAATATTGCCATTTTGATGATGTTGGTTCTGCTTATCCATGAACAGGGTACATTTTTCATCTTTTAAGATCTTCTTCTATCTCTCTCTTTAGGGTTCTGTAGTTTTCATTGTATAAATCTTTCACCTCTTTTGTTAGGTTGATTCCCAAGTATTTTTTTTTTTGAGGATATTGTGAATGGGGTGGTTTTCCTCATTTCCATTTCAGAAGTTCTGTTGCTAATATACAGGAATGCCTTTGATTTATGCGTGTTGATTTTATATCCTGCCACTTTGCTGAACTCATTTATTAGTTCTAGTAGTTTCTTTGTAGACCCTTTTGGGTCTTCTAGGTGTAGGATCATATTGTCCGCAAATAGTGATATTTTAAGTTCTTCCTTTCCTATTTTTATGCCTTTAATTTCTTTTGTCTGTCTAATTGCTCTGGCTAGTATTTCAAGGACTAAATTAAATAGAAGTGGTGAGAGAGGGCATCCCTGTCTTGTTCCAGATTTTAGCAGGAATGCCTTCAGTTTTTCTCCATTTAGAATGATGCTAGCCTGAGGCTTAGCATATATAGCTTTTACAATGGTGAGGTAAGTTCCTGTTATCCCCAGTTTTTCTAGTGTTTTGAACATAAAAGGATGCTGTACTTTGCCGAATGCTTTTTCTGCATCTAACGAGACGATCATATGGTTCTTATCTTTAAGTCTATTGATGTGGTGAATAACATTTATTGATTTCCATATATTGAACCAACCTTGCATCCCAGGGATGAATCCTACTTGATCATGGTGCACAAAAGTGCGGCCAATATGGAAAGCAATATGGAAATTCCTAGGAAAGCTGGGAATGGAACCACCATTTGACCCAGCTATCGCCCTTCTCGGTCTATTCCCTGAGGACCTTAAAAGAGCATACTATAGGGATACTGCCCCATCAATGATCATAGCAGCACAATTCACAATAGCTAGACTTTGGAATCAACCTAGATGCCCTTCAATAGATGAATGGATTAAAAAACTGTGGCATTTATACACAATGGAGTATTACGCAGCACTAAAAATGACAAAATCATGGATTTTGCAGGGAAATAGATGGCATTAGAGCAGATAATGCTAAGTGAAGCCAGCCAATACTTAAGAAACAAATGCCAAATGTCTTCTTTGATATAAAGAGAGCAACTAAGATCAGAACAGGGAAGAAGAGCATGAGGAAAAGATTAACATTAAACAGAGACGAGTTGGGTGGGAGAAAGGGAGAGAGAAGGGAAGCTGTATGGAAATGGAAGGAGACCCTCATTGTTACACAAAACTACATATAAGAGTTTGTGAGGGGAAAGGGGAAAAAAACAAGTGAGAGAATTAAACAACAGCAGATGGGGTAGAGAGGGAAAATGAGAGGGAAGGGGAGGGGGGATAGTAGGGGATACGAAAGGTAGCAGAATACAACAGTCATTAATATGGTATTATGTAAAAATGTGGATGTGTAACTGATGTGATTCTGCAACTTGTATTTGGGGTAAAAAATGGGAGTTCATAACCCACGTGAATCAAATGTATGGAAGATGATATGTCATGAGCTTTGTAATGTTTTGAACAACCAATAAAAAAAACTGAAGGCTTCAATGTCAGCTCAGTGAGCAGTTAGAATGAGGGAATGGGGGTCTTCAAATTGAAATCCTGCTTCTCATATTGTGAAAGAATCAGAGAAAATGAATGAATCCTGAGGAGAAAGGAAGAACTAATGTCCTCAGTCAACAAAGCTACTCTTTGACTTTTTGTGTACTTAACACAAACTGTGGAGACATAGAAATATCCAGTAATAGCTCCTGGCAGACACTGTCCAGAAGTTTTAGCTGCTGGCTCATCTGCCACAGCATGTCCCAGAAGGGTCATAGGGTCATGAGGTCAAAGCAGTGGTCCTTGATCAGATGAATGTAAAAATATTTTTAGGCAGGACACAGTCTCTCCATGGCTGATTCACCCTTTCTTCAATGAGCTACCCTCATCATTTCAGTATTCCCAGCTAAACAGATTCTTAACTATCTGGCATTCTAGGTATTTCGGCATGCTTTCTAGAGTTCTGCATGACCTGCTCTTCAGAAGAGGCCTCTACAGAGTTACATGGACCTCACAAGCAGAGAAGACTCCAGAGTTCCAGAGGCATGATAGACAAAGCGCTGTGAGGCTTTAGAAGGACGACCCCTCATTTATGACTCCTGACCCAGTTTAACAGTTCACACCAAGAATTCATTACTAGACAGAGTTCCAGGCCCCACACAGACATAGAATAACCATAGATGCAATTCAAACCCTGCCTGAATGATGGCAGAATAATACATCCTTAGCTGAAGCTCTTTTAAACCTGTTTCTTCTTTTCAAGGGACCTTTGCGTTTTATCAGAGCTTTACCTTGGCTTTCAAGAACTGGGAGTTTTCTTACCATTCCTTTAGTGGGCTACTCCTTTATTTTCCTTTCGGACATGGAATCACCATTGTCTCTATGTCATATTACAGAGATAATATTCAAACAAGAAAAATCTGGACTCTGGACAGAACTGCACAAGAAAGAACTGGCTACCATACAAAGGAAGGAGGTAGTAGATGCTGGTGGCTGTACAATCAAGGCTTCTAACAATTGTTCTCTCAGTCTATTTTCATCAAAGAAAACCAAACATTTCACAAAAGGAAAACAATTATTAAACACATAAAAATGGGAGTTGCACAGAAGCACTATTGTTAAATTAAATAAAATAACTTATTAGCTCACTTAGATAAGGAGTCTGTTTGAAACACATTTCAAAAACAAAACCTAGGGGGCTGGGGATGTGGCTCAAGTGGTAGTGCGCTCTCCTGGCATGCCTGCGGCCCGGGTTTGATCCTCAGCACCACATACAGACAAAGATGTTGTGTCCGCCAAATACTAAAAAATAAATATTAAAAAAAAAAACCTACTCGCAGAAGAATATACATTTACACATTCCAGATTCTAATTGATGAAGAGTAGCTCCAGAAAAAGCCATTCTCTGGAGATGAGGCATGGGAATAATATGCTTTAATTTTTGGAGCTTAATATCCCCTCTGGTCCCTTAAGATTTTTTATTTTTTTGAGAAAATTAAGCAAGCCCAAAGAAGAAACTGATAAATTAAACTCCACTAAAATTTAAAAGTCCATGAAAATGTAAGAGGAGGTGAAAAGAGATAATGCTACCTGAGAGAAAATATGTACGTGAAAAGAGTATCAATAGAAATCAATTATTAGTGAAATATGTAAAAAAGGATAAAAGTTATAAACATACAAAATGATTAAGTAGAATAAGATCACATAGGAAAGTGCTCAATGCTGTAGGTTTACTCAATGCTGTAGGTTATCAATGAAAAGTAATATATATTCACATGAAAAGTAAGGGTAAATGTTCCTAAGGAATAAACACACATGCATGCATGGCACCGTGGCTGATATGTTTCACTAATATTTACCAGTCAATTTGTGTCAATCTATTTTATACAATACACTGTTTCATGTAAAGTGTAAAATATTTATGAAACACTATTTGGAGACAAATAAAAATAACACTGTCCATATAATCAAAAGAAAAAACATCAAACAATTCAAACTCCATAAGCAGTGCAATGGGTGAATAAGCTCTACAGAAGTTTACTGCAAAGAGTAACCCCCTATTATCACATATATGGTGCTCCCAATTTTATCTGTAACAACCAAGGCACTGATTTTGCATATTCCCAATTATTCTTTCATAAATAGTTTACTGGACAGCGTTTTACCCAGTGGCAAGAACAAGATAATTTTAACAAAATATGGCTTTAATTTCCCTCCCTCCTTCTCTCCCATTAAAATTGACCTGCTTCAGCCTAAGCCAAAATGTACTCTTTTTATGCCCTGTCTTAAGTATGTAGCTTTTCTTGAACTTGTGACTTTCTTGCCCTACTTCAAGTACTCAGTATTAATGGCATGTGCCACTATGCCTAGCTCAATCTAAATTCTCCAATTTTCATCAATGCCTCCAATTCTGAACTTCCTTGTGTTTTATTTGCTCCTTCCTTTGGGGCGGGGGGAAATAAGTCCACTTCATGCTTTGATCATAACCCCTGCTGTTCTATCACTGTGGCTTATTTTAAAACTAACTTTTTTCCCTTTTTCTCTATTTCCACTATGTCTTTATAGCCATAAAGAAAATGAGATTGACCTTCCTGTCACTAAACAAGCTCTCCATCCTTCAGAGCCTGTACCACAGAAATGAAGAAATCCATGTACTCCAAATTGGTATAAATGTCAAAAATCACTGTCATGTATAACCAAGTAACAAATAGAACTAAAAAATAAAGATCTAAGAAATGACACCCACTCTCTCAGGACTACAAGTAAATTATGTATTCTGAAAGGGCCACCTGGAGTGTACCCATTGAAATCGCCTGGTCCCCTTTTCCCCTAAAAGTTAAAAACACACATTCTAAAACAGAAATCCCCTGAATTTCTCCTTTGGTAGCAAACCAATAAAACCTCGATTTTCCTTTTTCTCTAAACTTTGTACTCATTACTGATGTATCCAAACAAGGACCAAAACATCTGTATCAAATTTGGTGTTTAGCAGGGGACCTGAGAGTGCACCTGCTTCAATCTTCATAAGCAGGCCTGGAACTCTGTGTAATTTTGCTTCCATTATAGAGGATGAAAAGTGGTTGGTTGATAAGCCTGTTGAAGCCTAGCCACTGGAAAATTAGGAGATGGGGTAAGATTGCCTCAAGTTGAACTGGAGGTGCTTTTCCTCTAAGTAAAGGGGAAAAAGAAAGATACCTTCCCAGAAACTACCAAGGCTCCTTTTGCTTCAGGGAATTTCTGTCTTCTCTACCTTTATGGTATGAATTGCTCCACCATTGGTTTACTTTGGGGAAAAGGAAAATGAATGCAGTAAAGTCATGACAACTAGCCACTTGATAATCTCCTTCACTTTGCGTAAGACCCTTGACTGCACACATCTGCTTTCCTTCAGATGTGCATCTTGTTCCTATTTGTGTAAACACCTTTGGCACCATTGGTGGAGAAGTCATGGTTAAGTTTAAGTATGAAACATAATTCCTGCCCCTCCTTGAGGGGAGTGTTAAGCTTTTTGAATTCTTTGTATATCCTAGAAATTAACAACATGTCCAGGTGGCAAATATTTTCTCCCATTCTGTAGATTATGTCTTCATGCTCTTTTTTTTTTTTTTTTTGGAACTCAGTATAAAACCCAGGACTTGACAAATGCAAGACAGATGCTTTGCCACTGAGCTAATCTCAGTGTTATCGTTTCTTTTGCTGTGAAGAAGATATTTAGTTTGATGCCACCTCATTTATTCATTTTTTAATATTTTTTAGTTATACATGGACACAATATCTTTATTTTGTTTGTTTATTTTTATGTGGTGCTGAGGATCGAACCCAGTGCCTCACATGTGTCAGGCAGGTGCTCTGAGTCACAACCCCAGCCCCTATTTATTCATATTTTTATTTTAGAGTCTTGTTCAGGAAGTCAGTTCCTGTGCCAAGGTGTTGAAGCACTGGACCTACTTTTTCTTCTAGTAGGTGTAAGTCTTCTAGTATAATTTCTAAGTCTTTGATCCACTAAGAGTTGATTTTTGTGCTGGGTGAGAAACAGGAATTAACTTGAATTCTATTACATATAGATTCCCACTTTTCCCAAGACCATTTGCTGAAGAGGCTATCTTTTCTCCAGTGTGCATTTTCAATACCTTTGTCTAATATGAGGTAACTTGTATGTATGTATGTATGCATGTATTTGTTTGTTTTTAGTTGTAGTTGGACACAATACCTTTCATTTATTTATTTGTATGTGGTGCTGAGGATCAAACCCAGGGCCTTGCATATGAGAGGCAAGTGTTCTACTGCTAAGCCACAACCCCAGTCCCGAGGTAACTTTTTATGTGAGTTTTTCTGTTTTCTATTCTGTTCCATTGGCATTTTTGCCTATTTTGGTGCCAATATCATGTTGTTTTGTTACTAGAGCTCAGTAGTATAATTTAGGGCCTAGTATTGTAATACATACTGCTTCATACTTCTCCCTAAGAATTGTTAGCTATTCTAAGCCTCTTACTTTTCCAAATGAATTTTGCTGGCTGCTTTCCCTATTTATAAATGCCTTGTTTAACAGAAGTGGTAAAATGGGATATCCTTGTCAAGCCCCTCTTTTTAATGGCAATTATTTCAGTTTCTCCAGTTAGAATGATGCTGGCCTTTAATTTGTCATACATACCTTTTACAATGTTGAGGAAATTTCCTTCTATTCCTAGTTTTCCAGTATTCTATACAGGAGTGGAGGCTGTATTTTGGCAAATACATTCTCTGCAACTTGAGATAATTATGTGTTTTATGTCTTTAAAAATATTTATGTGATGTGTCACATTTATTGATTTCCATATGTTGAACCAACCTTGCATCTCTGGGATAAAACCCACTTCGCCATTGTAAACTATTTTTGTAATTTGTTTTTATATGCAATTTGCCAGTATTTTATTAAGAACATTTTACATCTATGTGCATTGAGGATATTAGTGTGAAGTTTTCATTCTTTCATGTGTCTTTGTCCGGTTTTCATATCCTTTTCTATTTTATGAAATAGTTCAAGGAGGATTGATGTTAGTCTTTAAAATGGAGAATCCATAGAGTCCTATACTTTTCATTTTTGTTAAGTTTTGGATGACTTATTAAATATTATTATTAGAAATTTATGCTTAAATTTTCTATATCCCTCTGGTTCGATTTGATCAGATCATATATCACTAGGAATGTGTCAATATCACCAAGATTTTTTGGTTCACGAAGCATAAATTTTCAAAGTACTCATTTATATTTCTGTAGTGTTTCTGGTGATATTTTCATTGTCTTTATGGGTTGTACAATTTGCATTTTTATTTAGCTGGACTAAAAATTTATGAATTTCATATTCTATCAAAGAACCAACTTTTTGATTCATTGATTTTATTTATTTATTTTTGTTGCTGTTGTTGTTAATGTCAATTTCAATGTGTTGGGCTCTGATTTTATTTCCCATCTAGTATTGGCACTCATAGTGATTTGCTCTTCTTTATCTAGAGTCTTGAAATGTAATGTTAGATTATTTGTTTGGTGTCTTTCTGTTCATTAAATGAGCTCAATACTATGAACTTACCTCCTAGAGCCACCTTCATAGTGTCCCAGAGGTTCTGATATGTTGTAATGCTGTTCTCATTTACTGCTAAGTGTTTTGTATTTCACTCCTTATTTCTTCTCCTTTCATTTCATCAGTATGAAATGGCCTTCTTTGTCTTTTCTGATTAACTTTGGTTTGAAGTCCATGTTATCTTATATGAGGATAGGAATCCCCTGCTTGTTTATGAGGACCATGTGAATGATTTTTTTCCCCAAAATTTTTACCTTGATACTGCAGATGTCTTTCTTTTTGAGTAAGTCATTTGGAGACAACTAATTGTTGGGTCTTAATTTTTTATTCAAACTGTCTTTTTTTAATTATTATTTTTATCAGAGTTTAGACCATTTACATTCAGTGGTTTTGTTATTTTTTTAAGTCATGCAGACTGTTTGTGCATTATTTATTGTATTAGAAATCATTCACCTACTCTCACAGATCAAATACTTCAAAATTAAATGGAACACTTATAAATATATAAGAGGTCAAGAAAGAAAGGACAAGATAAGTAAATTAAAAGGGCTTTGAACTAAGTACTAAAAACAGCTTAAAATATCAAAATATCTCGAATGTAACTGTACTGAGAAGAATAATTATAAATTAAATTATTAGTATCACAAAGAATCTAGAAAAACAAATTATTTTTTAAATATGTAGTAGGAGAAAAAAATAAGAGTAGGTGCCAAGATATATAAAATTAAGAAAAAGAATACAGCTAAAATTTGACTAAAATAAACAAGTCTAATCAGGAAGAAAGAACAGAAAAACAGAACTTTACAGATGCAAAAATATGTTACAGTAATATTACAATTGTATGCCAACATATGTGACAGCTTACATAACGACTCTATATTAGAAGAATTCATGTGCTGCTAAGAAAGTATATTCAGTCACTGATGGATGAAATATGTATACATACATACATATATGTCTTAAATCTAAATTATCAATTGTATGTTTTACTTCTATAACTTTTTTATTTAGTTATTGTTTGAAGATCTATCCAGTGGTGACATAGGCACATTAAAAGTGCCAAGTATTATTGAATTGTGGTTTATTTCTTTTTATTTCTTCTTAAGTTAGCATAAACTTATTTTATTTTTTAATTTGTTGTAATTAGTTATACATGACAGTAGAATGAATTTATACACTTTGATATATCTTACACAGATGGAATATAATTTCTCATTTTTCTGAGTGTACATGTTACAGAATCCTATTGATCATGTAGTCACATATATACATGTAGTAATAATGCCTGTTTCATCCTACTATCTTTCCTATCCCCACATCCCCTCCCCTCCTTCCCCATCACTTCCTCTACCTAATCTAAGGTAACACTATTCTGCCCTAGTGCCCCCCCCACACACCCACACACCTTATTGTGAATTATCATCCACATATTAGAGAAAACATTTGGTGTTTGGTTTTGTGAGATTGGCTTATTTCACTTAGCATGACATTCTCCAACTCTCATCATTTACTGGCAAATGCCATAACTTCTCTCTTCTTTAAAGCTGAGTAATATTCCATTGAGTATCTATTTTATATTTTCTTTATCCACTCATCTATTGAGGGACACCTAGGTTGGTTCCATTGAGTAGGATTTGTTGGATGTACATAGATGCTCCATTGTTTGGGTATAAATATTTGATTGTTTTGTTGATGTTTGATCCCCTTAATACATATGAAATGGCTTTCCTTGTCCCTTCTCATTAATTTTGCACCTTCTCATATCCGATAAAGTTCACTTTATCTGATGAGGATAGAGACCTTTGTCCCTTCTCATTAATTTTGTCCCTTCTCAGATAAAGTGGACTTTATCTGATATGAGGATAGAAACCCCAGCTTATTTACATGATCCATGTGAATGAAATGATTTTTTCCATTTTTTTTTTTTTTTACCATCAGTCTTCAGATGTCTTTGCCTATGAGTTCAGTCTCTTGGAGATAGCACATTGTTCAGTTTTCTATTTTAGTTCAATCACCCAGTCTGTCTTTCGATTGATGACTTTAGTCCACTTACATTCAAGGTTATTACTGAGATGTGCTTTGTATTCCCAGACATTTGGGTTTATTTCTAGTTTTTAAATTGAATTAGTTTCTCTTTTTTTCTAATTCATTTTATATGACAGCAGAATTCATTACAATTTATATTACATATATAAAGCACATTTTTTCCTATCTCTGGTTGTACAAAAAGTACAGTAGCACGATTCGTGTCTTCCTACATGTACTTAGGATAATAATGTCCATCTCATTCCACTGTCTTTCTTACCCCCATACCCCTCCCTTTCTCTCCCTCCCCTTTGCCCTATCTAGAGTTCATCTATTCCTCCCATGATCCCTTAGTTTCTCCTTTGATTTCCTATATTCTTTTTTGTAGTTCCTACCTTTGTTGGGTTTGATTTTTTTTCGTTTCATCTTCATAGAATATTTTGTTGGCAATGTTCTGCAGTGCAGGCTTTCTAGTTGCAAATTTTTTAACTTTTGTTTATCATAGAAGGTTTTTATTTTATCTTCAAATCTGAAGCTTAAGTTTACTGGGTATAGGATTCTTGGTTGACACCCATTTTCATGATCTCCATCTCATTATTGAGGTAATATTTTATTTGCTGTATTAGCTTTCTAATGTTGTTTTATATGTGCTCTCTTAACTCATAGATAAGCTTAACCAAGAACTTTCTGAATTCCATCTCTGACATTTCCTCCACTGTGGTGTCCATAGGGTCTGTTGAGGTATTCTCTATTTTTGGGGATTTTTTCCCCCCTTGATTTTTTTTAATATACTTGTGTGTCTATCCATATATCTGGATAGATCTGAAGCTGTAATTTCTATCTTATACGTTTATTGTGCCTCTGTATTACTAGCATGTCACAAATTAGGGGAGAGGCCAATGATAACAACAATCTTTGAAAACAGTACATAACAGCAGACAGGTACTTGGTTTCTATTTTGATATCTACAGCATCAATTGATACAATAGGCAGAAAGAGAAGGATCAACAATTTCCATCACTGAACAATAAATAATCATAAGTTATGTCTGGCATAATATTAAAAAAATAGGTGTTTCTATTACTTCTTCCTTGTTAATTATTGCTCTGGCATTAGTGGTAGGGGCAGACATCATATACATCAAATAATGTTGAGGTGTTAAAGATAGAATTCAGTATGAGGAAAGAAAAAAGGTAGGAGGATAGAAAACATTTTCAGTTTCAAAGGATAAATATGGCAGATGCAGTGGAAATATAGGTTATGTTGTTAGTGAGGAAGGGGAGAGAAAAACAATTATGAATATAAAGAAAAAGAAAATAGAATTGGACTTTGAAAGAAAAATAAAGTAGTACAAAAGGCCATACCAAAAAAAAAAATCAAAATATGCTAATCAAAATCCCTAACCCTCACGGGCTGGGATCAAAACACAATGGTAGATTGCTTGCTTTGCACATATGAAACACTAGGTTTGATTCTTAGCACCACATAAAAATAAATAAAAATAAAAATTCATTGACACATAAACAAAATTAAAAAGAGGGTGGGGGAACCTAACCCTCCAAAAACAGAATGAGAAAAAAAAAAAAAAAACAAGCTTCAACAAAATGACTAAAAATGAGGAGAAGAAAACAAATATATATATTCCCCTCCCCACCCCCATCTCAGGGACACACACACACAAAAAAAAAAATTATATATAAGTATATATTTGTGGGAACAATAATCCCAGGGAAAAAAGGAGAACAATGATTCCCAGGAAGAGAAGGAAACAACAGGGTCTGGACTTTCACAAATTCTCATCCTATAATTGTTTTCCCTGACTACCCAGCCATTCTACTATGATTAATTCTAACTAAACCCTATAAAACTCAGACCCATACTGTATGTAACCTGATGCCATTTTCTTTCTTGAAACTGTGCCCCTCTGCTTTTTAATAAAGCATCACTGATCCATCAAGGTCTGTCACCATTTTACTTACTTTTGCTTTCAGTAATAGTATTCACAATTTAGGACATTTTATGAAGCATCCAGGAAATGGTAGAGCTCAAGTTTTACATGACTTTATTCGAGCTGTAATTCAGAATAAAAGGTACACTTAAAGTTAAAAGGAATTGTGAATGTTAAAACAATTAGTGAGAAGAGTAAGGGAAACATTTTTAAGAACAAAACAATATCAAATGGATCAAATGCATTACAACAAAATATCAAATTTTTTTAAACTCATAAATCAATTTGGGTCAGACATTTTTCAAAAAAAGACACCAGTGAGCCAGGCATAGTGGCACATTCCTGTAATCCCATCAGCTTGAAAGCCTTAGGCAGGAAGACTGCACAGTCAATGCCAACCTCAGCTATGTAATGAGGTCCTGTGCAACTTAGTGAAACCCTGTTTCAAAATGAAAAACAGAAAGTACTGGGGATGTGAATTAGTGCTAAGACCCACCTGGGTACAATCCCTGAGGATGAACAGTGCATCTTTCTTTTATATTACTTTGATACTGAAAAGGAGATGTCTTTTGCATCTTTTCGGGTGCTATGCACAAACACACTGCAGACAGTGAATTTTCTAATGAGCAAAAATTTTTAAAAGTACATGTGGACTATCATGAGCTAAAAGTATGTCATCCATAAGGTGAATACTATATGCATCAGGGAATTTTTCTCTTACAGGTATAACAGCTTGTGCCAAAAATTTTAACAAAGACTATTACACATAACACCTTCCAGTAATATCTCTTAAAATTTATTGCTGAAACACTAAGAGCAATTTTTGTTGTTGTTTCTTTGTTTGTTTACAATCATCTGGATGCAAGGGTATATCAAAAAAGTAATCTTTTAGATCTATCATCATTAGGTGATAATCAAAAGGAATGGTTGTAAGAGAAAGAATTTCTGTTTGCAAGGCACCCATGGGGCTGATAATGTGATTAACTGTCCTAAGATCTTAAAACAATCTCCACTTACTGGATTTCTTCTTAATCACAGAAGTTGGTGCATTCCAGAGACTAAAGGTTTGGTCTATATCGCTAGCCTGAAGTTGTTCCTGGACCAAAATATTAGCTATTTTTAGTTTCTCCACTGTTAAGGGCCACTGACAAACCCAAATTGGCTCTTCTATAAGCCAGTTAATATTTTCTGCTATGATTTGGGCCAGGAAAGGAAGTCAGTGCCCCTGCCAAGAATTTTGACTGGGTGAATTAACTTGTCTTTCCTGACAAGATTGGGCTATAGGTAAATATCCTTCTTGTTGATTCCTTTCAAATTCTCTAGGAGAAATAAATTTTTGGTTAACTTCCTGATATGACACAATAGAGTTTGGAGTTATTAATAACAACACAGGATGATTAGAATATCTTAAGCCCATGAATTTACTGTCAAAGTGTCTAAGATATATGGTTTTAAAATTCCAGAATTAATCTCTTTATCCTCCCATTGAATGTATTGAGCTATCTGGGCAGGTTGTACAATTTGATCAATCCCTTCTAAGCTAGCAGGTGCAATGTGTAAAGGCCACTTTTTGTTCATTACCTTCTAGAAGTAACTAATTTGTCTGCTCCCGTATCAAGTACAGTTCTGAAAATTTTAAGGTTGATTTTAAGATCTAATAGAGTGTACTCCTGTCTAACCAAAAGAGCCCAATACACCCCAGTATGGGGACCCAGAAGTCCGGATTTCACCCAGACCATTCACAGAGTAACAAGGCGAGAATATTACTTGTGCTATCCTATCCCATGGAGAAAGCTGAATAACACATTTTGTTTGAACTGTAATCATAATCTTTCCTTCAAAACTGGCATCAATAACATCTGACAATGTGGGGACAGGTTCAAAGAGTACTACATACATGGTGTATGTTAAAGGCATCTCAGTGGCAGGCCACTAACCTTATGCTAGGTGCGTGAGCAGCAGAAAACTTACCCTACAGGCACAGTCGTGGGCATAAGGCCATGTGTTACAGTCCCTGTGCTTGTTCCACGCCACACTCCCCAACTGGTTGCTGCAAGGACAGTTAGCATTGGTGGCTGCCTGTAATCTGCTTACCTACTGCCTGAATACATATACATGGTAACTGTGTGAAAACAATTAGACCTGCTTCCTGCTTGGTCTCTGGAGGTCTTGATTTGAGACTGCTGCCACACTCTCCTCTACTCTGCTCTGTGGATCTCCTCACCAGATGAGAGAGAGCCCATGCATGTGAGGCCCAAGCAGGGACCTGAGGTAAGCCTATAAGACAGGATGTGGCCCCTCACAGAGGGGTGAGGAATGAGAAACGGGGAACTTACAGAGTTCCACCAAAGACTCCCAGCTGCAAGTGCTGCACATTCTCTTAGATACTAGAGGTTTAACCCTGAATAAGAGAGAAGCCCAGAAGTTCTGGGATATAAAAACAAACCCATGGATCAATGTTGCTGGTGATTTTGATCCTACGATATGGGACAAGATAATGGCAAATGTGTGGCAAGCTGAAGTGAGACAGGGGTATACTTTACCTATTTTTTCCTATTATGACAGTCATTCAGCAAGGTTTAGGGGGCTCTGCAATAGACCCTTGTCATGTAATGATGGCCATGAGAGGAGATGAGACTATGAAAAAAGACAAGGGGGAAAACGTGGGGGTTTGCTAGCTCAAAGCAAGCAACCACAGCAGGTGCAGGAGGGAAAGAGGCAGTGGTACCTCTAGCCTTCATGGTGCAGGAAGAGGTGACCACAAATGCTGCAAGTACGCCTTCTACTGACAGGCAAAGAATACATCCTTCCCTGAGTCAAGGGCAACCGCCTCCTTATAAGGCAAGGCCAAAGCCAGCAATGGACTATGACAGTTTAGAAATGACCAGGCCATCAGACAGACTCAAGCCATGGTCTCCCAGAAACCCTTTCCAGGAGGCCAGAGATCCTACTGAAGATCTATGTAAGATAAAACAAGAAAAGTGGGGTAAGGGAACACAAGCTTTCCCAGTCAGCATGGCTCCCACACTACAGCACGCTGCCACTTACTATCCACACACATTGGGTTCTCTAAAAAAGCTAAAGAAGGCAGTGAAAGAGGACGAGCTCTGGGGACCGTTTGCAAAGCAGATGCTCAAATCACTCAATCTTGAACTTAATTGTCCTCAAGACTGGAAAGACCCACACAGAGCCTCTCTTGAGCCCACAACATTTTGGAAGTGGAAGAGATTTTTTTTCTATGATGAATGTGAAAAGGCCTACCAAATTATTTCAATCAGGTCCAACTCCGTGCCTTAAGGGCCTGGAGGAAGTTACCAGCTGGGGGAGGTACAGTTTCTTTACAGGGCTTAAGGCAGAAAGCCACTGAGGGCTTGCCACAGTTTATTGACAGAGTAAAGAAGGTGGTAGAAGGAAAGGGGTCTCATAAAGGACCTAGGGAGGCCTTAGCCAAGGAACTGATCTGAGATTAAATAAGGAACATAGAGCAGCAGTGGTGCCAGTACAACACTGCACACTAGATGACTGGACTGTAGCCACCCAGGATACAGGGACACAAGAAGCTCAAGCCTCTCTGCTTGCCTCAGCCATGGCAGTTGCATAAAGGCAGGACTAAAGAGGCTTGCAGACAGCTAGTCAGAGACTTCAAAAAGTGTACACCCTTTTCTCCCATTGGGCCTTTACACCCTGCTGGAGTGAATCCCCAAGAGTTAAAATCTAATGCTTTATGGCAAATGGATGTCACTCATTATGGTCCTTTTGGAAATTTCAAATATATTCATGTGGGGCTGGAGTTGTGGCTCAGTGGTAGAGCACTTGCCTAGCATGTGTGAGGTGCTGGGTTCGTTTCTCAGCACCACATACAAATATATGAATAAAAGAGAAGTCCATCAATGTCTAAAAATTACATATTCATGTAATCATCAATACCTATTTAGGCTGTGTAATGGCCACAGCCTCCACAGGAGAAACCATAAAAAAGGTCATCTCCCATCTACTTAAATGTTTTGGAATTATGGATGTTCCCATGTCTATTAAAACTAACAATGGGCCAGCCTATACTAGCAAGACATTCCAAGGGGTTTGCTATCATTGGCATTTACAGCACTTAATTGGAATTCCCATATCCCTCAGGCTCAAGGCATACTACAAAAAGCACCTAAGGAATTAAAGACTATGCTACAAAACAGAGAGGCGAAACCATACCAAGTCCCCTCTCAATGCCTTGAACAAAACCTTATTTGCTTTAATTTTTCTTTCAATGTCACAATCTTCTATAGAAACAACAGCCCATAAATATCAGAGCCCCCTCTCAGGGCCCTCCCATCTACCTTTGGTCTCATGAAAGGATCCCACAAAAAATGCATGGGATGCTCTGGGGACCCTTCTAACCATGGGTTGAGGGTTTGCATATATTAAGAGGAGCCTCACAACACCTGGGTGCCTGCCAGAAAGTCAAGCCCTGGACCTGAAGAACCACCACCCAAAAAGATCAAGGACCTAACTCTGGAGAAGAAAACCCACACACCAGGGACTCAACAATGCAAACGGACCTCACAAAACCTGGGGTGATATTAAAGATCTTGTTGAACAAGCCACCAGATTGGCCCCTTTGACGGATGGCAATACCATCCCTGGGCCTGTGACGATTATCCTATTGTGTTCAACACTCACTGCTTACAGTGAAATCTCCCATCAGTTCCGTCATTAGGCCACCACTTTAACAGTTGCTAATTGAGAAGGGACATTACCCAAGCTCTTCTCAAATAATTCCAAACTTATTGATCTTGGGTTATAAATATCCATTCAGGAGGTAATCATACCCTGGAATACTATCATTTCCATACCAACTCTGCCTATGTTTCTACTTAGTGGATAAGAATACCTATAATCTAGGCAGTCCCCTCTGTTTTGCTCTTGCCAGTGAAACTATTGTAGATAACTATAATAAGCCATACATTGGGCTGTCTCTCACTGACCTTAGAATTATACTTAATGCTACCTATAGCCATACACTCCCCCATGGCAAATGCAAGAAACCCTTGCTTCCAACAGGCCCACAAACACTTTTTGGAAAGCCCCCCTCAGATTATAAGAGCATCCAATGGAATCAATGGGACTCTACCATACCTTATCTCCTTGATAAGCAGAATTTCTTTGGGAAAAAACAATATCTATGGTCCTGGGTGCACACAGCACCCTGGAACATAACTGATGTGCCCAATGACCATGGATTTGGCTTTGTGCCAAATTATACCCATAACTACCATACACACGCTTGTGTTATGCTAGCTTTGCCATGCTAATAATCAATGATACTGATGGCATAAATATCACTCCTACAGAGATCCCTTGTGCAGTCAATACATCCTGCTGGCTCACAAATTGCCTAACCCCTGCTATGAAAGCTAAACGTATATTTATCTTCAGAGTGCCCCCAGCAATCTGGTGTCCAGTGAACCTGTCCAGAGAGTGGAGGAGTCCACGGGATACGAAGATGAAGAATGAATGAGATCCTATGCCAGACAAGGTATGCAATTGGCCTGATCATTGCTGGAATTATTGCCCTGGTAGCCACCAATGCCACCATAGCCACTGGGACTGCTTTGCTCATTCAGAGTATCCAGATGGTTCAGACTATAAACAATTTGTTTACTGCCATGGCAGAAGCCTTTGCTGTTCCAAATGACACCACTATTTTAGTCATCCAGAAAAAATAGACCTCCACCAGGAATAACTTGATATTCTGTTTATGTTGCAAAGGCTCACTTGTGACCCTATGTTGCAACTTGTGAATTTCATAGTATTTGTGTCACCCAATTTGCTGTACCTGAAAATCTAATCTTTCACTTCTCCAATTTTTGTCAATATATTAAGGGTGCTTGGGATGCTAACTATGTTATAACTAACCTTACCAAGGCAATTGTCAAAATCAATGAGACTAAGGTATCAATCTTGACAACCTCTTTCTTCTTCCAGGGATTGACTGAACATTGGAAAAACCTGATATCCAAGTTAACTCATCCTTATACTGCTATTATTCTGGCCCTACTATTTAAAATAGTGATAATTTTTTTTCTTCTATTGTGAGACACTTATGTAACCATGTAAACTCCACCGAACAAAAAACAGCGATGCTGGCTGAAGTCCTTGCAGCACAGTCAGAGGAGAGAGATGTGGGGATAAGTGCATAGAGTACTGCATACACAACATGGGTTAAGGGCATCTGAGTGGCAAACTACTCCCCTCGTGCTAGGTGCACGACTGGCAGGCCACTTAACCCATAGGCACAGCCCTGGGCATGAGGCCATGTGTTAAAGCCCCTGCGCTTGCTCCATGGCCCACTCCTTGATGATTGCTGCAAGGAAAAGTTAGCAGAAATTGCATTGGTGTCTGCCTGTAACCCACTTAGCTACTGCCTGAGTATATATACATGGTAACTGCGCAATAAAATCAGACCTGCTTTCTGCTTGGCCTCTGGAGGTCTTGATTAGTGACTCCACAGCCACACTCTCCTCTACCCTGTTCCATGGGCCTCCGCACTGTATGAGAGAGAGTCCACACATGGCAAGACTTGAATTCCTCTCTAAGTAAATTCGCTTCGTCCCAATACTAATCCTATGTTATCTGGTGGCAGTGGCCCATGAATCCCTATAGGGACAAGTGGTGGGCCCATCTCAGGAGTTAAAATTAGTCCCATGGCTGGTCAGAGTCCTAAGTTTTCAGCCCCTGGGTGGAAACATCCTGAAAGAATAGTAGTGTTGGACCAGCTGGGCTAACCTTGATTGCCGCAGTCCGGCTGCAGCAAAATAACCAGGGGGGGGGGGGGGCGAGCAATTTGTGAAGACTGATACAGCAGGAGTGAGAGCCATTTATTGTAGGACAACAGAGGTATTTATACATGCCACACAGCTTATCTTAATTAACATAAACTAGATACAGCAGTCAACCAATAAGGAATCTCCACACTTAATGTCTCGCTGGCATTACGTCACAAACCACTCCCTCTGGCAAAATGCCAGGCGCCATCCAGACTTGTTTACAGACTCTAACATTTGTTAGGTGCCATGCTGACTTTTTTACAGACTCTAACACTTGATGATGTCTGTCGGTGAGCCCTTTGCTCCTCTTCCTGTATAAACTGTAACGCCCCTACTGTTTGGCAAGGCGAGGCAAGCCCTACTTCCAGTTTCATGGAGACAGTGAAGACATATGTGGAGTGGCAAATTGTTGTTTGTTATTTCCACCATGCCTGCTGGGGCCTCCCTGAACCAGGTGTTCACCTCTCCAATGGCATAGGTGTAAACCAGATGGATCTCCCCAGCTTCATGGCAATCCATAGTCCCTAGCCATGTGCCCAGTCTTACCACAGTTAAAACATTGCCTCTGAGAATAGCATCTCCTAGACTGAGGCTATAAAGCCTGTTTTAAAGCTGCAACCATGGTCAAACCTTGCAAATGCATCAAACCCACAGCAGAAAAAAAGGCGAATAAATTCAATACAGTTTCTTTTTACCGATGTGGTCAGATAATTTCTTGATAGACTTTATTGGCATTTTCAAAGGTTAACTGTTTGACCAGAACCTCAAAAGTATTTGAATCATCAATCATCCTATTTGCTGCCTGATAAAGGCATGTTACAAATTCAAATTCTGAGAATTTTTCCTCTGGTTCCTACCGGATCTGACTGAAATCTACATTATTTTTCATCTTTGGTAATTCTCTCCAGCCTCTTCTGACATATGTACTTATTTGTCAGAAATAAACTGGTAAATCATAATTTAACTGTTGCTCTAAATCAGCAAATGGCCCTATTATGCCTAACATCTCTACTGGAACATCAATGCCATGCATGCAATTTCTTTCAGCTTGTTCAGTACAAAAACCCATCCAATTTGATCGCCACAATAAAAAATAAATAAATCATCTCCAGACAGACACACTTTTGCTAGTGTGACCCAGTCATGGGTAGTAATGCCTCACTACAAATTGGTTCAATTAGGCTCTGAACAGAAGGTGAATTTGAGACATGCCTGAAGCAAAAATATTTAAGCTCTATCTTAGTTTTAAAAGGAACCACAGCATGAACTCAAACACACTTGTTTTGTTTGTCTATCATCTCAAAAATTGGAAAAAGCTGGAAACCTGTAATGTCTTTTCCTTCCCCCAATGCAGTCCTAAGACCATGTTGAAGTGAGGAGAGTTTGGCTACAGCCATGTCCAGAAAGCTAAACCTCCTTCTCCTGGAGGGAAGCGACCATATCCGAATGGCAGAAGCAAGACAACCCCATGGCAGATTACTAAAACCCATTTCCAGCTCACATTCTCCACTGGACTGGAAACATTCCGAATCCCATAGCTCAGCCTCTCTAGAATTCCTCCATGTGGCTCCTTCCCTTCCATCTGGGATTTCACTTCCTGAATTTCCACTTGGGTTACCATCCTTTCTAGCACACACTCCATCAATGAGTTTCCCTAATGCACTTGTGGCTCACTCTCTAACCTTATCTGCTGTAATTGGAATAGCTTTAGGTCTTGCCCTGAGGCTCTCTGTCTGACATTTATCATCTATAGACCGGGTATGACTTGACTCCACCCTTAGTCCAGCCACACACACAGAATTTCTCCTTGGAGCAGAGCAAGGCTGCTTGTCATGCTCAAGGCTCCTAATTGCATTCTGCAGCCCTTCCAGTAAGTCCACAGATGACCAGTGGTCATCCTTTCAATCTGAGGAAGAACACATCTCTAAAGCAGTCCAAACTTTCTGAATATTATCTATTGTATTCTAGGTAATTTAGCTGAAAGGCAACCTCTCCCAAGTATGCAAATTAAGTGATTCTTCCTAAACAAACCATGGACAGACATCACTGACTATTTTTAGAAATTCTGTGAGCTGGGTTATTTTGATCTGTTTTCCCCTATGACGGATTAATGTCTACAAGATCTTGAAATAATCTGTCTCTCTGAACACAATGAATTCCCCATGTTACTAATTAGTAACCCTTACTCTTCATTTACAATCTGTTCTCTTTTACAAACCAATTCATGGTAATCTGAATTTCTAAGTGTGCTTAACCAAGGCCAAACCCACTGAATTCACAATGAGTATCCCATCTTGGGCTCCAATCTGTAGCCCCCATCCATTGCAGGCTACTAAACCAAAGTCACTCGGGTGAGTATGGGGTGACAAAAAAAGATGACGCAGACACAGAATACCTATCTCTGGACTTCAGGAAGGCTTCCCCAGGTCCCAGCCTCAAGCTCCCACAAAGGGGGGGGGGGTAATAAATAAGAGGCTGACAAGGTATCTGGCATGTTCAGAGGCTTGGCTTTCATTTCTGGGAGAGTTATTCCATGAAACACTCTACACAAAAACAGGCAAAGGGTAGGGATAAAACAGAGGTAGGTGTGACCCAACCCCACTGGGTAACACATACTTCTGGAGCTACACCTTGATTATCCAAAGTGAGGAAAAGCCCAAATGTATTTCAGGATGCAATAGCTGTTCAGTACACCTTTACTCAGGATTAAAGGTGTGTACATAGCTTCTGTGCAGAGTGGCTCCCCCACCAAAAAAGGTATCCACAGAACAAGGATTAAATTGAGCCCACAAAGAAATAGTGTATCTGAGGCATTCCTTGTGCCATGGAGGGAGAGAGGAAAATATGGCATTAAAATATTTTTTTAAAAAAAATCCCAGGTAAAAACAAAAATCAGTCAAACATTAACTACAGTACAACAGTCTGCTTCTTCCAGGTCACCAATAAGGCTGGAATTGTCTCTCCATCCCTTCTAGTAAAAATCCAAGAGGAAAATAAATAAATAGATAGATACATAGATAAAAATTCAACAGGTAAAACCCTCCCATTCTAGAAAACACCAAGTTTAAGTACAAATCAGCTTAGAAATATAATCACTGATTTTTCCACAAAAATTGACAGTGGGGAAAATGGAACAGGGGTCCACTTCATGTTTTGAACATAACTCTTGCTGCTCTGTCACTGTGATTTATTTTTAAAATGACTTGGTTTTCTTCTGTCTTTTCTCCCACTCCCCTTTTATAACCATGGGAAGATTAACCTTCTTCTGCCCTTGCCTAATTACATCTCTCCTTCGATGGCAATAAAAAAATCAAGACTTCAGGGCTGGAGAGAAGGGAGGGGGAATAGGGAAAGGAAATAAATCCAAAACAATTTTTACTATGTACTTATATGAATACACCATTGTGAATCCCACCATCATGTACATCCATAAGAATGGGTTCCTACAAGAATAAGATATATTTCATGCTTGTACAATTATATCAAAATAAATTCCACCATCATTTATAACTGAAATGAAACAATTAAAATAATAACTTCAGGGCTGGTACCAGGAGATCTATGAAATCTCTGCCTCTCTATGCTACAAGTAAACAAAAACTCCTGAAAGGGCACAGCTAAAGCATAGTCTTAAAATTACTTCATTAAAGGCACATTATTCCCCAGAGCAGTTAGAAATCACAGACTCTGGGAGAGAAGACCCCTTTGTTTTTCCCTTGCTAAGAAAGAAGTAAAACTTTCTCCATTTTCTCAAAACCTTCTCTTTATATTTAGAATAGCATTGGGAACAAGGGCAGAAAGAAAGTCCTTCTCTGCTTAACGTTGGATGTGTACACTTTCCCAAGATTTCAATCCATCTTTGAAGATATTTGTAACCCAAATCTGAATTTCTCACATGACATTATAGAAATGGCCACACAATACTAAGAATTTATACCCTCAGAAAAGTCATCAAACTCCTCATTTCATCAAAATTAGAAACAAAAATTTTGGATCCTTTGGATCCCAAATTTTCCAGTGCTCAATATCTTTTCTCCCTCCCTACACACACACACACACACACACACACACACACACACACACATTGGCCTTAGTTTATGACTTTTTTGGGTAAAATCCACCTGTATCTTGCCACTTAGGAAACACTTTTATATCTTTCAAATACTACTGATACAATATATTTCATGAAAAATTGGAGCTGAAATTAGTGAACATCTGCTGTTTAAGTTGAAAAGCCCAGAGAGGGACACCACTGATTGCAACAAAAACATATCTAACTCAGGTTATCCTATCAAAAGGGAAATTCTCTCAAAACATTTGGCTCATTTAAGGACTGGATGACCTTCTCCACCAAGAATCACTGTGTTGTACCCTTGTATCTGCATGAAGTGAGTTTTGCCTTGGAATACCTGTAAGAATTAACTGACATAATCTTTCTAGTTCTTTGGAATAGTTTCATCTTCTTTCACAACTCTGAACCCCCAGGTTACAAGGATGATCTTTGTCTTTTCCTTCAATACTAGAGTCAAAGTGACTGACCAACAATGGCTCTGCAAGGAATAGAAAAAAAAAGTTGTGAGAAGGTAATTTTAATGTCTAATCTAAGATCAATTTAGATGAAACCTATAATAGGACATTCCTGTGTTACTCAGTGCTAGCAAAAGAGGCTCCATTCCCCAACCTCAACATGCTCTGCAGGAGGAGATGGCTACACAGGGGCTGATATCCTCTAAGAACTCTAAGAAACATGGCACTGTGGTTACCATGCAGGTGTTAAATGCAGGACCAGGTAAAAATATAGCAGTGACTGAGGACATATCACCCTATCATGTTTCCAAAAGGAAAACTCAACAAAAAGACATTGTGATATGATATCTGTACCTTAGGAGGATAAATGAAGAGGTACAAAGGTGTTTTACATTTAAGTGTTCAATAACTATTCTCTGCTTTTCTGATATGTGAATGATTATAAACAGCAACAAAAGATATTTTTCAAAATGCCATGAATAACCAAGTGAAAAATGAATTAAAATATTCTGTTAGTTGAAATGTAGCATGGGTAAGCATTAATAACATAGTGAAATAGATGCAGGAAGAAAGCATTTAGAAAGACTACATTTTCCATAAATATGGCAAACACAGTACAAAACAGGTGGGTGATCTCTAGGTAGAAAAGAGTGACAAGCCATGATACAAACCACAGCTACTCCAAATATGAATCCCTTACATAAATCAGGATTCTCCTGTAATGACCCTCCCTATTTTCATGACCCGTTCTGAGTCAGTGTAAGGTACAGGCAAGGGACTACACAAAGAGGACTGCAAATCACACAATTGTAGCCAATCAGGCACAGGACAATACAAGCAAGGCCCTGGTTGCTAGTCCACTCTCACCATGTGGGCCAGAAAAGACAAAATATTGAGCTATATCTGTGTTGAAATGAAATTCAGTTGAGTACCTGACCTTAGAAATGCCCAGGTCCCCACAGCTTGTTCTAGCTGTTTCCAACCGACCCTTGTCCCTTGTTGCAGAATACCTAAGCCCACAGAATTACCATTTTCTGGCTTCTGCAACCTCTCTACAAATCAGCCATCACATGAACAGCAGATTGACAGAGACTATGACAAAACCACCCAGATATCAAGGAACCTGAAGATGAATTCAGAGCTTTGCTTAAGCCATAGACAAAAATATTTTAGATCATGAAATCTATCTACCCTCTATTATCTATCTGTGCCTCTCATTGGAAAGTTCTCATCCTATAAAACTGGAGTGGAAAGGCTCCAGGCTCAGATTCTTCTAGTCCTGATTGGCAAGAGAAGAAATTCAAAGTCTGGTTGCAGAGCAAAAGATTGAAAGGTTCTTAGCTACAACTCTTTTCACAAAGAGTGTTCCACCTTGAATAGCTGACTTTGTAAAGGATGTATTTGAATTTTACCTGGAATGTAAATTTATATCAATTTACCAATAATAATATCAATAATGCATATTTACAAATAGTGAGAATTACTTTAAAATATAATAAATAATAATAGTGAGTATTATTTTAAATTTTCAGGTTTTATAACTTTCATGTTCTGGTTGTATGTATGTGTGTGTGTGTGTGGGTGTGTGTGTGTGTGTGTGAGAGAGAGAGAGAGACAGAGAGACAGAGAGAGACTGATTATAGGCATGAACAACAACACTGAGAGAGACAGAGACAGAGACAGAGAGAGAAAGAGAGAGAGAGAGAGAGAGAGAGAGATTAATTGATTGATTGATTATAGGCATGAACAACCACACCCAGATCATCCTCTTATAATTTGAAGAGGCAGCTTGATCTTTCCAAAGGAGAAAGGTCAGTACAACATCACTGTCCATGAAAACCAAATATGAGCTATGTATGTAACCTTGAAATTTTAGTGGTCACATAGTCCCTGAAAAACCTTGTAATAATTTATTTAACCCAACAAATCTGAAACATTTTCATTTTAATACATGACCAATTTAAAATTATTAATTAATTGTACATATTTTCAGCAAAAGCCCTTCACAACTCCCTCTGTGTTAAATTTCAACAACATTTCAATACTGGCAGGCACATTCAGGTGTGCCACACCTTCAGTGGCAAGATGCTGCCATATTGCAAATGCAGATCTGAGGTCTCTCATGCCCCTGAGTCCAGAATAGTGAATAACCTGATTTTTTTTCTTTTGATCAGAGGTGAGGAAACATGACTTTTCCTCCCAAGGTCTCTTTTGGCCCAAGTGGGGAAGACATGGTGCCCTAAAAAAAGTAAGTCCCCAAAGGTAGAATGCTGTTTCCCAACTGCTGTTCATCAGTGGCACCTCCCCTTGCAGACATCAAACAGTGAATAATGGGTGATGTGGTCTAAGAAGGAATGAATCCCATGTGGACTTCAGATCTGTCCTCACCTTAGACACCATTTTTTTTATATGAAAGGAATAGACTAAAGAAAAACTTCTTATTTTGCATTTTACCCTTAACCCTAGTCTTAGGCTTTGGTTGTTTCATCCTTTGGTGTGGAGTCCTATGAGAGTTTAAGCACTGTTAACATGTTTTCAAGTCTCTATGCATTTTTATGTACTCAAATAATCTAACAAGAGAGTAAACATTAAATCAGAAGAACAGGAACATGGTACCCATTACATGTCTGCTGCTTGTCGGTTAATTTGAAATTGGCATGCCATTATTACTGGCATCCTGGTTGCAATGTGTGTTTCTTGCACAGCTACTAAGCATAACAAGCCACCACCACGTTTTTAGACTATAATTAAGACAAGTTAGGCTCAGTTTACCTAGGCTATTCCTCTACTGTCTGCCAGGCTCCATCAGGAATATATTCTATTGCTTGATTTGTATTTTTGGGAGAGAGTTGGCGTCCCCTAGAGCACTATTTTACTCCACCCAATGGGATCTTATTGTTCATGGAGTTGTTGGAAGTTTGAAAGGAAAAACCAGAAGCTTTCAAAACATTTTAGACCTAAGCATAGAACTGGTACACAGTTCCCACCGGTAGATTACCACAGGAGGTCAAGTCCTGGTGGCCCAGATCCAACCACACTAGCTTGTGTGGGACCCAGGCTCACAGTACACCCGGGTCTACCCCTCCACCCAAAGGGCAGACAATCATAGGAGCCAGCCTCTGGCACAGGACCACCTCTTCTGACCAGCAGACAACCGTGGGAGCCCAGGCACAGCCCAGATCTGTCCACACCAACTTGCGAAGGACCCAGGTCCGCGGTAAATCTGAGTCTGCCTGCCCTCTACCTGAGAGCCTAAGCCTAACCCACTTCCATCTTGGGACACTGCAGTCATCGCCATAGCCTTCACACCCAGTAGTCCCTAACTTTCTGATGGCAGACAGGGCCTAGAATCTAATGCATCTCAGAGCAGGCATCCCAAAGGGAATGTGAGGCCACTCTTTCAGCCCCATCTCTGAAAGACACTGCTTCCATCTTAGGGCACCTTAACTATTATCTCAAGTTAACTCAGCTATTGTAGCCACCACCTTTAGATGCAGTAGCATACATTGAGGGACACCAGCAGGGTCTGGAAGCCCAACATCAAGGTGAGGTACAGACAATCTGCATGGGTACTACAAGAATATAGGGAAGAAACTGAAATATCGCAGATCCACAATGAAAAAAAGGAAGACACATAGACACCATGAGAAAAACAAGGGAGGAAAGTGCCCCAAACAAACCAGAACTCTATTTTAACAGAACCCATGGACAGTGAAGTTGATGAAATATCAGAGAAGGAGTTCAGAAGGTTCATAATTAAAATGATCAGTGAATTAAAGAATGACCTACATGAGCAAATACAGGCAAAAATTGATCACTCCAACAAGGAGATAAGAGAGCAAAAGATTACTTCAAGAGAGAGATAGAGACTCTGGGGAAAAAAAAAAAAACTACTCAGAAATCCCTGAAATGAAGGATACAATAAATCCAATTAAAAAAAACTCAAAAGAAAACATAACCAATAGACTAGATCACTTGGAAGAAAAAATGTCAGATAATGAAGACAAAGTATACAATCTTGAAAATAAAGTTGACCACACAGTGAATATGGTAGGAAACAATGAACAGAACATCCAAGAATTATGGGACAGCATCAAAAGAACAAATCTAAGAGTTATTGGGATAGAGGAAGGCACAGTTTCAAACCAAAGGAATGCACAATCTCTTCAATGAGATAATATCAGAAAATTTCCCAAGCATGAAGAATGAATTGGAAAACCAAATACAAGAGGGTTACAGGACACCAAATGTACAAAATTACAACAGACTGAGGCACATGATAATGACAATGCCTAGCATACAGAATAAGGATAGAATCTTAAAAGCCGGAAAAGACAGGAATCAGATCACATATAGGGGGAGATCAATTTGTATCTCAGCAGACCCTCCAAGCCAAGAGATTGTGGAATAACATATACAAAGCTCTGAAAGAAAATAGATGCCAACCAAGAATCTAATCCAGCAAAACTAAGCTTTAGATTTGATGATGAAATAAAAACCTTCCTTGATAAACAAAAGTTTAAAGAATCTACAACAAGAAAGCCTGCACTACAGAACATCCTCAGCAAAATATTCCAAGAAGAGGAAATGAAAAACAACAAAGAAAATCAGCAAAGGGAGGTATTACAGTAAAGGAAAATGTAATCAGAGGAGAAACAAAGTGAAGTTAAATGCCAAAAATGTCTGGGAATACAAATCATGTCTCAATAATAATAAATAATAAATCAAAGGTATTTTTTGTATATCGGTGACCCTCAGAAAGGAAAATGAGAAAAACTACCCCATTCTCAATAGCCTCAAAAAATAAATAGATAGATAGATAGATAGATAGATAAAATACTTGGGAATCAATTTAATGAAAGAGATTAAAGATCTATATAATGTAACTTACAGAGACCTAAAGAAAGAAGTCAAAAAAGACCTTTGAAGATGGAAAGATCTACCTTGCTCTTGGACAGGCAGAATTAATATTATCAAAATGACCATACTGCCAAAAGCATTATACAGATTTAATGCAATTCCAATCAAAATCCCAATGACATTCCTCATAGAAACAAACAAAAAAAAAGCAGTCATGAAATTCATCTGGAAAAAATAAGAGACCCACAATAACTAAAGCAATCCTTAGAATAAAGAGTGAAGCAGATGGCATCACTATACCAGACCTTAAACTATACTACAGAGCAACAGTAACATGGTATTGGTACCAAAACAGACGGGCAGACCAATGATACAGAATAGAGGAGACAAAACCCACAAAATTACAATGATCTTATCTTAGACAAAGGTGCCAAAAACATGCATTTGTTGAAGACAGCCTCTCAACAAATGTTGCTGGGGAAACTGGAAATTTATATGCAACAAAATAAAATTAAATCCCTACCTCCCACCATGTACAAAAACTCAACTCAAAATGGATCAGGGACCTAGGAATAAAACCAGAGACTCTGTGTCTAATAGAGGAAAAAGTACGCCCAATCTCCACCATGTGGGATTAGGCCTCAACTTCCTTCATAAGACTCCTTTTTTTTTTTTTTAAAGAGGAGAGAGAGAGAGAGAGAGAGAGAGAGAGAGAGAGAATTTTTTTTTTAATATTTATTATTTTTTTAGTTCTCGGCGGACACAACATCTTTGTTGGTATGTGGTGCTGAGGATCGAACCCGGGCCGCACGCATGCCAGGCGAGTGCGCCACCGCTTGAGCCACATCCCCAGCCCCCATAAGACTCCTTTGGCACAAGAATTAAAATCAAGAATAAATAAATGGGATGGAAAAACAAACAAAAAATAAAAGTTTCTTTGCAGCAAAAGAAACAATCTGTGAGGTGAATAGAGAGCCTACATCTTGGGAGCAAAAATTTACCCCTCACACATCTGACAGAGCTCTAATCTCTAGGGTATATAAAGAGCTCAAAAAACTACATATCAAAAAATAAAATAAAATAAAATAACCCAATCAATAAATGGACCAAGGACTTGAACAGACGCATAACAGAAGATGATATACAATCAATCAACAAATATATAAAAAAATGTTCATCATCATTAGCAATTAGAGAAATGCAAATCAGCACTACTCATAGAAATGAGACAGAATGGCAGCTATTAGGAAGATGAACAACAGTAAGTGTTGGTGAGGATGTGGGGAAAAGGGTACACTCATATATTGCTGGTGGGACTGCAAGTTGGTGCAGCCAATATAGAAAGCAGTATGGAGATTTCTTGGAAAATTGGGAATGGAACCACCATTTGACTTGGCTATCCCTCCCCACAGTCTATGTCCAAAGGACTTAAAAATGCATACTACAGGGATACAGCCACATCAATGTTTATAGCAGCACAATTCACAATAGATAAACTGTGGAACCAACCTAGATGCCCTTCAATAGATGAATGGATTAAAAAAGTGTCATATATACACAATAGAATATTACTCAGCAATAAAAGAAAATAAAATCATGGAATTTGCAGGTAAATGGATGGAGCTAGAGAAGATAATGCTAAGTGAAGTTAGCCAATCCAAAAAAAAAAAAAAAAAAACCACCCAAATGCCGAATGTTTTCTCTGATATATAGAGGCCGATTCATACAGGGGTAGGGAGAGGGAGCACGGGAGGAATAGACAAACTCTAGATAGGGCAGAAGGATGAAAAAGGAAGGGAGGGGGTATGGGGTTAGAAATGATGGTGGAATGTGATGGACATTATTATCCAAAGTACATGTATGAAGACACAAATTGGTCAACATACTTTATATACAAACAGAGATATGAAAAATTGTGATCTATATGTGTAATGAGAATTGTAATGCATTCTGCTGTCACATACAAATAAAATAATAATAATAATAATAATAATAATAATAATAATAATAATAAATCCAAGGGAAAAAAACTGGTACACTATCATGCTCACTGCATTCTATTGGCAAAGTATATAGACCATCCTACATCCAATGCTTGGCAAGAACATACTGTGTGCAAATGGAACTGAAAAAAAAAAAAAAAAACACAGTGCCAAGGGCTGGGGAGAATGAAGAACTGGGGCTGTTTTTGCAGTCTTTTATTCTGCTTCCCCCCAACCCCAACACAGATAAAGTTTTTGTGACTTTTCAAATTAGGGAAATTTTCCAAGCACTTCATCTACTAAAAGTCTAGTCTGGGATGAAACTTTTACTCACTACTGCCAGACTCTAAAACTCAAAGTGTTCTATACCAAACTAATCCTGCAGATGCTCTAGAAAAACAAGGAAATAAAGCAAAATGTCTGCAATAAAAGCAGGATTCCTTTTAGAATTATATATCCTGTGTACTTATTTTTAGAATGTTCATAAGAGAACACATTACCTGTTTTGGAAACCCTGGAATAATGTGAATAAATAGCTAAAGAAATAAAATTTAAACATTTTTTAAATTTCTTATCATGGGTTAAACTGGAAAGTGTTTACTGCACTTCATACATATGCAATGTTTTAATTCCTTTTTGGTAATTGTAAGCTATTTATCATTTTCAACCTAGACTAATGGAAAACACTGTACCTGAAACAACCTCTTACTGTGAAAGCAAGTACCCAAAACAGATCTGCTGGGGAAACATTTCCTCCAGCTACATTTTAACCCAATACCTGAGTATTGTGGAAGTCATCATTTCATTGTAACAGTGACGAGTACACTGGGAACCAAGCTTTTAATGTGTTAACCATTGTGGAAGACCTACACAAACCACAGCACTTGCATTACCTAATTTCTATCCTTTGCACACAGTCATCTTTGAGAGACTTTTTTTTTTTTTTTAGTCTTTGAACTCAATTCACACTTTCACACTTTCTGAGATTACAATATTGACATGGCACTGCGGTTTGTACTCTGCCTGTATGAGCATCAGTGTGGGAAAGGTTTTACTGGGAAATATTTCAATCCAAAAGAAAGTCAAACTGGGTATGATGCTGCATGTTGTAATCCCAGCAACTCAGGAGGCTGAGGCAGAAGGAATGTAGATTAGACATCAGTGTCAACAACTTAGTAAAGATCTTTCTCACAATTAAAACAAAAACTAAAAGGGCTGAAGATGCAACTCAGTGGTAAAGCACATTTGGGCTCATACCTGTATTGAAAAATAAATAAATTTTTAAAAGGCCACTTACCAAATTGGGGCCAAAATGAAATGAAAAGATAACTTTTCTTCCCCCACCAGGGTTAGCACATATATAAATGCCTTAGAATATTAAAATCCATAAGAAGAGTAAACATGTCCTACTTTAAAGCAAAAAGCAAATTGTTGCTGTTATTCTAAGATACTTTACTTTGAGCAAATCAATTACATTTGCCATTTGCATTGATATATGATGTTCACACAAAACATACACACAGACTAAGTATTCATGTGAAGTTTCATAAATGTTCACACAGTAGATACTTTTGTATCACAAAGTAAAATCAGTCTTGATCAGAATACAACAAAAATCAGTTCCTTCTATACTAATCCAATAAGCAACCAAGATTTTAACAACTAGTATACATCAACTAATTACATTAATACAAATGTTTCATTACATAAAATTTTAAAAATATGTAAAATAAACTGAATAGTACAATATACTTGTCAACTAGATTCAACATCTGCTAATTATCTGCTATTTCTACTTTTTCTATGTCCCTACCTGCTTCCCATCCAAATCCCACTTTATTAAGTTTCTGGTGTGTTCAGATGGACACATATTGAATCTAACAAATATTAACTGTGCAGTTTTGAAAAGTACACCAATAAAATTTTATTGCTGTTAAGCATAGAATATTTACAATATTCCAAGAAAATTTTCTGTGGATCTTCTCAGTCAATATTTTCCTCCCCAGATGAAAGTTACAATCATGATTTAAAAAAAAAAAAGGGATTGATTTCGCCTAAAATCATTCAAAATACATGAGTTTTAGTACATCTGTTTCAGGACACAATATTTGGGACATTCAGCAACAAATCAATCCATTTGTGAGTCCCATGGAAAACTTCTTCACTGAAAAGAGTATGCATAATTTTCTTTGTCATTGCCAATTCACATGGTAAGTGTGATTGCATTGATAATTGTATTAGAAATACTGTATATAGAGAGGAAGCCCTCTTCATTGTTGTTAATGAAGTAGAATTACTTTCTAATTATAACATTTTGCTTTAGGGATCATACCAATTGTTAGTTATTGAAAGACATGTACTTATCTGTTTCTCCATGGTTCCATGGTGAAAGAAAATTTTTAAACAATTCCAAACTGCTGAAGAACAACACTCATACAAGATACAATGAAAATGCATATGTAGAAAAATGAGATGAAAACATCTAAGATACTCAAAATGCAAATCATATGTTGGTTTGTGTGTCAGTATTAGATGGTACATGTTTCTAAAGGTTGAGTCTGGATTCCTATGCTGATCTTTTTACGATGGAGGCATGGTCAGTACCAGCTACATCTGCAGCCCACATATGGAGAAACATCCCTCTAGAATGTGGTGACTCTTCCTCAGGATGGTATGCTATGCCTTAGCAGTGCAGTTTTCCCTCTCAAGGGGCCTGCCTGAGAACTCATTGATGTTCACTTCTCCAACAGTGAAAAATCTAAAGAGCTTTTATTTATGTTTATTTTACCTACCAATATTCACCCTGTTGGGAATTAAAACTGAGAATTTTTTTAAAAACTGCATTCAGTTAAACATATTACATATTACACACATAGAATTATTAGTAATGTGTGTGTGTTTATTTTACATGTAGGTGGACACAATATTTTATTTTTATGTGGGGCTGAGGATAAATAAAACCTGGTGCCTGCCTCATGCATGCTAGGCAAGCCCTCCACCTCTGAGCCACAACCCCAGCACCAGTAAAATATATTTTGATCACAAAAAATATCAAGGGAAAGAGTGGCGTTGTTGGAAAGTTTTAAAAATCGTGCTGTTTGGCTAATTAAAATACAGCCAGATTCCCCTCTTTCTACATTTTATGTTCAACCTGTGTCATGTAACCTGTGGAAAAAATCAACATTATACTTTTGAGAGAATTAGAATTAAAAAGACAAATAGCATTTTTCTATTACAATAAAATAGTTTGAACTTGTGGTCCCTTAGAAGCAACTCTTATTTTCCCACAACTTGGCTTGATAATGCTGCTATATATCATTGCTTTTACCATGTTCTACTGCTCACAGTGGCTTGTTTATATATACATGTTCTACTACTTAGAAATATTTTTTTGTTCTTATGTTTACCTTTCCCTACTCAAGCCTTTAGTTCCTTGGACCCTTTTTTAATTTAAGCTTATACTACATGACTTGGCAGGGTTTTTTCCTTACACTTTGTTGAGGTATAATTGATTTATAATAATTCAGACAGGTTTAGGTTGTGCCCTGAAGAACCTTCTGCACATCCATCGTAATAAATATATCCATTCCGCCCAGAATTTTTCTGCTTCCCCTTTATTACCCTCTTACTTGCATGAAACTGCTGCTGTGCCTTTTCTCACTGTAATCTTTTTTTGTTTGTATGTGTGTTGTCAATGGACCTTTATTTTATTATTAATTTACTTATATCCAATGCTGGGAATTGAACCCAGTGCCTCACACATGATAGGCAAGCACTATACCACTGAGCTATGACCCCAACCTTTTAATATGTTATATAATCATACATTCTATGTGTTCTTGTCCATCTTCTAGCAAGTTTTTGAGTTTCACATGTTGTGTGTATCTATGCCTACCATTTCAGTACTGAAAATTTCTTTTGTATATATTAAAATTTGTTCCATTAAGAAGTCCAACAACAACAAGTGCTGGCGAGGATGCGGGGAAATGGGTACACTTGTTCATTGTTGGTGGGACTGCAAAATGGTGCAGCCAATTTGGAAAGCAGTGTGGAGATTTCTTGGAAAGCTGGGAATGGAACCACCATTTGACCCAGCTATTCCCCTTCTCGGTCTATTCCCTAAAGACCTAACAAGAGCATGCTACAGGGATACTGCTACATCGATGTTCATAGCAGCACAATTCACGATAGCAAGATTGTGGAACCAACCTAGAAGCCCTTCAATAGATGAATGGATTAAAAAAATGTGGCATCTATACACAATGGAGTATTACTCTGCATTAAGAAATGACAAAATCATAGAATTTGGAGGGAAATGGATGGCATTAGAGCAGATTATGCTAAGTGAAGCTAGCCAATCCTTAAAAAACAAATGCCAAATGTCTTCTTTGATATAAGGGGAGTAACCAAGGACAGGGTAGAGAGGAAGAGCTGGAGAAGAAGATTAACATTAAACAGGGATGATAGGCGGGAGGGAAAGGGAGAGTTAAGGGAAATTGCATGGAATTGGAAGGTGAGCCTCAGGGTTATACACAATTACATATAAGAGGAAAGGAGTAGTAGGATAAAAATTATATAAGTGGAAGAAACGATTTTTAGTAGAGGGGGTGGAGAGAGAGAAGGGGAGGGGAGGGGAGGGGAGGGGGGATAGTGGAGAATGGGATAGACAGCAGAATACATCAGTCACTAGAAAGGCAATTTATAAATCAATGGAAATGTAACTGATGTGACACAGCAATCTGTATACGGGGTAAAAATGGGAGTTCATAACCCACTTGAATCAATCTGTGAAATATGGTATATTAAGAACTATGTAATGTTTTGAACAACCAACAATAAAATATTATAAAAAAAAAAAAGAAACAGCAGGGAATTTCAGTGAAATTAGCAAGAATTATATCTTGGCTTGAAGGGGAAAAGGCCGACAGAGTTGTGATTACACAGAGAACCATATTGGAAATTATTTTACCATATATAATCAGACAACCCATGTAACACTGTCTTGAAAAAAAATCACTCTATTTTTTTTAACTCTTTTCAGCTATTAAAGTTTCCATTTCCCTAAAAAAAAAAAAATTTGTTTATCCATTCACTTATTCACCCTTGATATACATGGAAATTTACCTCTCATTAACACACTTAGTACAGACATTTCTCTGTGGTATTTGTGTAGAACCAAGTTTGTGTTTCCCTTGGTTGATGCCCAGGAGTGGAATATGTTGACCATGAGATTGGTGTACACTTTAAGAATATGCCAAGCACTTTCTTTGCAACTGTTGCACATTGTCAAAATTTTTAAATTTTATTTATTTATTGGTATGTGGTGCTGACAATGAAACCCAGTGCCTCACACATGCTAGACAAGGACTCTACCACTGAGCCAAACCACAGCACTCTCCAACATTTTTCTTTTCTGCTGTTTTAACTCTTATATTTAAATCTCTTTTAACTCTTCTATTCTTTTTTTTTCTTTTCTGCTGTTTTAACACATTTAAATCTGTTTTAACTCTTTTGTATTCTTTGCTCTTTTACTGCATTTTAGATTCAACTTTTCAGTGTCCAGAAAAAAAGGCGTGCTGTGGGGGCTGTGGTTGTACCTCAGTGGTAGAGTGCTTGCCTAGCAAGTGTGAGGCGCTGGGTTAGAACCTCAGCACCACATAAAAATAAGTGAATAGAATAAAGGCATTGTGTCCATCTACAACAAAAAATATTTTTATTAAAAAACCTTGCAAGGCCTATGTTTGGAGTTACAATAAATTTATAAGGAAAAATATAAGGAAAAATTTAAATTTATAAAAATACTGAATCTTTTCATATATGACCATGATATATATATATATCTCAATTTCTTTGGGTCTTTTCTTAATTTCTTTTAAGTATCGTGCATACTTTTCAGGATGTAAGCCTTAAATACTATCTTAATAAATTCATTTTATTTTTTAGGTGGTGCTTAGGATTGAACTCAGTGACTCATACATACTAGGCAAGTGCTCTACCACTTAGCCACAGCCCTAGCTCTTAAATATTTCATATCAAAAGTTTTGATTTCTTTTCTTTTGGTACCAGGTATTGAACTCAGGGACACTTGACCGCTGAGCCACATTCCCAGCTCTCTTTTGTAGTTAATTTAGAGACAGGGCCTCACTGAGTTGCTTAGTGCCTCCTCATTGCTGAGGCTGGCTTTAAACTCTCAATCCTCCTGTCTCAGTCTCCCAAGCTGTTGGGATTAGGGGCGTATGCCACCGCTCCCGACATCAAAAATCTTTTTTGATTTTTATTTTATTCTATTTATTTTTATTCTATTTATTTTTTAAATTCTATTTATTTATTTATTTATTTATTTATTTATTTTTACCATTGAGTTAGTTTCTTAACTCAGCAAAGAATTGAACAGGACAGAAAGATAGTAAGAAAGCAGCAGGATTTTTGCAAGAGCAAAGGTAGATAAGTAACAGACTTCTCTGAAGAAAAGGTACCCTGGAACCACAACCTGGAATCCTAAAGGACAGTACTGACTGGTTCTTTTCATAGGTTTTGGGCCTTCCTCCTTTTTCAAACTTTTCTCCCTCTACTCTCTCCTTACTTTTGCTCATTGGAATCACGTGTGTACAGATCTATTTTAGTCTTTCTGCTGATTCCCCATTTGTGTCCATGGGCACATTTCTCAGCTAGGAATTTGGCCTTATTAGGGGACCCTCATTGTGCTCTTACTGTCTGGATCTGCCTCTGGCTTCCTTCTTTGCCATCCTGGCCTTACTGCCCACACTGTTCTGAATCTACCTCGGGTTGTTATCTGAAGGTTTCTTTGATGGGTTGTGAAACTTATTTATAAGTACTTAACCTTTTTTATGTCTATCATAAATGGTGCTATTTCAAAAGTTCAATTACTGCTGAAGGCAAATAGCCATGTCTGTAATTCCACCCACTCAAGAGGAAGAAGGCACAAGTGAAAGCCAGCCTGGAGAATTTAGTTGGACACATTCTCTAAGTAAATGAATAAATAAATGAATAATACTAACAGTAAAATAATTGAAGGGGGCTGGGGTTGTGATTGGCCCTGGAAGTGATCCTTAGAACTACACGCCCCCCTAAAAAATCACTGTCTGATACTTGTTGCTATGATATAGAGGAACTATTGATTTAAAATAATTTTTACAATGACTTTAATATTTTTGTGTAACTTTATTTGCAGAATTTATCCTTTTATTTTAAGTTTTAATCTTTCATCAGTAAAATAAATTTCTTCTTATTAGAATTTTAGGAAGTACAGATAAAATGAAAGATAAAAATCATCATGTTATAGTGTTTTTTTTTAATGTTTGAAATGTGTTTTATGTGGACTTAAAGTTCCAATATTTCCAAGCATTCGATAATGACATTATTGGATTTGAACTGTAAAAAAAAAAAAAAAAAAAAAAAAAAAAAAAAAAAAAAAAAAGATGGTAAAGCCTAGGAGAAATACATAGAACAGAAAGCCATACAGTGATGATTTTCTTCTCTCCCAAGATGACTCCTAAACACTGGCCACAAATGGAGAGAAAGTGTCTCATTCAAACTGGGAGTGACAGTCTCTAGAAACACTAATCTCTTTTAAGACAACTTCTCCTGAGGTACTGACCGGTACTGGCCACTAATACTGCCAGCTCAAGGACTCAAATTCCTGAGTGCCCAGACTTGAACACACACTAAATCACCAACAACTTACATAAGCCCAGTCCCCTCCATTGTTTGGGGGCTCATTTTATTTATTTATTTTTAGAGACAGAGTCTTACTGAGTTTCTTCATGCCTCGCTTTTGCTGAGGCGAGCTTTGAACCCGTGAATCCTCCTGCTTCAGACTCCTAAACTGCTGGGATTACAAGGTTGTGCCACCACATTTGGCCAGAAATACATATTTCACTCAATTTCTCTTAATGGTATAACATCTTGCATAACTATAGGATGCTGGCACAAGCAGAAAGTTGGTCTCAGGTAGTGCAGCTTAAGCTTGCTCAGATTCACCAGTGTTACATATACTGGTATGTGTGAATGCTTCTGCAGCTTTATCATGTGTTCAGATTCATGTGCAGATTACCAGTCAAGATAGAGGGTTATATCATAAGCATTCCTCATTCTGTCCTTTCTAGATTTCTATAAAACTCTGTGTAAACTAGTATTATTTCCTCCTTAAATTGTTTCTAAAAGCTGTACACAGTGTTGCATGCCTGGAATTCCAGGTACTCAGGAAGAAGGGGGGCACCCATAATATTCTCGTTTGAACAACGTTGTGTTCACGAACTACACATTGTGAAAATTTTGTAGATCAGCTCTGTTCATCCAGCATCAATCTCCATGCAAGTTGCTGTGTCTGTCAGTATGTTTGTCCATGTTATTGCTCCGTGGTGTTCCATGGCGTGGACGTGGAGCCCTTCATTGGACACCCCTGAAAGTACATTGGGGGTGTCTTTAGTTTTGTGGGTGCTTTTGAATCAAGCTGTGACATATGTGATTAGGGATATTTGTGGGACTGTTTCCATTTTTCCAGCATACATGCCAAGGAGAGCCACTTTTGGGACTATGTGTAATTGTTTAAGAAAGTGCCAAATCTATTTTTAAAGTTGCTCTATAACTTTACATTTCCACCAACAATATGTAATGTGACCCAGTTTCTCTGCCTTTTTGCCAAAATTTGTGTTTATTTTAGTGTCTTTATTTCAGTCACTCTGGTGGATGTGGATTGATTTCTCACTGAGGTTTTCATTTCTATGTTCAAAATGGCTAATGAATGTTTTCCATGTCTTTACTTTCCCTCCTTCTGTTTTCTTGAATGAATACAGTTGATCTTCCTGTAGATCTCGTATCCCATGATCAGATTACAGCAATTTGTATGTTGTAGGAGCTTTTTGATAGAATGTTTCTATATAGACAGTTGTGCTGGACACAGCTTTATATTTTCCTTCAGAGTCTGGTTTTATTTACTTTGCTTTATTGCAGTTTCTAAAACTTCTGGAATTTTCCTTTTATTTAAAGTGTGATGAGTTTTCATCGTGAGTGGTATCGAATTACATCCAGTGCTTTGTTTTGCATCTATTAAGATGATTATCCATTATTGTGATTATGTATCAACAAGCTAAACAAGAAATATTGAATTTCAAAGGCTGATACATCCTTACATTTTTAGGATAATTCTCACTTGGTCATGATGTAATGTCCATAGTTTATATGGCCATGATCAATTTATCAAAAATTTTAGAGGTTTTGCATGTCTTCTTGAGATATATTGGTCTATACTTTAATTTTGTGATACCTTTTTTCCCTTCAAAAAATTCAAATACCAGTGGTCTCATAGGATGAAGCCAGAAATGTTGCTGCATCTTCAAGTTTTTGCAACATTTTGTGTAAACTTATCATTATTTCTTTTTTAAATGTTTGGTAAAAATTAGCACATGGGTGCATGTCTATAATCTCAGGTACTCGGGAGGCTGAGGACAGGAGGATTGCAAATTCAAGTCCAAACTCAGCAATCCAGTCAGAACTTTTCTAAAAATGAAAACAGCTAGGGCTGAAATCCCAGCAGTTTGGGAGGCTGAGGCATGAGGAATGGGAGTTCAAAGCCAGGCTCCACAACTTAGCGACACTTTGTCTCTTAAAAAAATACATAGAGAAAAAAGGGCTGGGGATGTGGAACAGTGGTTATGTGCCACTGGGTTCAACCCCTGGTACTGGAGGGAAAATTTTTTAAAAAAGAAAAGAACAGCTAGTGGTGAAGCTCTTGCCCCCTACCATGTGTCATGCTCCGGGTTTAATTCTCAGCCCAATTAAAACAATAATTTTTTAGATGTCACCAGTGAACCCTCTTGAGCCTAGGTTTAATGGGAATGTTTCAGCCAATTCCAATTATTTTAATAGCTGTAGGGCTCTTTGGGTTCTCTCTTTCTCATGAAAGCTTTAATAATTCTCGTTTTTTTTTAAGAAATGTAGACACATTTCTCTTTTATCAAAGTTGTTGAATTTGTAGGCCTAAAACTGTTCGTGATCTTTCCTTATTTCTGTATACTTAAAGTTCATAGGCTCTCCAGTGATATCCTGATTTTTACTTTCTAAATGTATTATATTGTGGTCAGAGAACATAGTTTGTATAATTAAAATCCTTTTGGTTTTTTTTTTGGTACTTGTTTTGTGGCTCAGACTAAGGTTGTGTCTTAAAAGTATTCTTTACAAGCCGGGCCTGATGGCACACACCTGTAATCCCAATGGCATGGGAGGCTGAGGCAAGAGGATCGAGAGTTCAAAGCAAGTATTCTTCCTGGTACCCTGGAAACCAATGAAAATTGGAAAATTGTCCTGCTGTTTTGGTGGAATGTTCTGAAAATTGAGAGGAATGTTGAAATCTCTAACAATAATTGTGTATTTTTCCTGTTTGTTTATACTGGCTTTTTCCTTCATATATTTGGCACTCTTTAGGAGCCTAATGTTGAGGATCACTATGTGCTCTTATGAATTGACACCTTTCTCCCTAAAGGACCTTTTTTTATTCCTGATATGATGGTATCTGCCTAGGAGTCTACTTTGCCTCATAAACAAGAAATTGAGAGTAGCATCCCTACTAATAGGACTGAGTGACATCATCATATACCTCCTGCCATGATACATGGGATAGGTACTTGACACCTAATCACTTAGTGACAAGGAGTGCTTTGTTCTTGAGCACCTTCTATATATTAGGGATGGATCCAGCACCCTCATATCTTCATGTCCCATCCTCCAGACCACTCTGCCAGTGGTGGAGGTGATGAAATTGATGATGAGATCCTCAAGTGGGGCATTCCTTGCCCAGTGGAGAACCCCAGATGGAGATCCCAGAGTCTGACTTCAAAGCTCTGTTGGTTCTGTTGGCCTGTTCACAGTGCTCTGCCTAAGGTGGTGAGCTGTGGGCTCATGGTGCCATTTCCTTGGGTGAAATAAATATTTTCTTCAGAAGGGGAAGTCTCACAACCGTGTCTTATGCTCACTTCTCAGCTGAATTTAATCTGTGTAAATATCATGGGGGCTCATCTTGGTCAGCAGTGCAGAGCAGAGGTCAATTAATTGCCTCAAATGGTGTCTGGCTGATCTTTGCCTTCAAGAGCCAGACAGTTGTGCCTTCCCCCACAAACATCATCTGCAGTGTCCTTGGAGTTTTCCCATGTTCCCTAGAAAAGCTGCTGTTTTCCCAGTTTCACTGTTTCTAAGGAGTGGCTGAATTGTATTTCTTCTAATCAAGCCAACTACACTCCTTGTCAATGCTTGAATCATAGCTTCTCCGTCACAGTAGGCTTACACAGGAGTTTATGTTACTGACAGCACCTATAACACCAGTGTTTGTGGTACACAGCACATTTCAAATACGTGGACTAGGTGGAATGTCCCCATGCATAGATGAGGAACTGTGGTTCAGTGGGATGTGTCACCAGTCTGGCATCACTCAGCTAGGAAGAGTAAGATCAGGATAGGGCCCAGGCCTTCTGACTACAAATCCATTACTTGGATCATGCTCAATCCTGCTTTACTTGGGATCCTGGAATAGTCATCCCTCCGATAATGTTCTGGACCAATCCTTCTGTAGAAACTGCTGCCTCCTGAGCTGCCTCTGGGTTTATTGTTTTATTTTTTATCACGAAAACTTTCAGACATACATGAAAGCATGGTGAGATATGTTTCCATGTACCTGCCCCTGCACACACTTCAGTAGTTATCACTACCTCTGGATTGTATGTTGACAGTTTCAACATGTAGCACTAAAAGATAAAGCTGTTTCATTATTTGCACTTTACTTACTCTTTTACCTTTCTGTTTAAGAGTTTGCTTGAATCAAATACAGATAAATGCCACACATTGTAGTTTTTGAGCAGTGTCTTTGTTTATTCCTCTTTTTTCCTTCTTATTTATTTATTTTGGTACCAGGAATTGAGCCTGGGGTGCTTAACCACTGAGTCATATTCACAGCATATTTTTGGTTTTTGAGACAGGGTCTTCCTAAGTTTTTCAGGGCTGTACTAAGTTGCTGAGGCTGGCTTTAAACTTGAAATCTTCCTGCCTCAGCCTCCCAGGTGGAGCTCCTGGGATTATAGGTGTGCTCATTTTTATTGTTATTATTTATTTATTTGGGGGATGGTGCTGGGGATTGAACCCAGCCAGGGCCTTGTGAATGCTAGGCAAGCACTCTACCAACTGAGCTGTATCCCCAGCCCCTTTATCAGTTATGATTTATATATATATATATATATATATATATATATACACACACACATACATACACACACATATATAAAATATGCAAATATTTGGGGGTGTGTGTGTGTATGTATATGTATATATATATATACACATACATATATAGTATGTAGTTGTAGGATGTAATACCTTTATTTTATTTTTATTTGTTTTAATTTTATTTGGTGCCAGGGATCAAACCCAGTGCCTCACACATGCCAGGTGAGCACTCTACCACTGACCCACAGCCCCAGCCTTCATTTATTTTTAAATAAATAATTCAAATACAAATATTGTGTGTGTGTGTGTGTGTCTGTAATTTTCAGCTTACATGTGGTATTGAGGTGTATATGCATACATATATACACATATATATATAATCTTGTCCTGTGATTCTTTCTGGAAATATCCCTGTTCTCTGATGGCAGAACGTGAACTAACAGTTCCACTGAGAAACTCTTTTCCACCCACAACCGTGCCTTGACCTCATGTCTTTTAGGAAATTTGTGGGGAGTCTGTATTGTTCTCTGATCTTGCAGACTTGGTTCTCAGAACCCAAGGACTTGTACCTGTCTGACCTGTAGTTTGATTGGCAGCTGGAGCGTGATGGTTAACACTGGAAATGGGACTTTGTCAAATGTACTTCATGGAAGCCTGAAGATACATTAGGCTTTCAGTGGTAGGTTGTAAGTATATTTGTGTGTGTCTGAGGGAGAGAGAGAGGCAGACCAACCTTTCATTACACTGAAATATCAAGACATGAGACTTAAATAATGTGGATTTCAATTAAGCATTTTGCAGAATCAGATTACGAATGCCACAAAAGTCTTCCATGGTGAAGATGAGTTGCTTAACACTAACTCATGCGTTCAGTAGACCTCCTTGGGCATTGAGCTTTGGTGATTTCAGGTGTAATGAAGAGCTCATCCTTGGGTTCGGTGCACAGTCATAGACAGTACATAGGGCAGAATTTTTTTTTAAACAAAATTCACATTTTATTTAGATTGAAATAAACTATACAAAATTGATTTTCTTCACCAAAAATAACAGCAATATTTTCTGTATTATTTCTAGATAAACCGCGAAACATTTATTTTGTAGGTTTTCCAGGTTTTGCTTATAAATCAAGACGAGGCAGTAGATATAGTCATGGAAAAAGAAAACAGACAAGTTGCCCATATCCACAGCCTCTGATTCTGTCTTGACCGTGAAGCAGAAGTGTTCACCATTTACCTGCTAAAATGAAGGTGTAGGCTTATGAAGACGTAGACTCAACAAGGGAATGTAAACAGCAACAACCAGATGTGGAACAACTACGGCAAGCTCTTCCACTCAAATTTTAACTGTCACTTGTTCTTTAAGTTCTTTTGATAAAGACAAAATCTATACTGAAATCTGTTTGGTGAGCTCACAACTCTGGTTAATTCCCTTAATTGTCCATTACAGGTTTTAACACACTTAAAACTCCTAATAGTCAAAGGTCAACAGTAGGCTTCATTGTAACATTTCATAAGATGTATTCTTTTCTTATACCTCCTCAAAATTTATTTCTTCAAAATTGATAATAATACCTGACAACTGGATCCATAGTAATAATACATTTTATAACCTAAAAGACTTTAACTAAAACAATTTCAGAGTGCTACTAGCAGAGGTCACGCAGAGGTGAAATGTAGTACTTCCAATGCAGTCTTCTGGAAGAACAGACAATTTTTCAAAGCACGAGAGCTCAAACAGGTGCCATGTACATAGGCAGATTACCAATGGCTAATGTATTCATGAGGCCTGTAGGCAAAGATATTCAGTGATAAGTGACCTACATATACCTTAAGGCTTTTCTTCCAAATATCAAATATAAGTGAAAGCCCATTTTAAAAGTCTTTTAGGTATTTTCAACAGTTTCTGAATTATCTGTAGGAAGCTCTGACTTAGTTGTATATAGTTTGATATGTGTCTACCATTAAATCCAGATCATACTTTATATCAAAATTTATGTTAAGCAAAGCCAAGTTACTTGACCTTTGGTCTGTCAAAGTGTTCCTCAAGTATGCTTTAAGACGCTTTCGTCCATTTTCATAGCGCTCATTCTCAACCTTCATTACAGGAAGAATACACAGGACCTTCAGCAAAGCATATACATTAGGAAAAAAACTTGATATCAGGCAAATGAAGGGCTTCATAAATGGTGGATGGAAGGAGGGCAGAAAATTTTTGATGTTCTGGGTAACCATCCAATGACAGACCACCCTGCCTTTCTTCCTAAAATCCTTTTTCTTTTGCTACCTTTCTGCCCATCCATCCAACCTGCCATCACTGGTGAACAGGCAGCTCATTCAGCCTACTTTTTTCTAAGATGACTTTCCCTCTCCAGTGCTGTCATGGGGTCCTATATTATTTCTCTCATGGGTCTGTCAGTTCTGGTCTCAAGACTATAAGTCCTGGGGGTGACTGTGTTCCAGCTTGTCACTGCTAATCACTTTCATCTTTGAGAACCTTGTATTTAGGATGAAAATGGCTATAGGGCTTGGGCTGAGAGTTCAGGGGTTCCTAAGCTCTACCCTGAGCCCCAACACTTGCTGCATTTTTTATCAGTGAGAGGAAATAGGTGCTGATGAAACCTGCCTTGTGGAGGTGATGTGAGGAGGCAGCATACAGTATGGGGATGCTCAGTGCATGTGGAAGTGTGACAGCAGGAATTGCTTCCATGAACGTGACAGCTAAGACCACTATTACTTATTGAGAACCAAAAATGCCAACATGGATGAGAACAGATCAGAAGCCTTGGGCTAACGAAGAGTGTGCCATGTGAGCAAGAGAAAGGTGGAAGGACGGAGCCACGTGGCCAGTGATTACCTATGCAAGTGCTTATTCTGCACTGAAATCTGGTGGGCAGTGTCCACTGGCATTTTCAGGGACCCCACAGGAGTGGGCCAATGGCCAAGGTCAATAGAAAAAGGCAGATTCTTACCCACATGCAGTAGACTCTGGCAGAAGGGCCTGGTCCTACCTGCCATTTATACAAGCTTTAAATTCAACCCCGGGGCCAGAGAGATGGTTATTCTAATATATTTCCCCAGTAGACTCTCTGGGTGCGGCGGCAGTAGGGGAAAGAACAATCAGCAGAGTGAGCATGCTCATACCTGGCCTGGCTACCCTTGAACCATGAAAGCCTTCGTCCTAAGCCTCTTTTTCTCCAGTGTAAAATTGCCAGGATTTGGCATGCTTATGCAAAGTAGAAAATATGTCATAAGCCATTGTCTTCCTCAGGTTCCAACAGCACCCACTGTGCCTCTCCTCTCTGGTGTCATATTCACATTGACCTTCCCTTTGTTCTCCAGTAGGACTGATGTGAATTACAGCAAGACTGCAAGTCTTCCCATGACACAGTAGTCCTTCTGACAGATGCCTCAGAACACCACTCCTGCAGTGTTGTTGGGCTTCCCAGGACAAGCTGTTCAGGCTGGGGTTGGCCTCAGTGCAGCCCAAGAGTCTTCTTTACCATCCTGGGGCAGGTTCTTATTGCACATCACAGGCAATTAACAGGGCACGACATACCATATAAGCACAATTAAGTCTTCTGTTCTCATTGACTTTAAACACTAATGTTTGTTTAGTTGGTTTGTGTACCAGGGATTGAACTCAGGGGTTGAGGCTGGCTTTAAACTCACTATCCTCCTGCCTCAGCCTCCCGAGCCGCTGGGATTACAGGCCTGCGCCACCACACCTGGCTCTTGTTTAATTTTTTTGAACAGAAAATGATTTTAATTAATTTGCATTGGCTATATTCCGTTGGCCAAACCTAGCATTAGAAGCAGAAAAAGGGAGGCTTGTCCTGACCAAGTTAGGAGGGTGCTGCCATTTCTGTGTATTGGTGTGGATATATTGTAATTAAGAATTGGGGCTATTAATGCTATCTGCCCCAAGGAAGTGTTTTTCTATCTAGCTTATTTTTTTTTTCTCTATTTAGTTCTTTCTCATAAACTTCTATTAAATGTTACCTTAGGAAAGGTTGACATAGTCTTCAATAAAAATATTGTTATCTATTCCCTCCAATCTCCATGTCTATCACTCTGCCATTTATTTACTCTCAAGTCCTGACCACAATATTATATTATTGTGTCTATAGTTTGTCTCACTAAGCAAAGCATGAGCTCCCCAAAGACAAATTTGCTTCTGTCCTGTCCTACAAAATCCTGAATGAATGAACTGTGTATCTGTGGGTCTGGGGAAAATTTTTCAGATAAAGATAAATTCCATGTCTTTCAGCTTGGGAACTCCATTTTGAAAATGCCAGAATGTCCATCCCAAATGGATGGTTCAGCATGAATTTCTAACCACAGTCCTGTGTACTAATCAGTTTTCCAATTGTGGCATATATGCTTCCACCTTCCATTCTGTTCTGGCATGGTCAATGAGCATGACTGGCTCTCTGGAAGTCAGCACACTTGCCTTTCTCCTAGAGGAGAGAATCTATGGTGGATTGAGAATCTTTATCTATGAGAAGTCCTCTTTTGCTTTGAGTGAGGGATGGGATTCTCCTCCCTTAACTGTGCCAGGTCTTTGGGTACAGAAATGGTGGAAAAAATACGAGATCCAGGGCTGGGGCTGGGGCTCAGTGGAAAAACACTTGCCTCGCACATGTGAGGCTATGGGTTCGATTCTCAGCTCCACATAAAAATAAATAAACAAAATAAAGGTATTGTGTCCATATATATTAAAGAGAGAGAGAGAGAGAGAGAGAGAGAGAGAGAGAGAGAGAGAGAAATACACCAAAAGAAATTCAAACACAGGGAAGGCTTTATTGGAAATTTTGCCCAATAAGCAAGAAGATGCATTTCCGACTGAAAGCGTGCCAGGCTGACCTTGAATAAAGGGAACTGGTTTATTTATGTGTATTTGCTGTGGGGCAGGGGTGGGGGTGGGGAGAGGGCCGGGCACCTAGAGTCTAGGGTTTTCATTGGTTTGGGGCATAGTTTCAAAAGGTGTTTCCTTTCCCTGTGCTAACATTTAAGGCTTTGGTGATCTGGCAGTCAGCTTGGAGCCTGGGAACAGTTAGATTCCTTCTGCTAGTATAAAATTTTGAGTAACAAGTGAAAGTGTGAGCTTACTTTAAGCCTGAAGCAATGGTGCCTCAGTTCATTTATCTAGCTCATCCCTGGAGACTGTTTGATAAGTCATTCTGGTTTTAAGAAGCACTTGGTTTTCTTAATTTTGTTTTTGTTTGTAATGAACATTAAACTTGGACTGGGCCTGGTCATGCAGCCTATTATCCCAACGGCTTGGGAGGCTGAGGCAGGAGGATCAGGAGTTCAAACCCAGCCTCAGAGACTTAAGGAGGCCCTATGAAACTTAACAAGACACTGTCGCTAAATAAAATATTGAAAAGCCTGGGGATGTATGGGGTTCAGTGGTTAAGTACCCCTGGGTTCAATCCCTGGTACCCCCCCTCTGCCCCAAAAAATAAATAAATATACTTGGTATTATTCCACTGAGTGACATCCCCAGTCATTGTTATTTTTAATTTTGAGATGGTGTTGTACATAGGCAAGACTTCCTGGAAGGGGTTCGCTGCCTCCCCCCCCCTCGGGGGTTGGGGCCCTACGCATGCTCTTTAACCTACTGTAGCCTGCTCCTGCACCTTCCTAGAGGGACCAGCTGGGCCTGGCCAGGCCTCTGAGCAAGGGCCCAGTACCTCATGTGTGTGCAGCGGCGGTGACGCTCCATCACATGCCAAGGTAGCTGATCCATTGCCCCTCGCCCACCGTGAGTGGCTTGCTGCCTGTTTGTCGCGAGCAGCTCCCGAAGCTGGAGCGGGCCTTGGTCTCGGAGGTCAACCGCAGGCGGGTCCCCGGCCGTGTCCTACCCGGACCAGAATCCCCGGCGACGCGAACACACCACACCGACTCACGGAGATGTCTTTCCAATGCTTCGTTTATTCTCACAGCAGTCCTCACACAGCAGCAGCGGAGCAGAGACCGGACGGACCAATCAGGCGGCTGGTGTCAATGCCTAACCTGAGAGGTGCTGCCTGTCCTCCGTGCCTTATATTTATACTAAGTTTAAACCTTGGGGTTTTTCCTTTACATCACTTGTTTTTTCACTACCTTATCCATGCTTAACACACTTCGCACTCATCACTATCTTATCCACACTGCGCACTTGTAACACATTTGCCTAGAGTTAATATTATCTATATCTAACACGCTGTATACTTGTCCCAACATGTTTTTACAACAGAGAAACATGTTTGCCTGAAGCACATTTGCTATAGCTAATGTCAAAGCATTTTACTTAAAGCACATTTTACCTAAAGTACCTTAATACCTAATACTAATACCTAATACTTATTAACTAATATTCATTCTACACACTAAATACTAATATCTAATACTTATTAACTAATACACATTATAGTAACTTAATATCTAATGCTTATTGGCTGATATTCATTCCATATAACATCTAATATTAACATTCACTCCATACAGTCCACCCCCTTGATACTGAGGGTGTTAAAGTACCCGAGAGTATCAATTAGAAAACATACAATGTCTTGACGTATCACAGCAAAATCCAATCATAGCAAATCTCAGATAATGACAAATCTTAGTCCAAAGTTCACAGCATACCGGATACGGCACGACAGGAGACACCGGTGAACAGTGCTGTAGTCTGGATTGTACGTCACGTGGCAATCTTCTGATTTTTACAACGGCTCCGTGTATAATGACACACTTCGCTGGAACAATTGCGGATTGGTACAGGTGTATCCGTATCCTGTCGTCCACTCTGCCAAAAAGGTTTATCTTCATCTCTCCCCAGGACATATTGCCCTAGAAAGTGCTAAAGAACATTCTGTTGTTAGAAGTTATTTTATATCTTGGTAAACGGGGAAGGCGCACATGCTCCAAGGTCACAGTCCATGCATATCTAAACATAGGTTCAACTAATTTCCTTAAAGCAATATCCTGCAATAATCTTGGTTGGAAAGGTGGTTGGTTACACAATGGTCGTTTGCAATAGGATCTAACATACAATCCATGTGGTTTGGACTCTAAATTAAGGGCTGTGCAATAATACCAAGACCATGGGTGTGTGTTTCTAAGATGATTGGTCCAATAATTTGAGTAATGTGAGTAATTTGATGGATTTTGATCATGGTTGGTTTTTAAAATTTCTGTGAAAAGTCCCATAAGGACTTTATTATGTTCTGGGTATTTCTCTAATTTGGATACATCAGCAGCATGTACATACATGTAATAAGTATGGTTCCACACATGGTTAAGGAAACAAATTAAATTAGGTAAAGCACAAGATTCATTAATAGGAACATGCATGGGACAGCTAGGTCCAGCCCAAACCTTCACCAGGTGTCGTAGCATGTAAAAATTGTCAGGTCCCAATGAGTTATATCCCACATAACTCCAAAAGTCTCGCACATGGTACTGCAGACACAGGCGACAGCAGGAGAAGTGCTTCTCCTCAGCGGAGTTCCCAAGACGTCCACGTTTTCGATTTTTACGCTGTCTCCTGGTCGTTGTATGCATGATGCCTAGTTTCTTGTCAGAAAATGCTAGAGAAAATAGAGGGATCATCAGCTGGTTCTACATAATCTATAGGTAATCTGTCTAGTTTTACGTGTATTATAGTCAGTTTCCATGCATAAGTCAACATAGGATCTATTAGGCGCCTTAAGGCTAAATCCTGTAAGCTACGTGGGGAGAACGGCGGTTGGTCGCAGGAGGCATGTCGCCTGCATAGTGTCTTGTTAGATAATATAGAGGGGCGCTTCTGAAGTAGAATCATCGTATTAATATACCAGGTCCATGCATATGTTTCTCTGGCATCGAGAGCATGAGTGAAGCTAACATTAGAACAGATATCATGGTTCGTTCTCATAATTTCAGTGAATAAACCCAATAAAACCTTATTGTGTTCAGGGTATCGTTGTCGGAGTGACACGTCCATAGCATGTACTGGCATATAATACGTATGATTCCATACATGGTTTAAAAATGAGATTAGGCTGGGTAACACACAGGGGTTTGATAGGTCACAATGTAGTTTACAGCATGATCCTGCCCATACTTTAACTAAATGTCTTACTGTCACAAATGCATCTTCTCCTAGTACGTTGTACCCTACTATGGACCAAAAGTCCCGTACATGATACTGTATGCACAGTCTACAACGTGCAAAATGGTTGAGTTCAGCTACTCTTTCACGCAGCTCACGGCGTCTTTGCTTACAGCGCTTCTTCATAGTTTTTGTATGCATGTCTCTTAGTCTCTTGTATCACAATCTGTTCTGTTGAGGAGCTGTGGAGTCTGCAACAGATTTTAACACCAAAGAAGAGTAACACAATTATACAAAGATAAAATAGTAATTCCTTAAACCAATGAAAAGGGTTCCATCTCATTATACAAGCAAAATCAGCATGAACAAGTTTCCTAAAGAAGCCAACAAGAGAACAATCATAGGCATACTTAAAATCTCTTGGTTGTAAATAACCAGAGTCTACCAGCATCTTAATCTTGTGGGTTTCTCCCTCAAAGGTTTGTAGCAACTGTTTAGTCTGATTATGTACGTTCTCAATGATTTTGCCATGGTTCTCATAATAAGTCTTTAAAATATCAGTAGATTTAAGCATTTGTTCGTAAACTCTTCCTTCGGGAGGCATATTAACGAAAATATTTAATCCAAAAGTATGGTTACTAATATAGGTGATATGAGTCATTTTTCTCCTGGTATAATCGATCTGATGTTGGGTTACATTTTTGTTGCTGTATTTATGCCTCTGTACAGTCAAATTATGGTGTTCCACCATCATCACATTGCTGTGTATGTGACAACCAGCTTCCAATGTGATATTATTGCTGTAGGTTATATTTTTCCATCTCTGTACCACATAATTCACAGGGTGGCAAGTAACAATTCTATAATTGCCTAGGTCCATTAACAAGCTCTGAGGAGTAGCCACTGTAATCTCAGAAGTTAGTGGCTCATCAGAAAGCATGTTATATGCCAAAAAGGTTTGTTTTCCTATTTGCATCACATTATCTTCAGACACATAAAAAGAAGCATCATGCCAAGTAAGCCAATAAAACCTATCATATGGGAAGACCCATTGTCCATTGTCCAATCTTTGTGGAAAAGCTTTAGTTGGATATCCGATGACAGGTTGGTTAGTAGTAATCTGCCATAAACGCAGTTCACAAGTGCCGGAGTCACAATAAGAATCTGCAGATGGGTCCAAGATGGTTAAGTAAGATGAAGTCTCCCTTCCCATGCCGGTTTGGAAAAGGAGCTTAATATCATCAATTCCAGCTCTTATCATATCTTCAACATGGTCACATTCTTGAGTTTTTTGCAGGGTTTCAATCTGTTTCGAGAGAAATCTGTCTCTGGCTTCGTGGAGGGTTTCAACAGCCTGAATATGCTCTTTCAGTAGTTTTTGCTCCAATGCTAATCTATCCATAAGTAGGCTTGCCGAGTGTAGGTTCTTTGATATACCTGAAATAACTTCTTGTTGTCGGCCTTGTAATGCCTGCAACGAGGATATTTCCACACGAAGTTCCTCAGTCATAGCCCCAGCGATTGCTGCTCCCAATGCTGCTCCCGCCAGGAATGCTCCCAAGGCGGCTAGCTGGAGAGGTCGCCGTCCCGCCGCATTCCTCTGCAAAGAGAAGAACATGTCCGGGACTACCGTCTTCCAGCTGCCAGTTCCGCACGTCGGATTGCCCTTCAGGGAGTTTCCTAGTGCCAGTGTAAGTTTCACTGGTTGAATCACAGGCTCTACCAGGAAGCGCTTTGGTTGGGAGACTAGGGGCATAAAACCTCCTGTGGTTTTAGTTACTGGGTCGTTCTTGGGTGGTGACAAAACCGCACGAGGGTAATGTGCAGTTACCCATCCGTGTGTGGAATTAAATCCTCCTCTATCTATCAGACAAGGCCTCAAGGATTCAGGTTGCATGTAACACTTATCCATGGTTAACTTTCCTGCGTAGATGACATGGTTGCCAGAATATGAATCAAACACATCCGTGGTGTTATGGACTACGTCATGGGCTACTAGATCATATACAGCCCAGTTGTCATTATTTTCAGGTTGTTTCATTAGCATATAGAAATAATAGGGCAATTTTCCAATATATATCTTTTGAGCCCAATGTTCAAAATTCATACCTGCCGTCATCCACCAATCCAATGTTTTGTTGTCTGCTTCTTTGACATGATATCGGATCTTGGCATTCCAGATGCTGTCTACCGGACATCCTTCCTCCTGATTAGTTGTGGAGTCCCACGTCACAAATTCTGCTCTCTTGTATTCACCAGATTTAGTGGCAATACTCTTGGATGAGGTTCTATGGTTTAGGATACCAATCTCTTCAATCTCCGGATACGCCCACCGAAGTCTCGTGATGTGGGGTCGTAGCATGGTGTTTTCAAATTCCTTGTCCGGATGCCTGGAGAATTCTTCATACTTAGCACTCTCCGGGACCCAGACTCTAGACAGGAACCCATCATCCACCGCATCCATGGGCACGTCATACACGGAGGTATCATTGTGCCATAGATGTCTGTGGAGTCCCTGTACCAGTTTCATATTGTTTGGGTGCCAGGCACAGTTAGAATGGTATAGGTCCATAGGGACACCCTTCGTGTCCCGGAAAGCAGCCCGAGGGCTAGACATCGGGATTGACAAATTATGTAGGTGGTACCAGATTGTGCTGTTGGATATGTTGAACACTGGGATGAGGGAGGAAAAGAAATCATCATATCCTCGGCCTCCAATGTTCCAGTATGACAGTTCCTGGCCTCTCCAAGTCTGTGCGGATTGATTCATGGCAAATACAGGTTGTAGGAAGGTCACATTCCATTTCCTCGTATCTCCTGGTGGGACAATCAGAACTGGTTGAAAAGTTTGGTTTTCAAATGAATACCAGTTATGTGTGTTATTTGTCACTAGTCTTACGTGGGTTGCATTCATCCATACTTGGTGTGGTTCTTTAACACAATTATTTTTGTCAAAATTATAGCACCATGTCCAGTTCCATATCATGAAGTTTTTTATCTTATCTAGGGCGGCATTGGCTTCTTGGTTCAACAGTGTCTTGGCATTAAACAGCGGGTATGAAGAAGTTGGTTGCTGAAATCTTGAATTGATGTCACCGAGGTTCCATTCCTTGTTGTTTCCTTTTTCCACATGCTTGTATATATATCTTCCTGTCTTGTTGTCCTGCAGCATCCACCCCTGGTGGTGGAATTGACGGAATGCACTATTCCGTGAGACATCCTCATGGGTTTTGAAAGCACAGGGTCTATATGCAAAGTTCCCAAATCCGTTCACTGATTGGTTTTTTTGGTTTATGTAATAAAATCTATATCTGCAAGTCGTAAGTTCTTCTTTCAGCATAGTGAAACAAACTCGCCCCACAAATGCATATCCTTGTGTCATATCTTGCATATGTCCAAAAATTGCTCTGACACACAAGACTGCCAAAGGGTTCGGAGATCCATCAGCCCATCGATAGTTGGGCTGGGCCTTATTGTGTGTGAACGGCTGTGGCAGTGGGTCGGTCAACACCACTGGGCTTCTCCATGTCTCCAGACCTAAAGTAGCCATCTTCCACCAGGCATCAATTGGTGGATAGGAAATATTAGTAATCAGCCAGTCTTTATTTGGTGACTGTAGCATTTCAAACTTCCCAAAAATAGGCAAATTAGGAAAGTCCATAACACAAGTCACATAATGTGTAAATTTAAGAGTTTTGTTCTGGAGATAGTCCAACCATATTGTCATATTTCTATCCTTAGTACTCATGTATTCTAAATAATCTTCCAATATTGTTGGGCAAGTCTCACCATAAGGGGGTCGTAAGTCTGTCGGCCAGGCCGCAATTGGTCTGGCCCCTTTTAGTGGTCCCCTTGGCTGCGCATACCAATCGTTCATTACAGGTTTGGATTCATTGTATGGAAGTAGCCATAGAGTATCTGTCGTAGGTAGTGGAGGGGTGGTACTGGTCTCCTCGTCTTCTCCTTCTTCAGCATCATCGTCTTCTTCATATTCTTCATATTCGTAGTCGAATCTCATATATCTTTGACTGAGGTCCCGTTGGGCCCACAACTCGAGTTGTATTGTTGGAAGGTCCAATTCCGATGCTTTGCCGCATTCGAATTGTTCATCATCCTCCAGTTCTTCTCTCATCACATACACCTGAGACCAGTCTTTCCCTTCCAATGCTGCCGTAGCATTGTAATTTTCCACTCTCATCACTTTGGTAAGTTTCCTCCAATGGTATACAAAATAGGGTTTCTGTGCCCATAAGTCCAACACTCCTTGAATCAGATGGCATCGCAGAGGATTGGTGTCATACCTGTTAGGCATTCCTCCTTCAGTTGTTGTCCTGAACAATGGTGAATACACATCATCAGAGAATAGCTCCCAGTACCCAGTACAGTTCTGAGGTGTTGACCATCTGTTGTAGTGGTTACAAAAAGCATGGGTGTGCCAATATAGATATCTGATTGCTGAAAGATTTTGTCCTAGGCGATGTGCATGTTTCCAGTATCCTGGGATCACCGTGCCCCCACCAGTGGCATTCCATTCCTGAATGGTTTGAGGGAATCTTAAGTAAGATGTTATCCATCGTCCCATAGACCAAGTAGCTCGTTCAGTAAGGTTGTATTTCTGGATCCATACTGTGGGGGGCACTGTCGTCACGCCAGTTGGAGTAGTGACGCCAGTTGAAGTTTGATTAGCCACTAACGTGGTGACAAGAAGTGTGGTGGTCAGGGTGGTATTTGTGATCTTCATGATGCTCACGGTGACTTCGCCAATCACGTCAGTGATAATAGTTTTCCTAACAGTTTTGTTAGACCCAAAAAGAGTTCCGAACAGTAATAGCACTTGAGAAAGTAACATGCGGCTTGCTATGGCACAGTAGCCCTACAGCCACAATTTTTATCTCTGAAAAATTTTACACAAGTTCCCAATAGGCTCCACAAACATAGGCACACAGTAAATCAACTCAAATACTAGTAACACCTAGAACAGTTATCCCCAGAAACACACAGTGTAGTTCAATACGTAACATCCAAAAAAGTTTTGTATGCATTGTGTCATGTTATGAGTAGAGCTATTATTAGGGCTATTAGTACAATTATTCACAATAGCTTTTCTCCAATCCACGCAGTGGAAGTAACCACCAATTACAATACAACCATAAATTATCACAAGAATCCATAAACATTGAACAACAATCCAAGTTCTACCTTGGCACCACATCCTTAACCTTAGTTAGTCTTAATTGCCCTTTTTCTCCTGAGGTCCAAATTGTGTTCCCTGGTCCATGTGCCAGTGCATCCCCCTTTTGAACTGACCTGTCCTTACGATCCCGAATCCAAACCCTGGACTGTCGTGGAGGGTCAATTTCACTGGGGTTCTCCAAGCTCTGGGTTTCCCCTGGGAATGTTTCCTCAAAGGGTGACTTCCTGTGCAGTCTTTGCCTAGAATTAAGTTCAAAAACTGCAATTAGTATTGCTTGTGGCAGTGGGGTATCATGTAACATCAGTAATTTTGTTTTAATCAATCCGTTAAATCTTTCAATATTCCCCGCTGCCGTTGGATTATAACTCAGATGAAAATCCCAATTTATGCCCAGAGTATCAGCCAATCGTTTTACTCTGGCGCTAGTGAAATGTGTACCCTGGTCGGTACTAATCACCCAAGGAACCCCATACCTGGAGCACCAGTTCCACATCGCCCCTTCGGTTGTGCGGGCATCCGCCCGCTTAGAGGGGAGAGCCATCCCTAACCCAGTACAGCAATCCACCATGGTGCACACATACCATGTGTCCCTTATTGGGCCAATATAATCCATTTGGATTCGCTGATTGAATCCCCTAGGAGTTCCCAGGGTATGTGCATAAATATGACGGAAACGGGTCCCCGCCTCTGCACATTGCCCACACTGTTGGATTGCAGTTTTGCATGCATGCCATGTCCCTTTTAGGTTTCTGGTCTGTAACCATTGGTATAGTGCGTGTGTTCCAAGGTGGCCCAGATATCTATGGAGGGATAATAATTCGGCTGCACTGAGATTAGTCTCACCTGCTCTTTTTTCCAATTGCCAGATTGGCTTCCTGGTGAATCTTAACTTTAAGTCCCCTTTTTGTTTCACTTCCCACGGGTTTTTGTTGGTCAATTTAATCGTTGCTGACGTGATTTTACTTAATTTATCAGCTTTTTCATTTCCTTTGGACATCTCGTCTGTGCGTCCTGTATGTGCATCGACATGACCAACCAAAATATGAATAGGTGCATCGGCTAGGTACTGCCAGGTGGGTTTACTCCACACATCTTTCCCATTAATTTTAAAATCTGTCATTTTCCATTTTCCTGACCAAATTGCTATACCATTACATACTGCCCATGAGTCTGACAATATATGAACATATTTTTGTTTTTCCTGCACCGATTTTTCTACTGCCAGACGGACTGCCTCAAGCTCAGCCACCTGTGCTGACTTATCTTTGCCTTCCTTAGTCAAAACTGTACCATCGCTAGGCCTTAACGCAGCCGCCTTCCAGTGGACCACCTTATCTTTAATGATTGCAGACCCATCCGTATACCACGTGTTGCCACTATCGGCGTGCGCCCCCCATTTACCAATGGGCCTCTGCGCCGCTGGCTTAGGGATCACGGGAACTGGCACCAATGGTTGTGATGCCACATCCTCTGTTAACTTCATAATTTTAGAATTACTTGTTACATGTGCCTCTCGGCACAAGTTGTCCAAATACCATTTCCACTGTAATACTTTTTTCTCAATTGGGAGTCCAGCCAATTTATCATCTCCCATCTTTACCCAGTCCAAAATTGGGACCGGTGTTCTAATTACCACTTCCTTTCCCAGCAGCGCAAAGCCCAATGATTGTAGTGCGGTGCACGCGGTCCAGATTAGTTTCTCAAATAATGAATATCTATTTTCTGCAAATGGGAACTTCTTGGTATAAAAACCCATTGGTCTCGTTTGTCCCCTCGATTTGATGTACACACCCCATACACCGTGGTCATTGATATAAACCATGTCAATCATGATAATCTCACCCTCCTGGGGAATGTACAACTGGGCATAGGAACTAATATATTCCTTGGCCAGCCTTAAACCTTCCTCCTGTTCTTTTGTCCACTGAAAGTCCGCTGCCTTCCTACACACCCTATATATTGGGGCCAGGAGCACCTGTAAGTAGGGAATATGCATTCTCCAGTATCCTAGAATTCCCATCACGTGCTGTGCTTCTTCCTTATTTCCAGGGGTTTTTAAATTCAATATTACATCTAGCACTTTTTCAGGAACTCTAGGTCCAGATGCTGTCCACATTACCCCTAGATATTTTACTGTTTCTTGTGGCCCTTGTACTTTATCCTCATTAATTGTCCATCCTTGATCCCTTAGGGTTTTAACCACCAATTTCGTTGCTAGTTCCATATCACCCTTTTCTTTTCCAGCAATTAAGATATCATCTACGTATGTCCATATCCTAACCCCTGTTGGTAGCTGGAGTTTATCCAAGGTTGTCTGAATTGCTTGGTGTGCAATTATAGGACTGTTCTTATATCCCTGGGGCACTCTGGTAAACTGGTATTGTGTGGCATTCCATGTGAACGCTGTCATTTCTCTGCTTTCTTCATGAAGTGGGATAGCGAAAAACATGTCAGACAAATCTATAACTGAAAACAATTTGGGTGCAAAATTTCTTACCTCATTATAAATACTTTCTACGTCCGGTAATGTACCAGGCATTGCCGGAGACATCTTATTCAAATTTCTATAATCTATTGTCAATCTCCACTTTCCATTAGGTTTCCTGACTGGCCAAACCGGGCTATTATATTTAAATGTACTTGTTTTCTCAATGATTCCCCTATTTTCTAATTCCTTAATAGTCTCCGTCACCTCTTCATGTCCGCCCTTTATTGGGTACTGTTTAGTGAATACCGGTGGAACATTAGGTAATTTGACCGGTTCCACCTTCACCTTTGATAACTGTCCAGCCAGGCAATCTTTTACCTTTTTCAAGGGTAGCCAATCACCATAAATTTTCCTTATTTCTTCTATTCCTAGTACTGAATGGGGCACACTTCCACACAGAGCACTGACTTCTATCTCCTTATCATACATACACAACTTAATTTTCAACTTATTCATTCTTAAAGTATGTCCAGTGATTCCTTTAACTTCTACATTTTTCCCTAACTTGTTTTTAATAAAATCTTCCCTTATTATGGTTATTTGGCTTCCTGTATCTATCAGGAAGGAATCACTGTACTTGTTGTCATTTATCCTAAATGTCAATTGTATGAACGGCCTGCACTCCGTCCAAAATTGTGTTGTCCAACATTGATGTTGGTTCTCCTTATGTTTTGCATTGTTTGTCCTTGCCAGGGCTGCCCTGGCCGGACTTTCCTCCAATCCTGGTTCCCTTGCCCCCAATTCCTGGGGTTTTGTCTGGGACCGTTCTGCCATCTGTACTCCCTGTACTCCCTGTTTCTTTCTTGGTTTGGGCGTCCACCCCCTGGCTGTCCCCTGTTCTGAAACGCGAACCTGTTGGGGCCTCCAGGTAGTGGCCCTCCCCTTCCGGGCCGACGTTGGCCAGGCGTCGGCCCTGCCTCGTTTTTTCCTGCGAAGGACAGGGTTGCAGCAAATGACATCCTGTTCTCTATCTGCAGCTCCCGGTGCTGTTTTAAAAATTCAACCACATCCCACAGAGTGTTTGCTCCTGCTAGTGCAGTAGACAGGACAACTCTATGATTTTCCGGGGCTCCTTTTAAAATGATCCTCCTCAACATAGCTGTCAAGGGGCTGCGGAGCGGAGGTACTGCTCCGTCACTATATACATAACAGATTACTCCTAACTTCCTCACCAGTTTTATACCTTCCGATGGTCCGTTCCATCTTATCTTTCCTTCTAGGAAGCCTAAATCCATGTTGGGAATTCCTTCTCTCCAAGCTCTACTGACCCATTCGAATAGGGTCCTTACCTCTAAATTATCTGCATCCGCAATTCTGGATAATGCTTCCTGTACTGATGGTTGATCAATCTGGAGGTTTAATTGTTTGACCTCATCTCCAGACAGCCTTATACTCTCTCCTCCTTTTGACCAGAGCATAAACAAAAAATCTCCGTCTGTTTGACCTTTCTGAGAGAAGTCATTTCTTAGTTGTAATATTTCTGCTCTGTTTAAGCTCCTTGTTTCCATTGACTGCTCCAACCCATCCGGGCGTCCCCTTCCGGGTGTGGAGGTTTTTATTATTGAAACTGGGCAGCTTTCTGGGTTCTCCATCTCCTCCATGATGTCTTTGAGGAATGGGTTATTGCTATTCTTTTTTATGGCTTCTGCCACTAACTGTTTACCTCGCATTCTATCTTCATCTACATCATTTATTATTTTAAGTAATATTCCCGGGATTTCTTTCTTGTCTGCTCTCTGCATAATTGGCTTTGCTGTGTTAGGGTTGCTCATTAGTATTTCTACATTGGTTCCTTTTTGGAACTCAGGCATTTTGGCCTGTACTATTCTCTCAAGTGGCCTCCATGGAGACTGGGGTTTCAGCTCGCTAGTCGACTGCCCCGTGGTTATTTTGGTGCACCGTTTAAAAAATCGCTTCATTTTTGACCTAACGTCCATTTTATAATTTTCGCGTACGCTTCCAACTTGAGCAACTTAAAATTCCAACTCAATATACTGTCTCTCTCTATGCTTAATGTTAGTTCGTGGAGGAGTTGATCGTATCTGACTTCTGCCCAGGCTCCTATTCTTTTTTTCGTCCAGCCCATCCGCAGAGGTCCGCCGTCTTCCCTTAAAGGGATTCGAGCGGGGGCATTCCTCCTTGGTTACTATCGTCTGCCCTGGTGCCGGACGGTCACGGTCACTTCGGGCTCGGATAGGCCAAGTGCGGTTGGTGTTGCAAGGGGAGTCTTACCCTTTCTGCTGTGGCTCCTGCTGGATCCTGCCGACTACGCCAACTGTCGCGAGCAGCTCCCGAAGCTGGAGCGGGCCTTGGTCTCGGAGGTCAACCGCAGGCGGGTCCCCGGCCGTGTCCTACCCGGACCAGAATCCCCGGCGACGCGAACACACCACACCGACTCACGGAGATGTCTTTCCAATGCTTCGTTTATTCTCACAGCAGTCCTCACACAGCAGCAGCGGAGCAGAGACCGGACGGACCAATCAGGCGGCTGGTGTCAATGCCTAACCTGAGAGGTGCTGCCTGTCCTCCGTGCCTTATATTTATACTAAGTTTAAACCTTGGGGTTTTTCCTTTACATCACTTGTTTTTTCACTACCTTATCCATGCTTAACACACTTCGCACTCATCACTATCTTATCCACACTGCGCACTTGTAACACATTTGCCTAGAGTTAATATTATCTATATCTAACACGCTGTATACTTGTCCCAACATGTTTTTACAACAGAGAAACATGTTTGCCTGAAGCACATTTGCTATAGCTAATGTCAAAGCATTTTACTTAAAGCACATTTTACCTAAAGTACCTTAATACCTAATACTAATACCTAATACTTATTAACTAATATTCATTCTACACACTAAATACTAATATCTAATACTTATTAACTAATACACATTATAGTAACTTAATATCTAATGCTTATTGGCTGATATTCATTCCATATAACATCTAATATTAACATTCACTCCATACACTGTTCCAGCCACAGCCGCCAGGCAGTTCCAGCTTGTCTCCTAGTGTGGGGCAATCCATTCCTGCTGTCTCTGGCTTTGCTGTCCCCGCTATGGTGCCCTCCCCATGCCATAGAGTCTGGGTGCAAACCCCGGTCCAGTGGCATACGTGAGGGGGTCAGTGGGAGATGGGGGTGTGGTGTGACTCGGTGGTGGTGGTACAGGCCCCCATTCCCGTGGCACAGTTAGGGTTGTCGGGTGTTCCACGTGGAACCTCGCTGGCCGCCCGAAGCACTGCCCACTGTGCCTGGGTCTTCCTGTAGTGAACGGGTAGTACTGCAGGGGAAGGGCCCAGGCTGACCTCAGCTCCACTAGATTCCCGACCATCCCTTCAGTTCAAGTCGCTTGTTCGGATTCGCGCCATGGGGAGGTGGGAACACCCGGGAGCCTGTGGAGCCATTCCAGGCCGCCTGATTGTGGTGCCGGGCGTGCACCCTCGTGAAACCTTCCCATCACCACTGGGTTCTGTTCTGTATGCCTTGTCTGCTGGCCATCCGGGAAACAAGCTCTCCCTCCCCGCTCAAGAGGAGGAAGATCCAGTGCCATGCCAGGAAGGGATGTGGTGGGGACCTTCAGCCTCTCCCCACACACAAAGAACGATTCTGAGGTGGATCACTTGGCTCCTGCATCCACAAAACATGCAGCTAGCAAGAATTGACTTGACTTGCAGAACACAATCGCCTTGGAGTTGCACCCTCCCAGAAGGTCATTCCTCTGAGGCTTTTCTCCAGGGCCAGCCTCAGGCGCCACTTGCTGGGAGAAGTGCATGTTAGAGAAAGCACCAGTCTGTGTCCTAGTCACCATTGGTCCCTTTTCCCTGCTCCTGCTGCCTGCAGGCCACTGACTTGTGCGCCCCCACCCCTGCGGCTCCTGTGGCCACCATGGCCTGCCTGCCCTGTCAGAGTGGGGCTGGTAGCCTGGAAGGAGGCACCCGGGAATGCTTGATGATAGGGGACCTGTGTAGGGTGCTGCAGAGAGCCCTTCCTCCTTGGAAACACGATGTGGCTGCTCTCTGGAGCGTCATTCTTTGCAAGCTTGTGGGGAACCTGGCTCTAAACTTGTTTCTGTGTAAGGATTTAGTAGGTAGCAGAGCACCTCCCTCACTGGTATCTATTGAAAGTCATCCCTCCACACAAGGGTGTGTGTCTGTCTGTCTGACTTTGTCTCTCTTTTGCCGCCTGTGCTCATTGCCAAAGCTTCCAATTGTTTTTAAACACTGCCCTTGGTCCCCCAGGCTGGTGTTTGAGGGGTGCACCCCTGTCCCCACCAGGAGGGGCCTGGCATATTCCCAGGCTGGGACCAAGTCTGGGGAGGGAAGGAGAGCAGCTGGGCTCTCCATGTCTTGGCCCTCGCCTTCTCTGCCAATGAGGCTGGAAGAAGAGAGGGGCCCTGGCCAGAGCAGGTGCCCCTCTTCCCTCCGTGCTCTGGGGCACATTTTTCCTCCCGGGAAAATTGTCCAATTGTCCCAGCTTGAACTTCCTTTTTCTTCTCCTTTTCCATCTGTCTGTCTTCTTCTCCTCCTCCTGTCTTTTTTTCTTTCTCTCTTCCCTCCCTCCTCTCCCAGGTCTTTTTATACTCATTTTTTAAAGGTTCTTTTTAGTTATACTTGATTTAGAATGATCGTACAAGTATTTCCCATTCTTATTTTTACATAGAGGATAATTATTTCGGATCCTTTCCACTGTCTTTCCTTTTATTCATTTATAATCAGATACATTAAATCATTACTTTCCTGCCTCTGGACCTTTCTTTTTAGGGTGGGCAGTACTTGGGATGGAACCTCAAAGCCACACGGGGCGCTCTTGGGTATTTCTTTTGTGTGTTTGTTGGTTTTTCCTTTTTGAACTACTTCTGTATCCCCTTCCTTCCTTCCTCCCTTTCTTATATCTTATGGAGATATTTCCTTACCCTTCTCACCTGGACTCATCTCCTCTGTCTCCTTGCCTGTCTCTCCTCTTTCTCTTTCTCTCTTCCTCCCTTCACTTTTGCTTAGGTGTTTTTTTTTTTTTTTAATGTACTCTTATCTCCCACCCCACACCCTCACTTATGGTGGGGAACTATGTAGTATGGGACTGATTATGTGTTTATATGGCCTTCTCTCTTTCCTGTTTTTCCTTCCTGTCTGTCCCTCCCTCTCCCCCTCTTCCTTCCTTCCTTCCTTCCTTCCTTCCTTCCTTCCTTCCTTCTTTTCTTTTCATTTCGTTCCCAGGGTTGCCTGACCACTGGGTCACATCCCCAGTCCTCTGCATTTTTATTTATTTTGAGAGGGAATCCCTAAATCGCTGATGCTGGCATTAAACTTGCCATCCTCCTACCTCATCCTGGGATTACAGGTAGAATTATAGAAGTATGCCACAACACCTGCCCAGGTAGCTCCATTTGTACTTTCCTGATGGAACCCATACACATCTTAAACTAACTGTGGTTCCTCTCTTCTCCATTCTCTTCCCTTCTATTTGGGATCTTTATTTCTTTCTTAATGGGATGGGGCACATTTCTTGCTTTCCTCTCCTTTCTTTCTTTGCCATGGGAAACTCTCTTTTTGCTTGCCTATTCAAAAGTGAGGTCTGTCTAGGTTGCCCAAGTGTTTCCCGTGCCTCAGCCATTCTCGTGAGTATCTGGGGCCATGGGTGCTAGACTCAATACACTGTTCCACCTATCTGATTTTTAACTGCTCTTATTGTTCTGTTCCAGAATATTCGGCTCTCCTTTCTTCTTCTTCAAAAAAAAATGTGGCACCACACGATATGTGACCAGGTTGGAGGGATCGGGATTTTTTTTTTTCCTCCACAGCTGCCAAACATGCAGTAGGACACATCTGTACCTCCCACATTGGAGGATCTCTAGAGGACCTTCAAGGAAAACACAAAATAGAAGTGAATCCTAGAGATTCTTCCCATGAGATCCCTCTCTTTCTTCCACTCTTTTCTTCGGGGAAATGAAAATCCAGGTTTAAATAAATAAAAACAGATATTTGAAACACAGACTGGATTCTCTAGGTGCCAAGTAAGTCTGCAGATAAAATTGGGTCAATCCTTTAATGGATCCCAGAACATCTGCAGGTACTCAATGCCCTGTATTCATGCCCACACCAGACCAAAGCCCCTCCCTCTAAGGTCTTCCCAGTCCACTACTCCTGGACACCTAACCTGCCCTGTTCAACCCCGCCTGGACTGGGACATATGGCACATATCCTGTCACATTTTTCCAGGTTGGGGTGGGTTGGGTCCCAGGGGAACAGGCCCAGAGAGATTTTTTTCTTGGTTTTTCTTTGTATTGGTGACAGGCAGATCTATCCAATCCAGCTGGAATGTGGGGTGGGATAGGATAGGGTGGGGTGGATGTAGAAGGGAACAGCAGTGTCCTGAACCAGGAAACCCAGAGTAATTCCTTCAGAAAATTGGTAGAGGGAGGAAGAGAGGGAAAAAGTGGATGTTCAGGTGGAGAAGGGGCAAAGTGCAGGAATGGGCGGTGTTTACAATTTCAATACACACTGTTTATAAATACAGCATCATAGCAGGGACATAGCAGAGTGGTGGAAAGCAATCTAACAAGAATGTGAGTTTCTACTTTATTTTCTTTTTTCTGTTTTCTTTCTTTTGGGGAATGATTTAACCAAGGATTGAACTCAGGCCCAGTGGGCCCTATTCTGTGTTTTACTTAGAGACAGGGTGTCACTGAGATGCTTAGCACCTCGTTTTTTGCTGAGGCTGGCTTTGAAATTGCGATCCTCCCGTCTCAGCTTCCAGAGTCGCTGGGGTTACAGGTGCCCAGCTCCCTGTCTTAATAAAATGCAAAAATAGGGCTGGGGAGGTGGCTCCATGGTCAAGGCCCCTGAGTTCAATCCTTGGTAAGCCACTCCCCCACACCACCCACCCCCCCAAAAAAAATAAAAGTAGGGCAGGAAATATGGGTCAGTGATTGAGTGTCCCTGGGTTCCATTCCTCCTACCAACACTTCTGAGCTGCTGAGATGACTAGCATCCAGCTGCATTATACTTTTAACTTTGAGGAGGCAGTCTAAGATGTGGACTGGTTTTTGTGGTTTGTGAAATTTCTCTTGTTATGCTCGAATTCAGGACCCCCAAGAGACCACCAGAGACCAAGATCGATGTAAGCAGCAAAGAGGTGTTTATTGCGAGCTAGCTTGGTCCTCCATGCATACACAGCGACTGGTGATACTGAGAGACCCCGAAGCAGGGTTTGCAGCAGTTTTGTACACTCTTTGGGGAAGGCAGGGATGTCACATATATCATAGCATCTCTTAGCAAATCATCACACACTGCAGGAAAATCAAAGAACAACACTTAACATTGATTATCACATTCAGTGGCAGGGAAAAGTTGGGTAAGGGTGATTGGTGAGTATAAGAGGGGATTCATTTGAACTGATTGGTTTAAGCCACAAGGGGAGTATGTGCTGAAATACATGGTTTCCTAAAATGTCATCAACCACCATAAACAACTGGGGGGTCATTTGACATCTCAGGTATTTTCCCTGTCTCATGCTGATTGGTGGTTGCTAGGGGTTGCTATGGGTCCTCACCTAGCCTGACTGAGTCAGGGACACCTGGTGCTGCAGATCTCTCCTGTTATTTGTAGATAAACAACTCAGCAGGGTGGGTATGTGCCTAGGAGTGCTCTGTGGGTCTTTCCAAGGACAAGGGTCATGCCCCCTTCTTTGGACAGGCTTTGCTCTGAGGTAGAGGCTGGTTTCTCACTTTCTCTTTTTCTTCCACTCACTTCTCACCCTTTTTCTCCCTCTCTATTTTACTGAGAGTTTAGGCTTATTCTTCCTTACTTAATTTTTATCTTCAACTCCTCTAGTAAAAAAAGAAAGCTCTAACTGGGCTATGTGGTCCTCACAAGCCACACTGAAAATCTTAGGAGGCTTAAAAAAACAAAAAACTTTTTTTTTTAATCCATCCTGGTAATGGAATGAATTGAAACCAGAACCCACCAGACATGCAAGTCTAGTCTATTTTAGGAGGCTGTACCACTGAGCTACCTTCCCATCCCCTCTTATGCAAATCTAAGGGTCCATCTCCCACCTACTCAAACCTTAAATTATTTATTTATTCATTTATTTATTTTTAGTTAGAGATGGATGTTATAGTTAAAGCTTCCTCCCAGGGTTTCATAAACTGACTTCCAGATCACTCACATATAATCAAATCAAGCCTTTATTGAAGCACACTGCTGGCGGCTGACCAGAACATAAAGCCGTTCCCCTGATCAGCACCAAACAATTGCAAGGGCACTCCTTATAAGCCTGAAAACCGAAAAAGGGATGCTCAGGGGGTCTAGCCAATGCAAGCAAGCCAGGTTGCAGAAGTGGGAGAGTCCAGTCAAGTGGAGGGAAGCCTAACCAATCACAGTTAGCCTAGTCACCCCAGTTACAGAAACAGAGCCCCATTACCCTGGTTACAGAAACAATACCCCATTAGGTAGTTTGGTGTTCTTAAAGATTTCTATAGCAAAAGGAAAAGAACATTTTGCCCCAGTCTTGTCTCTTCTACTTGGCATGGTTGTTTTACAGGATGAAGTCGTAAAACAAAATGGAGTCACACATTTGCTCCTACTATCACATGGACACAATAATTTTGTCTTATTTATTTTTACATGGTGCTGAGAATCAAACCCAGTGCCTCACACGTGCTAGGCAAGTACTCTACCATTAAGTGACAACCACACCCCCACCTCCTGATACTTTGGGTCTCCCAAGAACTGATCAGAGATGAAGAGTAATAGATGACAGAATAAGCCTTCAAGTCATTAAAAACAATCTGATCTTCCTTTGAACTTTAAGCTGTCATGCTGCCTTGTTTGTAAACTGGGGTCTCTATGTGGTTGGGTCACAAATTCCTCTCAAGTGATCTTTCCTCCAGTGACAGGCTTCTGCCACTAAACCAAGCTTTATCATTTCCTTTCAGCAAAAGAGCTCTAAGTTCAAAATCTGTGGTACTAGATAGTCCATTAAGGGGGGAGAATGGAATGCATCTACTGTGCTTCAGTTTCTTTTCCTTGGGGGCAGGGTGGATTGGTGTTTCTTTAGTTTCTTTGTTGTAGGTCCCAAAGAAACCAACCCAGGGGATCTGGCATGCTAAGCTCCTTTAAACTCTATCATGACTGTGCTGTTTCTTCCACTGCTGGCTGTCATGTTTTTGTTGTTGTTATTTTTGTTTGTTTGTTTTGTTATTGTTGTTGTTCTTTGGACTTCCAGCTTTGGCTGAGGAAGAAAAAAATGGAGCCCTTTGGGGGGCATGGGGGGGGGGACAAGCTGGGCTTCTTTCTGGTTCTTTGTTTCTACAGTTCTTTCCTCACTGGGTCTGCAGAACCCATTCCTTTGGCTGTGGTTTTGCTTGATAGTACATAGAGAAAGTGGAAATCTTTTTCATCTATTCATTCATCACTAATTAGAAGAGGAGGCATTTGAGGGCCTTAAGAGAATCATAGTTACTCCCTCCGATTAACCACGCTTCACTGAACTTCTTCACTTTGAGGTTCAGAGGACTGGGCAGAAATCACATGGAGTTAACATGCCCAGCAGGCCCTCTCAATGCTTTGTGTTTTTATTTTATTTTGTTTGGTAGGGGAGGGTGTGAGGTCCAGCAATGGATGTTGACCAAAGGAGACAGATTTTAAAAGGCCACTGAATGAGGCTTTGAGATGTTGCTCCAGAGCACAACCTGATCAGACAGACAGAGTGAACAGGAGAAGGGTCAGAGGAGAAAACCCGTGGAAGCTCCATGGGACTGGAAGTTTATGGGGCTTATGGCAGGAAGGGAAGGGCTTCGGACAGGAAAAGGTATTTTTAGAGTTCCTTATCCCGGTAAAGTTGGTTGTTGGAACTGGATGAAATCCAGGATTGGCCAGAAGACTCTGGTGATTGACAGGTGTTTGTTTCCCATGCTCAGGCTGCTTGGTTCTTTGTTCCTAAGTAACCACCACCGACCTGACAGAGGGTACCAGGGATTGAATTTAGGGGCACTCTACCACTGAGTCACATCCCCAGCCCTGTTTTGTATGTTATTTAAAAACAGAATCTTACTGAGTTGCTTAGGGCCCTCGCTTTTAGCTGAGGCTAACTTTGAACTCCTCCTGCCTTACCCCCCCTCCCGCCCCTCAACACAACTGCCAGGGCGAAGCTTTGTTTTAAAGAGTCTTCACCAGTTCTAAGCTGCCAGCACCTGGGGATGTAGGACCCAGATGGAAACTGCAGCTCAGATTGGACCCTGCAAAATAGACTGGCCCTGCAATTCAACCCAACTTCTGGATTCTCCTGGGGTGGAGGGATGGGGGAAGCAGGGAGGAGGATATCCTGTGGGGGGGGGGCTGGGGGGGCAAGGCAGGGATGGAGCTCCTCCATACTGTCCCTTCGCCCACCTGGGGTTCCCCATCTAGGGTCACTCCTGGCAGCTGCCACACCCCTGCCTCCAGAGCCACAGGGCACTCTTCAGTATTCTCTTCAGGATCCCCAAGGGCGGCTGCAGTGCCACCGCAGCTGGGGCGGTCCACGGGAAGAGCCTAGCTCATGTGTAAGGTCACTACCCAGCCCTCTGCAACTGCGGACTCCCCAAGCCCCCAGGAGACCGACCACCCTCATCCACCACAGCTCCCAGTACTCTCTGGACTACCTTCACCACGGGAGAGAGGGGGGAAAACATGTCCATTTTATAATAAACCTCAGTGGCAGAGAGGTGAAAATAGGACAAGGGGAGCCGCTTGGTAATGGGGGAGGTACTGTGGGGGCAGGAGAGCAAGCCTTTGGTGCTGTCTGGCCTGGAAGGCATGCTGCCGTTTTGGAGGAATTGTGGGTGGGGGCAGCACCACCCACAACCTCAGTGCTTACCCAGCTGGGCTTTGTCCCAGCCCCACCTGTGCAGCCCTTAGAACCAATTTGGCATGCACTGCTTCCGGAGATCTACAACACTGGGGAAGGGGGGAGTTGGACCCATCTGTGAGAAAAGAGGGAGAGCGAGTGCCCCATAAGCCCCTCCACATGGGTACTTCCCAGCCGTCCCAGGGCAAAAAAGTTAATACTAAATATTCATGAAACAAACTTCCATGCTTTCACCATAATCACAGGGACACTCCACATAAAATGTTAAAATGGATTAAATGCATTACACCTTGTGGCTGGGGTTGTGGCTCAGGGGTAGAGTGCTTGCCTAGCATATGTGAGGCCCTGAGTTCAATCCTCAAAACCACATGAAAATAAATAAAATACAGGTATTGTGCCCAACTACAACTAAAAAATAAATATATTTTTAAAATTCATATGGCAGGCTTTCTCAAAATATGCCCAAACAGGCTATGGATTTTCTGAAGCTGCAATCACTGGAGCAATTTTAAATTTTAAAAGGGCCATGGGTTGGGCTGGGGTTGTGGCTCAGTGGTAGAATGCTTGCCTATCATGTGCGAGGCCCTGGGTTTGATCCTCAGCATCACATAAAAGTAAATAAATAAAATAAAGGTATTGTGTCCAATTATAACTAAAATATAAATCTTTTTCCAAAAAACAGTCCACGGGTCTAGGGATATCGCTCAGTAGCAGAGCCCTTCTGCTGCCCCCAACCTGTGTAGGCAGCTGAATTTAAGTTCGCTCGTGTGAATTTCTGGGAATACCAAATAAAGATGAACACAATGTCTATTTTACTTTGTGTGGTGCTGAGGATCAAACCCAATGCCTCACACAAGCTAGATGCACACTCTACCTCTGAGCCCAAACCCCAGCCCATGCCCTATGACTTTGTGAGCTGCAGAAAGCATTTCAGTTTATAGCTTTCCTCCCTTCCATACCAATTGTCTTCATTTCCTTAAGTTTTTTTAAACAAATTTAATGTTATATTCTTTATATCTTTATTTTATATTTTTATTTTTATGTGGTACTGAGGATCAAACCCAGTGTGTCACACATGCTAGTCAAGATCTCTACCACTGAGCTACAACCTCATGCCTCCTTAACTTTTTTTTAGTTGTAGGTGAACACAATAAATTTCTTTTATTTATTTTTTAATGTGATACTGAAAATCAAATCCAGTGCCTCACACATGCCACAACCCAGTCCCCCTCCTGAACTTTTTGATGGTGAAAAAACACATGTCAAAAAGGCTGGGGGTGTAGCTAAGTGGTAGAGCATTGGCCCAGCAAACTGAAAGGCCCTTGGTTTGCTGGCCCTTACCCTACATTGCCAAGAACAACAACAACAACAAATGACAACAAAATCACTCACCATATATTACCACTATCACTGACATCCACATCTTTGATTATTTTCCTGTCTTCACAACACTGAAACATCTCAACCAGTGGTGAAAATAGTGTCTTTCCATTCATTGCTTCTAGCATGGAGTGTAAGATAACAAAAGATCAGGCATGGTGGCCCATTTCTTCTATCATCCTAGGGACACTGATGGCTGAGAAAGATGGGAAGATCTGAAAGTTCAAGGCCATCTTCAGCAATTGAGTAAGGCTCCACATAACTCAGTGAGAACTTGTTTCAAAGTAAATAATAAATATATAAATAAATAATAAAAAAGAGCTGGGGAAGTGGCTCTGTGGCAAAGTGTCCCTTTGTTGAGTCCTAGTAACAACAACAAACAACCACAAACAAGTTCTGTCACTCCTTCTTCTCCCCCCTCTTCCAAAACTGCTCCATTCCTTCTTCCTCAGCCAGAACTAGAGGTCCATAGGGAAAAAAAGGTGATGGCCAGGGGATGGGGAACAGTTCAACCATGATAGAGCTTGTACTTACTGCTTAGCATGCTACAGGCCCTGGGTTGGATTCCTTGGGACCTACAACAACAGCAGCAAACAAGCAAACAAATAACAGACAAAGGAAAGATCAATACCAAAAACAAACACACAAAACAAAACAACACCATGAACCACAGTTGATTCATTTCATCCTTCCCCTTTTTAGGACCTCAAATTTTGAATTCAGATTTTCTAATTAGCCTCTGGGACTAGAGGTGAGTTCCACCATGCTCATAGACAATTTCCTTTTGGGTATTCCCTTTCCATTGTCTTCAACTGATCCAACTGGAAGATAGGGTACTATTGTATCCCAGGAGTGCCATTTGTAATCTAGACTTAGCAAGAAGAAAGCAGTGCACCTTCCTGGCTATAGTGATTGGTTTAGGCATCAATAAAGATTTATTCTGATCAGTTCCTCAGCCCATTTATTGATTGGATTATTTATTTGTTTATTTTTGGTGTTATGTTTTTTGAGTTCTTAATATATATCTTAGAGATTAATGCTTTACTGGAGCTGCTGTGGTAAAGATTGACACTTCACAGACGAAGAAATACAACTGATCAACAAACATATGAAAAAGTGTTCAATATCTCTAGCAATCAGAGAAATGCAAATTAAAACTATTCTAAATCATTACTGTCAGAATGGCAATCATCAAGAATACAGGCAACAATAAATGTTGGTGAGGATGGGGTGAGCAAAGTACACTCACCCATTACTGGTGAAATTGCAAATTGGTGAAACTACTATAAAAAGCAGTATGGAGATTCCTCAGAAAACTGGAAATGAAACCACCATCTGACCCACTCCAAAATATTTAAAATCAGCATACAATAGTGACACAGCCATATCAATATTTATAGCAGGTCAAGTCACAATACCTAGACTATGAAACCAATCTAGATGCCCCTCAATAGCAGAATTGAGAAAGAAAATGTGGTATGTATATTCAGTGGATTACTACTCAGCTTCAAGGAAAAGTGAAATTATGGCTTTGCCAATAAATGGTAGGAGTTGTACAATATCATGCTAAGCGAAATAAAATCAATCCCACAAAGCCAAAGGCTGAATGTTTTCTGTAATATATGAATGCTAATTCACAACAAGGCAGGGGGCATGAGGGAAGAGTATTGTTACCTTAAATTAGGTAGTGGGAAGTGGTGGGAGGAGAGTGGAGGGGACGTGGGAATAGGAAAGATAGTAGAATGAATCAGACATTATTACTCTATGTATATATGTGACTACACGACCAATATTATTCTGCAACATGTGCACTCAGAAAAATATAATAATATTCCATCTATGAACGATATATCAAAGTGCATAAATGCATTCTACTGTCATGTATAACTAAATAAAACAAAGTAAGGGCTGGGGTAGTGGCTCAATTGTAGAGAACCTGGCTAGCACTGAGAAGCCCTGGGTTTAATTCTCAGAACCACATAAAAATAAATAAATAAAATAAAAGGTTTTGTGTCAATTACAACCAAAAAAATATAAATGATTATTTAAAATAATATTTTTAAGAAGAAAAAAAACTAAAAATAATTTTAAAAAATTATTCTGCAACAGATTGGGATACATGTAGAAGATATGAACTGAGAAATTGCAAAATCTTTGTGGGCAAAAAAGGAAAGAAGTTGGTCAAATAATTCACTATAACTTTTATGCAGTGACATTGTAGATAATTTTCTCCCTGCTTTAAAACAAATCATTATTTTTTCCCCAAATTCTGTAAGTGTTCAAAGATGCATAATAAAATTTTTAAATGATTAAAAAAACTCTGTCTGGGGTTGAGTATATAGCTAAGTTGGTAGAGTGCTTTCCTAGCATGTACAATGCTCTCTGGGTTCAATTCCCAGCACCAAAATAAATTTTAAAAAAATAGATAGACAGACAGACAGACAGATTAAAAACCTCATTACTCAGCTTCACAGTGCCAAAGTCTGGCTGGGCACAAATAACCGAGCCGCCACAAAGCACTTGTATGTTCAAACAGGAAACTTTATTGCCTGAACTCCACCAGCACTCCAGGCACACTCCCTGGGAACTCTCCCTCACTCCCCTGGGCTGCATGAGCTCTCACTCTGGGAACCACAGGGAGAACTCAAAGGGAACTCCAAAGTAGGGGGCGCCTGAGGCAGCAAAGGTCATATATACAATTGAATACACAGATTAACATAACCATCATCATCTCAATGGCTCACTGGTGTCACCTCTCAACCACTCCCTTCTAGCAAAATGCTGTGCATCATAGTGACTTGGCTGTGGCCCTCAACATCTCCTCTATTCTGTTTAATTAAACAACACGCAATGTGGCTTAGGGACCATGCCTGTCTTAGGTTGTCCAATACTACATATGGTCCTTACTCGTCATAGGATGAGCTGACCTCAAGGCGTCAGCCTCCTGTCTTAGGTTGGTACCATTGCAATTGGATCTTACCAGTCATTGACTACTAGTCCAGCATACAGCCATACTTGTGGATCGGCCTTTGGACCAGTGAGGGGGTAAGGTTCTTTGCCTCACCTCTGTTGGCCCCCAAGTTTGGCCTTTGCCCCAATGGGGGGTGAGGTTCTTTGCCTCACCTCTGTTGGCCCCCAAATTTGGCCTTGGTGCCAGTGGGGGGGAGGGTGAGGTTCTTTGCCTCACCACTGTTGGCCCCCAAATTTTAGACCATCACAAGCAAAAGGGAGGAGGATGCAAAATGCCACGACACCAAGCCAAATGATGGTTCCTTTTGGGAAAATTGTACCAACGATGACACCATCAGCAAAGATACCGCAGCACTACCACAATTCACTGCACCAACAGATAGTTCACAATGCATACAAGTGATACATAGTCCAGGCAAGTACTGCAAGCAGTTCAAAGCAGAGGAATCCATCAATATGTCCATTTCCTCCCAAAGTAAATCGACTCCTTGATTGAGCATCACTTGTTGAGTTATTATTCATTGATGCATCAGTTTATACAGTTTGTTGTGATAGCTATTACAGAAGCTCTAGTTTGGTTTTATCTTTGTCTTCTCCAGCACTGGGATGAAGATAGGAATTCTGGCAATCATGGCTAAAAAAAATTATGTAACATTCCAGCAGGCACTAAAAAAAAGCAATTTTCTAAACAATTTAGTATTCTGAATAGAATTAGATATAATGAAAAGGAAAGGTGAAAGTAAACAGATCTGTTAATCTCCTTTTTTGTTCACATATTAAAACAATCCTCAACAGCTCTTTAATTTAAATTAAACCATTTAAATCACGTGAATAATAAAAATATTTGGATCGATTTTTTCATGAGCGCTCTAATGGATAATGTGTCCTGGGCACTACCCTGATGGTGTTGCTGGGTTCCTCCAGTGCCCCATATATTTGTGGTCGTAGGCCCCAGAGCATTGGGCCCCCCTGTCCGTTTTTTGGCAATGTAGCCCGATGCTTTTCTCCATGATATATCGTGGGTCAACACCTGGTCCTTGTCAGTTTTTTGATAAAGAAATACCCTCTATGGTGGTTTGAGAACAGCATTCATTAGCTCAATGTCTCCCTCTATGGCATCATGGGCAAATACCTGGTATTCTACCCCTTTGATCATATCCAGTTTTGTAAAACCCTCCTCCTATGGAGCAACTCCTTCTAAAATGTCCTGTTTGTCCACAATTGTAGCATGTTTTTGGCCTGGCACCTAAAGCCTGTTGTATTGCAGCTGCCAAGACTTGCTCCTGTTCATTAATGTCTCTACATAATTTAATATATGTGTTTAAATCTCCATGTTTCCATGGTCTAATGACCTCCCTGCACCATTTATTTGCTTGCTCGTAAGCTAGTTGTTTTATTAATGGCATCACTTGTTCTACATCCCCAAAGATTCTCGTAGCTGTTTGTATAAGCCTATCTACAAATTCAGCATAAGGTTCATTAGTTCCTTGTATTATCTTAGACAATTGTAAATCTCCATGCCCCTGTAAAGTTTTCCATGCCCTAACTGCAGCTGAAGCGATTTGTGAGTATATGGCAGGATCATATCTAATTTGTTGCAACTGACTCTCATAAGGTCCCTTTCCTAACAACATATCTAGATTTCTCTGAGGATAACCAGCTGCCGCATTTCGCTTAGCCGTCTCCATGCAAAATTCCTGATTGGCAACCTTCCATAACAGATATTGTCCTCCATTTAGCACAGCTTTGCACATACTAGCCCAATCTGCTGGCGTCATGTCGAAGTTGGTAATGGATTCGACCATACTTACAGTGAAGGGTGTTTGAGGACCATAGATTGTTACAGCCTCTTTCAGCTGCTTCACTGTGTTGAAATCTAGAGCATGGTGAATTCGCTGCCCTTCTGTTGTCTCAAATACAGGGCATCGTAATCTTTGAGGTCCCGTCTCAGGATCCCATCTATCAACTACGGGGGTTTGGGGTCCCCCAGCATATCTTGTCTCCATAGGTGGAGCTGTTGGTTGGATACTTATGCCCTCTGGTAATAGAAAGGTGTTAGTAGCAGCCTCCTGTTGTATCTTTTCCCCTGATGGCTTTTTCTGCTCTAAACTTTCTTCCCCTTTCTGATTATCTCGAGAGGCCTCCTCTTTTTCCTGATCTAAAATGTCTTCTACCATAATCTGAACTGAAAGCTTTGGACTAGGCAAACAAAATCGTATCATCATCCACAATGCCAATGTACCAACTGGCAGAGTTCCTGGGTTTTTCTTTTCCCTCTTTCTTAAGTCTTCACCATGACGGTCCCATTGTGATATATTCAACAACTCCTCCTTAAAAAGCCATGGGCTACATTTTTGTATTGTATCAACGTAAGCCCTGACTGTTCTTGGTTTTACTGGGGTGCCTCCTTCCTCTAACAATTTACTTAACATTCTTTCGGTTTGTTTTTTGCTAATTTCTGACCCCATACTTCTGCTACATTGGTAACGCAACCCAACAAGATAACATAAAACAAAACCGAAACATAATGAAACAAAAATGGAACAAAAATTCGTTGTATCAGTTTTTCTATTTTCTTGATATGTGTATCCATGGTTTTTCTCTATCTCTTCCTCAGGGCCGGACAACTTCAAACTCTGAGCCAACCATTTTCCCCAGTTTGCCTGAGAAAGTTCTAGGGACAGGCAGCTTGAAACAAAAACAAAACAAATCAAAACAAGGACACATTGTTTTTTGAAACACACACCCATTCTCTCACCCTCCCTCAGGGGTGAGCAATTTCACTTAAACCCAAGCTTCAGGCGTCCCCCGCACAGGCCACCAAATGCCGCAGTCAGGCTGGGCACCAAATCGGGAGGTCATGAGCCACTTGTAAGTTCAAACAGGAACTCCTTTATGCCCGAACTCTCACCCGCACTCACAAGCACTTCCCAGGAACTCTCTCCCTCTCCACCAGGCTCTGTGCGAAATCCACGGGAACTGGAACTCGGCGAGAACTCAAAAGTAGGGAGAACTCAAAAAGTAGCAGGCGCCTAAGGCAGCAGGAGCCACCCTATTGCTGCCCTATTGCCAGAGCAGCCCAATGGAGCTGCCCTATTGCCGGACAGCAGGGGTCTATAGACAACTGAATACACAGCCTGTTTCAATCCAGGATCATCCAGTCACAGCAATTATACACAGCTTAACTTAATTATCATCTTAATGGCTCTCGATGGACACCTCTCAACCACTCCTTCTGGCAGAATGCTAGGCACCATCCCAACTTGGCTGTGGCTCTCAACAATTTTGAAGTCTAGAAATTAACCACATGGGGCTGGGGATGTGGCTCAAGCTGTAGCGCGCTCGCCTGGCATGCCTGCGGCTCAGGTTCAATCCTCACCACCACATACAAACAAAGATGTTGTGTCCGCCGAAAACTATAAAAAAAAAAAAGGAAAGGAAAGGAAAAAGAAATATTAAAAAAATTCTCTCTTTAAAAACAAAAATAAAATAAAAAAGAAATTAACCACATACCTGACGACAATTTATTTTTGACAGGGTTGTCAAGATAATTTAATAAAGAATAGTCTCTTCTACAAATAAGGTTAAGATGAATGCTTATTTACAGGCAAAAAAATGAGATTGTTGTACGATGATTATCTCAAAGTAAACCACAGAACTAATTTTAATGCCAAAACTATAAAAATTTACACAAAAGCAAAATTAAATATTCATGAATTTAGATTTGGCAATGGAGCCTTTGGCTGCAAAAATAAATTCAACAAAAATGTTTAATCTCTACTAAAGTAAAAGTCCTGTGCATAATATTACATTATCATGGAAGTAAAAAGACAATTTTAACAGAGTTTTCTTGTTTTTGAAAAGTTGTGTCAACAAATTCTTAACCTGAGCTGAAGGCCAGTTATTTCCCCGTTTGAAAATATGATTAGAGCCATGGACACAACACTTCTGTTTCAGGTTTTCACACTGCAGTGCCCATATGCATCCTCCATGTAAACACAAATGCCAGAGACCATACTGTTAGGGACAACTTGCACATTCCAGAGTCACCCAAATTTTTTCACCTATTAAATCAATGTGGTTCCATAAACTTTTGTTGATCTGATATAAACTGAAACGTACAAACTGTGTCTTAGGGATCTAGACTGTGATAACCATGGACTGTATATGCTCTCTATGTTCCTTTGTATCAATACATTTTTCTCTTCAGAGCCATATGTAACAAAATTGTTTGAATTTTTATCTGCCTAAATGTCGTTGTTTTGTGCTGTAAACAAAAAATATTAAAATTTACCAAAGCCTAAAACTGGGAATAAGCAAAACAAAAGGAAATCAAAGCTATGGAAAATTGAAAATTCCATACACCTTTGGGAGGATGCAAAATGGTACAAGTAGTGTGGAAAGCACCTTCATGTATTATAAGCAATAAATATATAAATAATTACAATAAATAATAAATTACAAAATAAATCAAAATTCACCCCAGACATGTACAAAAATAACTCAAAACATAGTTAGAAAATAATTTGTATATGAATATTTATAGTTGAATTATTCAAAATATCCAAAAGTACTGGGCTGGGGCCATAGTTCAGGTGGTAGAGTACTTACCTCACATGCACAAAGACCTGTATTCAATCCCCTGGCACTGTGCATGTGTGCATGCACACACACACACACACACACACACACACACAGAAAAATTGATATTAATAACCAAAGGTGAAAACAACCCAAATATCTAATAACAGATTCACTGATAACTGTCACTTATGGTGGTGCAACCTAGAATCCCAGGAACTCTAGAGGGTAGAAAGTGGAAATCACAAGTTTGAGTAAGTTTATGGAATCCCTGCCTCAAAATGGGGGGAAAAAAAAAAGGTCTGGAAATGTTGTTCAGCACAGTAGTAGAGTGCACCTGGATTTATCCAAAATACTGCAAATAACACAATAAAAACCACAACTGATAACTAAAATTTGGTATGTCCACAAAGTATTTTACTCATCAATACTTTAATTAGAATATGCTAAAATATATAGCAAAAATAGCCTTGAAAGCATTATGTTAAGGGAAATAAATTAGAGGAACTGGCCACATACTGTATAGGTCAAATTATTTTAAATTTTATGACAAAGCAAATGCATTGAAAAAAAAAATGTATCTTAGTCATTCCAGGACATGAGGGAAGAAGAAAATGGAAATGGGTGTTGGAAGGCACTGGTTGTTGTATGTGCGTGTGTGTGCGCGTGTGTGTGCGCACGTGTGTGTGTGCGTGTGTATATATATATCAGGAACTAGATAGTTCTGATGTTTTCCAACACTGTGAATACAATAAATGGTACTGAATTTTATCCTTAAAAAGAGTTATAAAGGTAAATTTAATTTTATGCATATTTTACCAGAAAGTAGAAGACACAAGTTTGTACAGGAGGCAGAGAACAGTCAAATCCACTGCCAATAAAAAAGGGCAAACAATACTACCAAAATTGTTTCCTATTAAAATCCATTCTTCATAGAACAAGAAAAAGCAATCACGAAATTCATTTTGAAAATTAACAGGCCCAGAGTAGTTACAACAATACTTAGCAAAAAGAGTGAAGAAGAAGGCATCACAATACCAGACCTTAACTATACTACATGGCAGTAGTAACAAAAATGACATGGTATTGGCACCAAAATAAGACATGTAGACCAACGGTACAGAATAGAAGACACAGAGAGAAATGCACATAAGCACCTTATCTCATATTATTCAACAAATGGTGATAGGAAAACTGGAAATCCATATGTAGCAAAATGAAATTCTACCTCTATGTCCCACTCTGCACAAAGATCAATTCAAAGTGTATCAAAGACCTAGACACTAGAACAGAGACCATGCATGCACCTAATAGAAGAAAAATGCGGCTCAAATCTTCACCAGGTCAGCTTAGGAATTGACTTCCTTAACAAGACCCCTAAAGTGCAAAAAGTAAAACCAACAATCAATAAATGGAATACATTCAAACTAAAAACTGCTTTTCAGCAAAAGAAGCAATAAATAATGTGAAGAGAGAATACAGAATGGGAGAAAATCTTTACCACAGGCATTAATCTCCAGGATATATAAAGAACTCAAAAAACTTAACACCAAAAAAAAAAATAATAATAATAATAATAATCCAATCAAAAAATGGGCTAAGGAACTAAATAGACACTTCATGGAAGAAGAAATACTATCAATCAACAAACATAGAAAAAAAGGCTCAACATCTGTAGCAATTAGAGAAATGCAAATAAAAACTATTCTAAGATCTCCTCTTACTCCAGTCAGAATGGCAATTATGAAGAATACAAGCAATATTAAGTGTTGGTGAGAATGGGGAGGAAAGGGCATACTCACACATTGCAGGTGGGACTGCAAATTGGTCAACCACTATGGAAAGCAGTATGGAGATTTCTCAAAAAAACTTGGAATGGAACCACCATTTGACCTAGCTATCCCACTCCTTGGCTTGCACCCAAAGGACTTTAAATCACCATACTACAGTGAAACAGCCACATCAATGTTTAGAGAAACTCAATTCACAATAGCTAAACTATGGAAACAACCTAGATGCCCCTCAATAGATGAATGGTTAAAAAAAAAAAAAAATCAGTGCATATACACACTGGAATATTAGGCAGCCTTAAAGAAGAATGAAATTATGGCATTTACAGATAATATGATTTAAGTGAAATAAGCCAAACCCCCCAAAAAACAAAAGCCAAATGTTTTCTCTGATAAGTCAATGACTATCCATCAAGGGAGGTGGGGGGTGATGAATAAATTTTGGATTGTGCAGAGGGGAGTTAGGGGAGGAAAAATGGTGTGGGTATGGGAAGGATGATAAAATTAGACAAACATTATTACCCTATACACATGTATGATTACCCTACTTTTGTGACTCTGCACCATGTATAGCCAGAGGAATGAAAACTTGTGCTCCGTTTTTGTACCATGTGTCAATTCTAAAATGAATTCTACAGTCATGTATTGTGAAGAGACACTCAAAAATGCAAGTGATAGTTTCTGAATAAAAATTATTTTTCATAATAAAAAAACATTTACATTACTATGCCATGGCTATATATATGATCATTAGTGAAGTGTTGTTATTTTCTTCTTATGACTCATTTACATTTGTATGAGAAAAACATGTCTGAATAGTCATGAATATTGGATATCTGTCAATTTTCCCTATATACATAACTAAATGTAACTTAAACTATATTTTCATATATTCACATTTATATACATAATAGCACAATTCACAATGGCCAAATTGTTGAAGCAGTTCAGATGCCCATCAACAGAAGAATGCATCAAGAAATCTCTCTCTCTTCATCCATCTCTCTCTCTCTCTCTCTCTCTCTCACACACACACACACACACACACACACACACAGTTTTACACGATCATAAAGAAATTTTAAATATTAGCATTTGCCAGTAAATGGATGGAAATGGAGAATATTATGCTAAGTAAAACAGATTTAAAAAATCAAAGGTAAAATGTTTTATCTCATATGTGTCAGCTAGAGCAAAACTAGGAAAATGTGATTGGATATCATAAACATACAGGGGAGATTAGAGATTGAGAAAAGAAGGGACAGGAATGGAGAAAAATGTGGACAGAATTGAACAAAATGTTATTTGCATATATGAATATAACACTGTCAATTACATATTTTTGTATATATAAAGTACCAATGAAAAAGAAATAAATGAGAGAAAGAAAGATTAATAGATTAGACTAAGGAGAATATTAAGAGGAAAGATGGAAGAGAAAAGAAGGTAATAAGGATTAAAAGGGAGAAAATCAAATTGAACCATGTATAATTTTGGCAAAATAAACACAATATGTATAACAATGTTGTAATTAGAAAAATTCTTTTTTTATTTGTTGTTATTTTGGAATTGGTAAGAATTACACTAACGTTACCTCATAAGCAAGGAAATTTCTATACCACAGAGTCATAAATCTGACACAAATGTATGTTTCTAATCTTTATTTTTGGAAGATCATCTCTTGTCACTCTTTCTCATATTTATTGTTTTATTGTTTTAAGCCATTTATTATTATTAAAATAATCTCATATCTCAAGTAATATTCTATTATTATCATCATTATCATTATTTTCTTGACACATGTTAAGAATTCCATTGTGCAGCCACAACTTTGTACTATTTTGCATTTATGTCTTGTATAATCACTTGCATATCTAATCCAAAATCAAACCTTGTTTCTATAATGATCAATGTCATCAATCTCACCAAATATTCAGTCCTCTGGACTTTACAGTCTCCTCATTCTTGCATTGGCTCCAGCTTAGGGTTGATAATACTCTAATCTACACTGGAACATAGGCCTTCATTTGTATCTACCACACACTACACAAAACCTTGTGCCAGGATAAACAAACAAAAAATGCTGTCATCTGACATTCCCATATTCATACAGAAGCAATTATACAAGTCACCTCTATGAGGAATAAGCCACACTGACAAGCAATAATAGGAAAACACAACCCTGACAAATAAGTAGAGAACAAAGAAAATATTTGACAACTTATTTTTAGATTGTCCTTACAAATATGCAGATATATGCTCATGACAAAATCCAATTTAGATAGCCATCTTTCTGTCTATAATTTTATTACCAACTCCACTTTTTCAAAGTCCAACTCTCACAGGTTTGCCACAGCTTTTATTCCAAGTTCACTACGATCATATGAAACTGATTAAACATGACAAAATTTACCTTTCAATTACAAAATCAGACCTAATTTTTGAGGAAAAAATATGGCCTGCAGCTAAAGCATACTACATACAAAATTGACTTAACAAGTACTTATAAAATATTTCGATTTACAGTAGGTGACCACACTTTATTTTAACCTGCTCATGGAACTCTCTCCAAAATAGGTCATATTGAAGGCCACAAAGGAAATCCTAACAGAGAAAAATGTGCAACCAATGCTTTGTATCTTGTCAGGTCATTTTTGCCTGAAATCAGTAGCAAGAAAAATTAAAGATACTATACAATCAGATGGCAATTGAATAAAATACTTTTGAGTGTATGTCATAAAATAAATAAGGAGAGAAATTTTTAAAATCTTAGATTCAAACAACAGAAATACTATATATCAGAATTTCTGGGACACCATGAAGGAAGTTCTAAAAAAAGAAAATGCAGTTATGAGTTCCTACATAAAATACCAGAAAGACACAAACAAAATAACCTAGTAATACATGTGTCAGTCTTATAAAGACAAAATCAAATTATTCTCCAACTGAGTATAAGGAAAGAATAAAGATAAGAGATGAAATAGAGAATAAAAAGAGTACAAAGGATTGATGAAGAAACTAGTTGGCTCTTTGAAAAAACATTAATGAAATGAATAAACCCTTAGACAAACAAATCATAGGAAAGAGAAATTCATAAAATTAGAGATAAAAGAAGCAATATCACTACAGAGGCCAATGCAATTGAAAGGATTATCAGGGACTATTTAGAAAACTCATATTCTAATACATTGGAAAATCTGGAAGAAATGGTTAAATTTCAAGGCATACATGACCTACCAAAATTTAACAAACTGCATATTGAAAACATAAAATAACAATAAAATTCAATGCAGCTGGGCACAATGGCACATGCCTGTAATCCCAGCAGCTAGGGGGGGCAGAGGCAGAAGGATCATGAGTCCAAAGGCAGCCTCAGCAATTTAGCAAGGCGCTAAGAAACTCAGTGAGACCCTGTCTCTAATAAAATACAAAAGAGGGCTAGGGATATGGCTCAGTGCCCCTGAGTTCAATCCCCAGTACATCCCCACCCTGCAAATAAAAAAAAAAAAAGGAATGCAAATAAAGCAATAATACCAAGCTTTTCAACACAGAATCTCCTGGACAAGATGACTTCAATACTAACTTTTACCAGAACATTAGGAGGAATTAACACAATGCTCCTCAAGTTATTCCTCGAACTAGAAAAATAAGGAACACTCCCCAATTCATTCTATGAAGCCAGTATCATCATGATTTTAAAAACCAGGCAGGAGACCAGCTGTGTTGCATGCCTATAATATAAAACTGTGTTGCATACCTATAATCCGAAAAATTTGGGAGGCTGAGCCAGAAAGATCACAATTTCAAAGCCAGCCTCAGTAATTTAGAAAGACCTTGTGTTTTAGTTAGTAGCTATTTAACCACTGTGACTAAAAGAATGAGCACATTTATACAGGATGAAGAGTTTATTTCAGGGCCTGGAGTCTTAGAGGTTTTAGTCCATAGAAGGCCAGTTTCATTCCTCAGGGCTCAAAGTGAAGCAGAGCATCATGATGGAAAGAAAGAGTGTGACAGAGGAAAACAGCTCACATGGTGATGAGAAAGCACTTACCAGACATAAATATATACCCCAAAGCCCTGATCCCAATGCACTATTCCCTCCAGTGACAACTCAGTTAATTCCATGCAAGAATTAATTCACTGATAGGGTTAGGCTTTCACAATCCAATCAATTCCTCTCTGAATCTTCTTGCATTGTCTCTCATGTGAGCATTTGGGGTACACCTCACATCCAAAACTTAACAATCTCAAAATAAAATTAAAAGAACTGGGATTGTATGAATTGAATGGTACTGGGTTTAATCCCCAGTACTACCAAACAAAAACCAAAGCAAGATAAGAACACTTCTTGAGGGAAGAAAATTACAAACCAATATAACTAATGAACTTAGATGAATACCCCCTCAATGTGATAGCAAACCAAATCATATTTAATAGCACATTACAAAGATCATACAGCATGATAAACTTGTTTTTATTGCAGGACTGCAACAAGCACAAATCAATATACATATAATACACCACATAAATACAAATATAAAATTCACATGATCATCTCAATAAATGCAAAAAAAAAAGCCTTTGACAAAATTCAATATCACATCCAGATATATAATCTGAAGAACCTGTGAATAGAAGGAAATTGCTTCAACATCAAAGGCTACATAACACATCTAATACCAGCTTCCTACTTAATAGGGAAGAGCTGAATGCGGTGCCTTTAAATGATGAAAAATAGAAAGGACACCCACCCCCACCACTCCTATACAGTAAATACTTAAATTTAGCTGAAGCTTTTAGCAAGAGGCAAAAATTAAAGGGATACAAATAGGAAAGGAAGAAGTCAAATTATATGTCTACAGATGAAATAAGGTTAAACTTAGAAAATACTAATGTTTCCACCAGAAGATTCCTACTGGTGATAAACAAATGCATCAAACTTACAGAATAAATAAATCAGTATGAAAATCAATAACTTTTGCCCACAATAATGAATCTGTTGAGAAATAAATCAAAAAACTTGTTTTATTGCAAATAACTTAAAAATGCTTAGCAATAAGTCTAACAAAAGAAAGTAAAAATTTCCATGAGAAAAATTACAAAACACTGAGAACATTAAAGTCATCTACAGATAAACTAAAGCCATCTACATTAAATAAACTAAATAAACTAAAGCCATCTATACACTGAAAAAAAGCCATCAGATTACTTAAAGCCACCTACAGATGGGATATAATCTTGATCAAAATAACAATATTATTATTCTCGTAACTAGAAGGAAAAAAAAAACCCTCAGCGTCTTATGGAATAGCAAGCAATTCTGTAAACTGTAAACCCGAAAACAGTGTTTCTGGAACAAAAACAGACACCATTAAACAAAACTGGAGCTACAGAGACCTAGAAATGTTTCACCATCTAATTAATGATAAAGATCTCCAAATATGCTTTGGAGAGAAGTCCTTACTTGACATCCATGCATATTATGAAACTATATTATTATGTTAATCATCAAGGAATAACAATATAAGCAAACTCCACACAGGAATCCATTTGCAGGTATGTTAGAACTATATATTAAATAGCGATAGAGAAGTCTAGAGAAATCAATCCATAACAAGGCCAGTCTCAGAAACTTAGCTAGACTCTGTCTCAAATAATAATAAAGAGGGGGGGGGGGAGATTGTGACTCAGCGGTAGAGTGCTCCTCCAGCAAGTGCAAGGCCCTGGGTTCGACCCTCAGCACCACATAAAAATAAACAAACAAAATAAGGGTATTGTTTCCGACTACCAATAAAAAATAAATTTAAAAAAAAAGTACCAGAAACCCAGATCAGTTCTTAAAGTATCCCTCTCCTCAATGGTCCAGTAACAAACTAAAGTAAAGAAAAAAAAATGAAGTAAAAATGCAAACGAGCTAGCTCAGGAAGAAGCGAGTTCCCTATATCCTACACCTCCTCTCCCGCGGGAAACCCGCAGGTGGAGACTGGATGAAGATAATCCTGCCCCCAGTCAGCCACCACCATCTGGGAAGACACTGGCTGCAGCCACATGGCGGCCAGATAGGGTTAGAACCGGGGGCTGAGGGTGCCCTTGGGGGGTGGGGAAGGCTGTTCGCGGTTCTGCCACGGGCACGCTCGCCATCTGGAGGGCCAGTGGGACTGAGGGGGGGGGGTTACTGGGACTGAGGGGAGGTACGGCCCCGACGAAGCTCAAGCCTGCCTAGCAGAGCAAGATTGCCTGGAGTCGCGTCCATCGGCTCCGGTTCCGCCACATCCACGGTTCCAACAGTCTCTGCTTCCCCTCCCCCTGCCGCCCGCCACCCGCCTCCCTCTCAGGATCCGGATGCCACGCCACACTCACCATTTCCTCGTGCTCAGAAGCCAAGCCTACGACCCAAGAATCTTCAGAACCCGCACAGCACCGCAACCGGGGACTCCAAACGTGACAGACGATCCTGCAGCTGAACAGTAGGAATGGCGGACTCGGGAGAAAAGGACCCCACGAGATCGAGGAAGCCCGCCCCCTTCTCGCTGGCTGCACACAGGATTGGACAGTTGTCAGGAAGTGCTCCTGATTGGACAGGGCTTGGGTGCCTGCCCACCCACCCCCAGTATGAGCCCAGTAAGCCTTCTTTTTGAGTGACAGGGAATTATGTCCAATCCTTGCATGAATAAGGCCAGAATGGCAGGTTCTTGGTTGCATCCTGGTTTGTTGTTGTTTTATTTTTTTTTCTTGGATTTTTGGGTTTTTTTTTTCCCCCCCGAGGTCTGGGAATTGCACCCCAGAGCTTCCAACCAGCATAACATTTTCATTTAACCTTGCATATAATGTAATTTCCGTTTATGGATTACATATGCCTGTATATTATTCATGGTTGAAAATGATATAGTGACAATTACTATGAAATTTCATTTAACTTTTCTGCTCTTGTTAGGAGGCAGATTGAACTGGGAAGCAACCTCTTAAAGCGACAATGTCCAATGAAAACAGCATGTAAGGCACAAGGGAAATTTAAATATTTCTATTATTCACATTAACAATGTGTTAGACCAGGATGCAAGAAAAGACCACTGACTCCAATTAAAATCAAAGTAAAGCAAGCTTATTATTTAGACCAGCCAGGCTGCTTCTCCCACCCAAAACCTCAGGAAACAAGACAACAACAGCAGCTTTCCTGCAGCCCAGCTTCACAGTCCGGAAAGTTACACAAAGGGAGGTTACAGATAACAGAACTCTGACAAACATCACACTAATGGTAGTTTACATTTTTTGCTGGCCCCAACATCAGAATTCATGAGGATTATTAGAGCCAGAGAGGGTCATTATCTGGTCAGGGAAGGCCAATATTTATGAGGTGTCACTAAAGTTTCAGAGAGGGCTGCTATCTGGTCAGAGAGCTAGGCATGGGTGAGTTCAAGGCACAGGCAGGCATTCCAAGCAGGTTCAGAATTTGCAGTAATTTATAGTAAAGCTAAAATTACTTTTTTGTGGCTTTGTGGGGTCAGGCTCCAAATTCCTCAATAGGACACCCTTAGCGCAAGAGTTAACAACCAGGTATATGTAGGTCACTTATCACTGAATATCTTTGCCTACAGGCCTCATGAATACATTAGCCATTGGTAATCTGCCTATGTACATGGCACCTGTTTGAGCTCTCGTGCTTTGAAAAATTGTCTGTTCTTCCAGAAGACTGCATTGGAAGTACTACATTTCACCTCTGCGTGACCTCTGCTAGTAGCACTCTGAAATTGTTTTAGTTAAAGTCTTTTAGGTTATAAAATGTATTATTACTATGGATCCAGTTGTCAGGTATTATTATCAATTTTGAAGAAATAAATTTTGAGGAGGTATAAGAAAAGAATACATCTTATGAAATGTTACAATGAAGCCTACTGTTGACCTTTGACTATTAGGAGTTTTAAGTGTGTTAAAACCTGTAATGGACAATTAAGGGAATTAACCAGAGTTGTGAGCTCACCAAACAGATTTCAGTATAGATTTTGTCTTTATCAAAAGAACTTAAAGAACAAGTGACAGTTAAAATTTGAGTGGAAGAGCTTGCCGTAGTTGTTCCACATCTGGTTGTTGCTGTTTACATTCCCTTGTTGAGTCTACGTCTTCATAAGCCTACACCTTCATTTTAGCAGGTAAATGGTGAACACTTCTGCTTCACGGTCAAGACAGAATCAGAGGCTGTGGATATGGGCAACTTGTCTGTTTTCTTTTTCCATGACTATATCTACTGCCTCGTCTTGATTTATAAGCAAAACCTGGAAAACCTACAAAATAAATGTTTCGCGGTTTATCTAGAAATAATACAGAAAATATTGCTGTTATTTTTGGTGAAGAAAATCAATTTTGTATAGTTTATTTCAATCTAAATAAAATGTGAATTTTGTTTAAAAAAAAATTCTGCCCTATGTACTGTCTATGACTGTGCACCGAACCCAAGGATGAGCTCTTCATTACACCTGAAATCACCAAAGCTCAATGCCCAAGGAGGTCTACTGAACGCATGAGTTAGTGTTAAGCAACTCATCTTCACCATGGAAGACTTTTGTGGCATTCGTAATCTGATTCTGCAAAATGCTTAATTGAAATCCACATTATTTAAGTCTCATGTCTTGATATTTCAGTGTAATGAAAGGTTGGTCTGCCTCTCTCTCTCCCTCAGACACACACAAATATACTTACAACCTACCACTGAAAGCCTAATGTATCTTCAGGCTTCCATGAAGTACATTTGACAAAGTCCCATTTCCAGTGTTAACCATCACGCTCCAGCTGCCAATCAAACTACAGGTCAGACAGGTACAAGTCCTTGGGTTCTGAGAACCAAGTCTGCAAGATCAGAGAACAATACAGACTCCCCACAAATTTCCTAAAAGACATGAGGTCAAGGCACGGTTGTGGGTGGAAAAGAGTTTCTCAGTGGAACTGTTAGTTCACGTTCTGCCATCAGAGAACAGGGATATTTCCAGAAAGAATCACACGACAAGATTATATATATATGTGTATATATGTATGCATATACACCTCAATACCACATGTAAGCTGAAAATTACAGACACACACACACACACAATATTTGTATTTGAATTATTTATTTAAAAATAAATGAAGGCTGGGGCTGTGGGTCAGTGGTAGAGTGCTCACCTGGCATGTGTGAGGCACTGGGTTTGATCCCTGGCACCAAATAAAATTAAAACAAATAAAAATAAAATAAAGGTATTACGTCCTACAACTACATACTATATATGTATGTGTATATATATATATACATATACATACACACACACACACCCCAAATATTTGCATATTTTATATATGTGTGTGTATGTATGTGTGTGTATATATATATATATATATATATATAAATCATAACTGATAAAGGGGCTGGGGATACAGCTCAGTTGGTAGAGTGCTTGCCTAGCATTCACAAGGCCCTGGCTGGGTTCAATCCCCAGCACCATCCCCCAAATAAATAAATAATAACAATAAAAATGAGCACACCTATAATCCCAGGAGCTCCACCTGGGAGGCTGAGGCAGGAAGATTTCAAGTTTAAAGCCAGCCTCAGCAACTTAGTACAGCCCTGAAAAACTTAGGAAGACCCTGTCTCAAAAACCAAAAATATGCTGTGAATATGGCTCAGTGGTTAAGCACCCCAGGCTCAATTCCTGGTACCAAAATAAATAAATAAGAAGGAAAAAAGAGGAATAAACAAAGACACTGCTCAAAAACTACAATGTGTGGCATTTATCTGTATTTGATTCAAGCAAACTCTTAAACAGAAAGGTAAAAGAGTAAGTAAAGTGCAAATAATGAAACAGCTTTATCTTTTAGTGCTACATGTTGAAACTGTCAACATACAATCCAGAGGTAGTGATAACTACTGAAGTGTGTGCAGGGGCAGGTACATGGAAACATATCTCACCATGCTTTCATGTATGTCTGAAAGTTTTCGTGATAAAAAATAAAACAATAAACCCAGAGGCAGCTCAGGAGGCAGCAGTTTCTACAGAAGGATTGGTCCAGAACATTATCGGAGGGATGACTATTCCAGGATCCCAAGTAAAGCAGGATTGAGCATGATCCAAGTAATGGATTTGTAGTCAGAAGGCCTGGGCCCTATCCTGATCTTACTCTTCCTAGCTGAGTGATGCCAGACTGGTGACACATCCCACTGAACCACAGTTCCTCATCTATACATGGGGACATTCCACCTAGTCCACGTATTTGAAATGTGCTGTGTACCACAAACACTGGTGTTATAGGTGCTGTCAGTAACATAAACTCCTGTGTAAGCCTACTGTGACGGAGAAGCTATGATTCAAGCATTGACAAGGAGTGTAGTTGGCTTGATTAGAAGAAATACAATTCAGCCACTCCTTAGAAACAGTGAAACTGGGAAAACAGCAGCTTTTCTAGGGAACATGGGAAAACTCCAAGGATACTGCAGATGATGTTTGTGGGGGAAGGCACAACTGTCTGGCTCTTGAAGGCAAAGATCAGCCAGACACCATTTGAGGCAATTAATTGACCTCTGCTCTGCACTGCTGACCAAGATGAGCCCCCATGATATTTACACAGATTAAATTCAGCTGAGAAGTGAGCATAAGACACGGTTGTGAGACTTCCCCTTCTGAAGAAAATATTTATTTCACCCAAGGAAATGGCACCATGAGCCCACAGCTCACCACCTTAGGCAGAGCACTGTGAACAGGCCAACAGAACCAACAGAGCTTTGAAGTCAGACTCTGGGATCTCCATCTGGGGTTCTCCACTGGGCAAGGAATGCCCCACTTGAGGATCTCATCATCAATTTCATCACCTCCACCACTGGCAGAGTGGTCTGGAGGATGGGACATGAAGATATGAGGGTGCTGGATCCATCCCTAATATATAGAAGGTGCTCAAGAACAAAGCACTCCTTGTCACTAAGTGATTAGGTGTCAAGTACCTATCCCATGTATCATGGCAGGAGGTATATGATGATGTCACTCAGTCCTATTAGTAGGGATGCTACTCTCAATTTCTTGTTTATGAGGCAAAGTAGACTCCTAGGCAGATACCATCATATCAGGAATAAAAAAAAGGTCCTTTAGGGAGAAAGGTGTCAATTCATAAGAGCACATAGTGATCCTCAACATTAGGCTCCTAAAGAGTGCCAAATATATGAAGGAAAAAGCCAGTATAAACAAACAGGAAAAATACACAATTATTGTTAGAGATTTCAACATTCCTCTCAATTTTCAGAACATTCCACCCAAACAGCAGGACAATTTTCCAATTTTCATTGGTTTCCAGGGTACCAGGAAGAATACTTGCTTTGAACTCTCGATCCTCTTGCCTCAGCCTCCCATGCCATTGGGATTACAGGTGTGTGCCATCAGGCCCGGCTTGTAAAGAATACTTTTAAGACACAACCTTAGTCTGAGCCACAAAACAAGTACCAAAAAAAAAAACCAAAAGGATTTTAATTATACAAACTATGTTCTCTGACCACAATATAATACATTTAGAAAGTAAAAATCAGGATATCACTGGAGAGCCTATGAACTTTAAGTATACAGAAATAAGGAAAGATCACGAACAGTTTTAGGCCTACAAATTCAACAACTTTGATAAAAGAGAAATGTGTCTACATTTCTTAAAAAAAAACGAGAATTATTAAAGCTTTCATGAGAAAGAGAGAACCCAAAGAGCCCTACAGCTATTAAAATAATTGGAATTGGCTGAAACATTCCCATTAAACCTAGGCTCAAGAGGGTTCACTGGTGACATCTAAAAAATTATTGTTTTAATTGGGCTGAGAATTAAACCCAGAGCATGACACATGGTAGGGGGCAAGGGCTTCACCACTAGCTGTTCTTTTCTTTTTTAAAAAATTTTCCCTCCAGTACCAGGGGTTGAACCCAGTGGCACATAACCACTGTTCCACATCCCCAGCCCTTTTTTCTCTATGTATTTTTTTAAGAGACAAAGTGTCGCTAAGTTGTGGAGCCTGGCTTTGAACTCCCATTCCTCATGCCTCAGCCTCCCAAACTGCTGGGATTTCAGCCCTAGCTGTTTTCATTTTTAGAAAAGTTCTGACTGGATTGCTGAGTTTGGACTTGAATTTGCAATCCTCCTGTCCTCAGCCTCCCGAGTACCTGAGATTATAGACATGCACCCATGTGCTAATTTTTACCAAACATTTAAAAAAGAAATAATGATAAGTTTACACAAAATGTTGCAAAAACTTGAAGATGCAGCAACATTTCTGGCTTCATCCTATGAGACCACTGGTATTTGAATTTTTTGAAGGGAAAAAAGGTATCACAAAATTAAAGTATAGACCAATATATCTCAAGAAGACATGCAAAACCTCTAAAATTTTTGATAAATTGATCATGGCCATATAAACTATGGACATTACATCATGACCAAGTGAGAATTATCCTAAAAATGTAAGGATGTATCAGCCTTTGAAATTCAATATTTCTTGTTTAGCTTGTTGATACATAATCACAATAATGGATAATCATCTTAATAGATGCAAAACAAAGCACTGGATGTAATTCGATACCACTCACGATGAAAACTCATCACACTTTAAATAAAAGGAAAATTCCAGAAGTTTTAGAAACTGCAATAAAGCAAAGTAAATAAAACCAGACTCTGAAGGAAAATATAAAGCTGTGTCCAGCACAACTGTCTATATAGAAACATTCTATCAAAAAGCTCCTACAACATACAAATTGCTGTAATCTGATCATGGGATACGAGATCTACAGGAAGATCAACTGTATTCATTCAAGAAAACAGAAGGAGGGAAAGTAAAGACATGGAAAACATTCATTAGCCATTTTGAACATAGAAATGAAAACCTCAGTGAGAAATCAATCCACATCCACCAGAGTGACTGAAATAAAGACACTAAAATAAACACAAATTTTGGCAAAAAGGCAGAGAAACTGGGTCACATTACATATTGTTGGTGGAAATGTAAAGTTATAGAGCAACTTTAAAAATAGATTTGGCACTTTCTTAAACAATTACACATAGTCCCAAAAGTGGCTCTCCTTGGCATGTATGCTGGAAAAATGGAAACAGTCCCACAAATATCCCTAATCACATATGTCACAGCTTGATTCAAAAGCACCCACAAAACTAAAGACACCCCCAATGTACTTTCAGGGGTGTCCAATGAAGGGCTCCACGTCCACGCCATGGAACACCACGGAGCAATAACATGGACAAACATACTGACAGACACAGCAACTTGCATGGAGATTGATGCTGGATGAACAGAGCTGATCTACAAAATTTTCACAATGTGTAGTTCGTGAACACAACGTTGTTCAAACGAGAATATTATGGGTGCCCCCCTTCTTCCTGAGTACCTGGAATTCCAGGCATGCAACACTGTGTACAGCTTTTAGAAACAATTTAAGGAGGAAATAATACTAGTTTACACAGAGTTTTATAGAAATCTAGAAAGGACAGAATGAGGAATGCTTATGATATAACCCTCTATCTTGACTGGTAATCTGCACATGAATCTGAACACATGATAAAGCTGCAGAAGCATTCACACATACCAGCATATGTAACACTGGTGAATCTGAGCAAGCTTAAGCTGCACTACCTGAGACCAACTTTCTGCTTGTGCCAGCATCCTATAGTTATGCAAGATGTTATACCATTAAGAGAAATTGAGTGAAATATGTATTTCTGGCCAAATGTGGTGGCACAACCTTGTAATCCCAGCAGTTTAGGAGTCTGAAGCAGGAGGATTCACGGGTTCAAAGCTCGCCTCAGCAAAAGCGAGGCATGAAGAAACTCAGTAAGACTCTGTCTCTAAAAATAAATAAATAAAATGAGCCCCCAAACAATGGAGGGGACTGGGCTTATGTAAGTTGTTGGTGATTTAGTGTGTGTTCAAGTCTGGGCACTCAGGAATTTGAGTCCTTGAGCTGGCAGTATTAGTGGCCAGTACCGGTCAGTACCTCAGGAGAAGTTGTCTTAAAAGAGATTAGTGTTTCTAGAGACTGTCACTCCCAGTTTGAATGAGACACTTTCTCTCCATTTGTGGCCAGTGTTTAGGAGTCATCTTGGGAGAGAAGAAAATCATCACTGTATGGCTTTCTGTTCTATGTATTTCTCCTAGGCTTTACCATCTTTTTTTTTTTTTTTTTTTTTTACAGTTCAAATCCAATAATGTCATTATCGAATGCTTGGAAATATTGGAACTTTAAGTCCACATAAAACACATTTCAAACATTAAAAAAAAACACTATAACATGATGATTTTTATCTTTCATTTTATCTGTACTTCCTAAAATTCTAATAAGAAGAAATTTATTTTACTGATGAAAGATTAAAACTTAAAATAAAAGGATAAATTCTGCAAATAAAGTTACACAAAAATATTAAAGTCATTGTAAAAATTATTTTAAATCAATAGTTCCTCTATATCATAGCAACAAGTATCAGACAGTGATTTTTTAGGGGGGCGTGTAGTTCTAAGGATCACTTCCAGGGCCAATCACAACCCCAGCCCCCTTCAATTATTTTACTGTTAGTATTATTCATTTATTTATTCATTTACTTAGAGAATGTGTCCAACTAAATTCTCCAGGCTGGCTTTCACTTGTGCCTTCTTCCTCTTGAGTGGGTGGAATTACAGACATGGCTATTTGCCTTCAGCAGTAATTGAACTTTTGAAATAGCACCATTTATGATAGACATAAAAAAGGTTAAGTACTTATAAATAAGTTTCACAACCCATCAAAGAAACCTTTAGATAACAACCCGAGGTAGATTCAGAACAGTGTGGGCAGTAAGGCCAGGATGGCAAAGAAGGAAGCCAGAGGCAGATCCAGACAGTAAGAGCACAATGAGGGTCCCCTAATAAGGCCAAATTCCTAGCTGACAAATGTGCCCATGGACACAAATGGGGAATCAGCAGAAAGACTAAAATAGATCTGTACACACGTGATTCCAATGAGCAAAAGTAAGGAGAGAGTAGAGGGAGAAAAGTTTGAAAAAGGAGGAAGGCCCAAAACCTATGAAAAGAACCAGTCAGTACTGTCCTTTAGGATTCCAGGTTGTGGTTCCAGGGTACCTTTTCTTCAGAGAAGTCTGTTACTTATCTACCTTTGCTCTTGCAAAAATCCTGCTGCTTTCTTACTATCTTTCTGTCCTGTTCAATTCTTTGCTGAGTTAAGAAACTAACTCAATGGTAAAAATAAATAAATAAATAAATAAATAAATAAATAGAATTTAAAAAATAAATAGAATAAAAATAAATAGAATAAAATAAAAATCAAAAAAGATTTTTGATGTCGGGAGCGGTGGCATACGCCCCTAATCCCAACAGTTTGGGAGACTGAGACAGGAGGATTGAGAGTTTAAAGCCAGCCTCAGCAATGAGGAGGCACTAAGCAACTCAGTGAGGCCCTGTCTCTAAATTAAATACAAAAGAGAGCTGGGAATGTGGCTCAGCAGTCAAGTGCCCCTGAGTTCAATCCCTGGTATCAAAACAAAAAAAAAAAACAAAACTTTTTTTAAAAAATATTTATTTATTTATTAGTTATTGGCGGACACAACATCTTTGTTTGTATGTGGTGCTGAGGATCGAACCCGGGTCACACGCATGCCAGACGAGCGCGCTACCGATTGAGCCACATCCCCAGCCCATAACAAAACTTTTGATATGAAATATTTAAGAGCTAGGGCTGTGGCTAAGTGGTAGAGCACTTGCCTAGTTTGTATGAGTCACTGAGTTCAATCCTAAGCACCACATAAAAAAATAAAATGAAGTTATTAAGATAGTATTTAAGGCTTACATCCTGAAAACTATGCACAATACTTAAAAGAAATTAAGAGAAGACCCAAATAAATTGAGATATATATATATATATATATATATATATATATATATATCATGGTCATATATGAAAAGATTCACTATTTTTATAAATTTAAATTCTTCCTTATACTGAGTTATAAATTTATTGTAACTCCAAACATAGGCTTAGCAAGCATTTTTTTAAAAAAATATTTTTTGTTGTAGATGGACACAATGCCTTTATTCTATTCACTTATTTTTACGTGGTGCTGAGGTTCGAACCCAGCGCCTCACACTTGCTAGGCAAGCACTCTATCACTGAGGTAGAACCGCAGCCCCCACAGTACGCCTTTTTTTCTGGACACTGAAAAGTTGAATCTAAAATGCAGTAAAAGAGCAAAGAATACAAAAGAGTTAAAACAGATTTAAATGTGTTAAAACAGCAGAAAAGAAAAAAAGAATAGAAGAGTTAAACAGATTTAAATATAAGAGTTAAAACAGCAGAAAAGAAAAAAGTTGGAGAGGGCTGTGGTTTGGCTCAGTGGTAGAGTGCTTGTCTAGCATGTGTGAGGCACTGGGTTTCATTGTCAGCACCACATACCAATAAATAAATAAAATTTAAAAATTTTGACAATGTGGAACAGTTGCAAAGAAAAGGCTTGGCAGATTATTAAAGTGTACACCAATCTCATGGTCAACATATTCCACTCCTGGGCATCAACCAAGGGAAACACAAACATGGTTCTACACAAATACTACAGAGAAATGTCTGCAGCAAGTGTGTTAATGAGAGCTAAATCTCCATGTATATCAAGGGTGAATAAGTGAATGGATAAACAAATTTTAATATATACAAAAGAAATTTTCAGTACTGAAATGGAAGGCATAGATACACACAACATGTGAAACTCAAGAATATGCTAGAAGGTGGACAAAAACACATAGAATGTATGATTATATAACATATTAAAAGTTTGGGGTCATAGCTCAGTGGTATAGTGCTTACCTATCAAGTGTGAGGCACTGGGTTCAATTCTCAGCATTGTATATAAGTAAATTAATGATAAAGGTCCATTGACAACACACACACATACACACACACAAAAAAAGATTATAGTGAGAAAAGGCACAACAGCAGTTTCATGCAAATAAGAGGGTAATAAAGGGGGAGCAGAAAATTTCTGGGCGGAATGGATATATTTATTATGATGGATGTGCTGAAGTTTCTTCAGGGCACAACCTAAACCTGTCTGATTTATTATAAATCAATTATACCTCAACAAAGTGTAAGCAAAAACCCTGCCAAGTCATGTAGTATAAGCTTAAATTAAAAAAGGTCCAAGGAACTAAAGGCTTGAGTAGGAAACGGTAAACACAAGAACAAAATAAATATTTCTAAATAGTAAAACATATTTATATACAAACACGCCACTGTGAGCAATAGAACATGGTAAAAAGCAATGATATACAGCAGCATTATCAAGCCAAGTTGTGGGAAAACAAGATTTGCTTCTAAGGGACCACAGGTTCAAAGCTATTTTATTGTAATAGAAAAGTGCTATTTGCCTTTTAAATTCTAATTCTCTCAAAAGTATAGTGTTGATTTTTCCACAGGTTACATGACACAGGTTGAACATAAAATGTAGAAAGAGGGGAATCTGGCTGTATTTTAATTAGCCAAACAGGAAGATTTTTAAAACTTTCCAACAACACCACTTCTTCCCTTGATATTTTTTGTGATCAAAATATATTTTACTGGTGCTGGGGTTGTGGCTCAGAGGTGGAGCGCTCGCCTAGCTTGCGTGAGGCAGGCACCAGGTTTTATTTATCCTCAGCCCCACATAAAAATAAAATATTTTGTCCACCTACATGTAAAATAAACACACACACATATTACTAATAATTCTATGTGTGTTAATATGTAATATGTTTAACTGAATGCAGTGTTTTTTTTTAATTCTCAGTTTTAATTCTCAACAGGGTAAATATTGGTAGATAAAATAAACATAAATAAAAGCTCTTTAGGTTTTTCACTGTTGGAGAAGGGCTATTAATCTACCACCAATTAGTTCTCAGGCAGGCCCCTTGAGAGGGACAACTGCACTGTTAAGGCATGGCCTACCATCCTGAGGGAGAGTCACCACATTCTAGAAGGATGTTTCTCCATATGTGGGCTGCAGATATAGCTGGTACTGACCATGCCTCCATCGTAAAAAGATCAGCATAGGAATCCAGACTCAACCTTTAGAAACATGTACCATCTAACACTGACACACAAACCAACATATGATTTGCATTGTGAGTATCTCAGATGTTTTCATCTCATTTTTCTACATATGCATTTTCATTGTACGTTGTATGAGTGTTGTTCTTCAGCAGTTTGGAATTGTTTAAAAATTTTCTTTCACCATGGAACCATGGAGAAACAGACAAGTACATGTCTTTCAATAACTAACAATTGGTATGATCCCTAAAGCAAAATGTTATGATTAGAAAGTAATTCTACTTCATTAACAACAATGAAGAGGGCTTCCTCTCTATATACACTATTTCTAAATCAATTATCAATGCAATTACACTTACAATGTGAATTGGCAATGACAAAGAAAATTATGCATACTCTTTTCAGTGAAGAACTTTTCCATGGGTCTCACAAATGGATTGATTTCATGAAGTTCACCTTTGCTATGTTCGGGAAATAAGGAAAAAACAGAGAGAGAAACACTTTATTAAAAATTACATGTTAACCAAAACGTCCATCATGATACAAAGGGGAAGAAAAAGACCCACTGAAGGACGGGGAAAGCAAACCTCTCAGGGTACTTTAGATATAGGAATTAGGTGAAAGACTCCACCTCCTTTCTCAAACAGGTTTATTCCTGATTTGGATCAGCTTCCTGTAATCAAAAATAACCAACATGGTTTCAGCACCCTATGAAAACACAAATAAGATCAGCAAATTTTTCTCTATTCTGCAGTAGAGACAATCAGGCATTGTAAGGGCTCATTTTCTGGGTAGAAAAATGGTTGTCAGTTACAGAAGGAGTCCGAGTTTTAGTTTACAATGAGGTGAATTAATCAATGAACACTGAGGCAAATGGGTCAGTTTAGGCAGTCAGGAAAAAAGCTGTAAAAAGTCTGAAACTCATTGTCGCTGAGAACAGCTCACAACTCTGTGTTCACTTCTTATCTTGTTCATCTGGGACTCACTGTTACCTATAGCTTCACTATTTGTTTTTCTCTTTCCAGGACTCATCAGTAATGGGGGAGAGTCAAAGTCCAGAGCTCAGTATTTCAGTATTTGCCTCCTCCCTTCAGCACCTATTGTGGTTGGGAAGAGATGAAAAGTTTCCTTTTTCCCTTAGGGCCCACTGTTACTGGGAAAGGATGTGTTGGGAGAGGTCTAATTGTTTGGCTAGTTTCCCTCCCTCCCCTGAACCTAGGGGCTATCTTGTAGAAATGTTATTTTCCATAGCCCTACACTTCTTATTAGGCATTGTAAGGTTCATTTTCTTATCAGGCATTGTAAGGGCTAATTTTTAAAAAATGAGGACTGTCCCTTAAAAGGGCTCATACTAACAGAAACACTGAGCTTAGCCTTTGATATGTTGCTTACTAGTTGCAAATCCATTGGCAAATCACTTAATTTCCCAGTACTTCAATTTTTTCACCCATGATATGTAGGTAGCATTTTCTTCATCCCTTGTGAGAAGTATGAAAGAAAATGAACATGAAACTCTTTATTAAAATGGAAAACTCTACATCACTTATTTTGTGAGGTCAAAATGCTGCCACTGAAAGAGTATCCCATGGGAACCAGGATGACTCCTTGAGCTGCTGCCCCTATTGTTGCTGACATATTCCCTGTTCTGAGTGAGGAAAGGAGCTGAGGGTCATCCACTGTAGCCAGATCAACCTGAATTCAACCTGGGCTTTGCCACTCTTTAGATATGGCTGGGACAACCCACATAGCCTTTCTCAGTGTTTCACTTCTATTATGTTTCTTCAACTGTGACATTAAAAAATGGCCACAAGTCCTGGAAAATGAATTAATTACATGTATTAGATTCTGACTCTGCTCTTGTTCACACTGTGGTGTGGAGAATGACTTAGCTTCCAGTCTCTACTTCAAAGTAAACAGCGAAAACCAAAACATACAAACGAACAACAACAACAACAACAACAAAAACACCAGGATTCCATGCTGGACCCTAAAATCATTCTGCCATGGCATAAGCCACTCTGGTCTACTGGAGTCCACTCCCTCCTTCTGGTGCCTGCATATTAAAGGGTAATGGAAAATAATATTACTATAAGACAGCTCCCCCAAGAAAAACAGAGGGACAGTGTGGCTCAGGAGGAGGGAGGGGGAATTAGACAAATACTATCAATGGGCCCTGAGGGAAAAAGCAAACTTTCATCCCTTCCTGGGTTCATCCCTAGCATCTCCACCAAAAGCAAACATTTACCCATTCCCAACCACAATGGGTCCTTAAGAAAGAAGGAAAATTCTGAAACGCTGGGCCCTGGACCATTGCAGATGGGTCCTGGTAAAAGGTTAAGCATAGTGAAGCTCTAGGTAATAATGGGTCCCAGAGGAAAGAAGATAAGCAGTGATTACCGATTTGTGAGGTTTTTCCAGTGACAAGGAGTTTCAAACTTTTTACAACTGCCTGAATTAAAATTTTAACCTGCACAACTAGGTCCCTGACTGTGCAAACTGCATGTCCACAGTCTCCAATGATTAATTTGCCCTCATTGTAAAACTATAAAACCCAGACTCCTTCCGGAACCTGGGGGCAATTTCATATACAAATAAGCCCTCCATGCCTGATTGACTTCCCCACAGAATAAACGGAAACTTGCTGACACGAGGTTTGTTTCCCTTCTCCTGCCTCTGTTCATTTGTGGGCCATGCACTTACACATATGATGATATGAACTTGGATGTGCATTTGCTGATCAGTGATGGCTCACAATCTGCCAGGCCAGGAGCTCTGCCTCTTCTCCTGGCACCTCTTACCAAGTATCTAAAGAAGTTTCTAGAGAAGTCATTAGCCTTTCTCCCAGGCTTTGTACATACAATCAATCACCTGGTTCCTCTTCTCTAGCAATGGGCTCCCAAATGTATTAGTTCCTCTTTGGTCACAGTGAATAGGAGAATAGATAAGAAAAAGATCAGGCAACCAAGATAATAGGCCCCAACTCAGGTTTTGTTTTTTATTTTTTTTTTTTTTATTTTTTAGCTTTATTTTATTTATTTATTTCTAGGTGGTGCTTGTTATTCTCGAATTCGGGATCCCCAAAAGACCACCAGAGACCAAGATCGATGTAAGCAGCAAAGAGGTGTTTATTGCAAGCTAGCTCGGTCCTCGTCGCACACACAGCAACTGGTGACTCTGAGAGGCCCTAAGCCTAGGGTTTGCAGCAGTTTTATACACTCTTTGGGGAAGGCAGGGACTTCACATACATCATAGCATCTCTTAGCAAATCATCATACACTGCGGAAAAATCATAAAACAACTCTAAAACATGATTAGCACATTCACTGCTGGGAATAAGTTGGGTAAGGGTGATTGGTTAGTTCAAGAGGGGGATTTGTTTGAACTGATTGGTTTAAGCCATGAGGGGAGTACGTGCTGAACTACATGGTTTCCCAACATGTTATCAACCACCATAAACTACTGGGAGGATCATCTGGCATCCCAGGTATTTTCCCTGTCTCATGCTGATTGGTGGGTTGCTATGGGTCCCCTCCTAGCCTAACTGAGTCAAGGACACCTGGCTCTGCAGATCTCCTCAGTTATTTGTAGATAAACAACTCAGGTGGGTAGGTGCCTAGGAGTGCTCTGTGGGTCTTTCCAAGGACAAGGGTCATGCCCTCTTCCTTGGACAGGCTTTGCTCTGAGGTAGAGGCTGGTTTTCAGTGTGAGGATCAAACCCAGGGCCTCACATGTGCTAGGCGAGTGCTTTATGCAAAGGCTGCTCCAGAAGGTTAGCCTGTAGAAACATTCCAAATAAGTCTTTGTCCCAGAATGGTAGGGAAAATGGAAGTGATGGTGGACCCAAATGGAAGTTATAGGAATGTTTAAACTCAAGGGCTAAAAAGGACACAGCCAATTAGAAGGTTATGGGCTGAACCTATACCTTTGGTACTTTTCCAATATTTGTTTGCCATAGACTGTAACCAGCAGTCTTGGTGCTAGGCTAGTATATCTAAGTGGAAACCTGCTATCAAGTTCCCTTTAACCTTTTCAGAGTTGCCTTTCCTTCTCACTCAAATATATCTTACTGCTTTCACTCCCTCCTGCCATGGTTATCCATGGATTTCATTGTTCAAATTTATGAGACAAAAACTCGGAAAGACATTGGTGGTGAGCTGCTGGGGTCTGCCAATAAGAGCTGCAATGCTATTCACTTAAAGGAATCCCTGTATCTATCACAACCCTGTTCTCAAACTAGTGTATAAAGAGGGAAAAAAAAAAAAAAAAAGGTAGATGAGCCCATCACTCAGCCTCTCAGAACAAATATTTCTCCTTCACAGAATACACAGAAGCTCAGCCTATCCCTGCCACAATTACCTTCACAGCCTTGTGCCATGGGCAGGAACTTTGGAACCAGACTTCTGAAGAACCCCAGTGGCAAGGTGGTGCTTCATGGCTCACAGGAAGCTGGGGGTGGGGAAGTGGCTGGGGGAGGGGGGGGCGGCGAGTGTCATTGGAGAAGCAGAGATGGAGCACAACCCAACTGATGGTGGCTTAGTGACCACCACCCCTTATGCTTTCCCCAAATCGCCTGATAGGAAAATAGCTGCAACACTGTACCAACACTGTATAAACCACGTTTCCCAGCGGTCCTTGCTGTGGGAAGTTGTAGCTTTCACTCCTCAGGCTCCAGTGGGTCTCGGGAACATAGTTTCAGCATGCCCTACCCAACACAGGGGTGCTTGTCCAAAGGGTCTGGGGACAGTGACAAAGCTCAACCCCAATATGGCCTACAGGCAAAGGGTCACAGACAGCAAGGGTGGCCTGGAGTTTAACGTACTTTCTCGCTTCTGTCCAGAAAGAACTCTTTGGCACAAACTCGGCTACCACACAGCACGACTCTCGCTTTGGAGTCCAGCACAACCTCTCTGTCAACGTTGGAGTAAGAGCGCCTACGACTGCTCAAGCAGCTCACCTGTGCTGGCTACAGAAGGCGTCATCACTACGCGCCAGGCAACGAAATGACCAGCGCTAGCCGCGCCCCCTGATGACGCCACCTGCGCGTGCTGAGGTCCCAGCTCACCGCGCCTGCGTCCGCACATCCTGGCTTCCCTCACTGCGCCTGGGTCCGTGCTTCTTGGCCTCCCGAGAGGTAGTGGGTACTCTCCACTCCTCCGGGAGCAAGGCGTAGGTGAGCCTGCTTGGTCAAGTGCAGCAGAAACGTGTTTTTGTCTTGTACCAGGAGCGTCGGGGTAAAAACCCAGCTGATCTCTGGATATCCAAGAATCGGAGGGTGGCCCGGAGGCCACCCTGGTGGCTGTCCCTGGTGGCTACTAGGTTTTGTAAAATAGAGGAAGCATGAGTGGGTGGAGGAAATTAGCCACCCTGGTGGAGGAAGCTCACAGTAAAAGGAATGTACTATTTTTTAGTGGCTAATGTAATAATGGGAATCGCTTGGTTTTGCTTCCTAGCTGGCAGTCATCACAGTCTTTGTTTAGGGTAAGTTCCATTGACATGAAAATGCCCGCCACTGAGGACTTATTGCCCTGTCAAACTCCCTCCTGAAGGTTTGGCATTCTAAAATGACCAATGAGGATGAAGTGGTCAATATTCTAATTTGACTTTGTAAAGTAACCAATGGGGGAAATTGGATACTGTTTTTATCATGTGTTATAAAGATAATCAGTGGGAACAAATGGTGTAAGGTCTTCAATCAGGTCCATATAGGTAAGCGAATGCCTCAGAGCCCAGCTTGTAAGATTCATTTGCAGACATGGGGGTTTTGAGCTTCTCTCTCTTGCTCGGCCCATTCCAGTCTACCCTACAGAACGTTTTTTTCACCTTCACCTCCAATAATTCTATACTTTGGGGCTGGGGCTGTAGCTCAGTAGAGCACTTGCCTAGCACCTGTGACGCACTGGGTTCGATTTCTCAACACTGCATATAAATAAATATCCATTGACATATTTAAAAAGCAATTCCATACTTTGCCTGTTATTTCTGTGTTTTTTGCTCAGTTTTTCCTTTAGGGGATCGAGGACTTGGACCCCAAGTCGCGCCCCAACTATAACGGTACCTGAGCACTGTGTTAGGAATATGCATCTTGTTGTAAACTGTGGGCCAAAAGGCGGAGGCAAGAACCAAAATTTAAAGGCAAAAATAATGAGGATTACATCTGCTATTTTAAAATAGTAAACCTTGGCCACCATGGTTAAAAACAAGAGTGACATCAATCTGAGGTTGCCATACATTGTTGGTCAGATCCTCATAGAAGCACTTTTTGTATAAAGTTGTGATGGTCTCTGTGCAAGTTGGATTATGGCAGTGTATTTTTTGATGGTCACTAACAAGTAACTATTGCCCCCTCTTCATCAGTATTCAGTTATAGCCAGTCTGAACTACAAGTCAGGGATGAGGAGGCAGGAATTAGGGGCTATGGTCCTCCCTCAGATTCATGGCCATCTTAACAGACTGCAGATGTAGGAGGAGAGGTATACCACTGAGGCTGGTTTAAAAATACTTTTGTTTTTGTTGTATTAAAAATCCCACCAACTGGCCACTGCACTGTTGCCAGCCCTGGTACTGAGCCCTGCTTTCCACCCCTTCACCTGGCATGCACAGGCAGTTGGGCTTGACACTGGCACCTGCTCAAGGTGGCAGCTGCAGCAGCACTGGACAGGTAGGAAGCACCTGAACCTGGTATCTGTGACTAAGCTCTAGTGTTGTGTATTCTGGGAAGGAATATAAGAACAATACCAATAAGCAGAATCAGTAGAAAGCCATGGGAAACTAAGTTGAAAGCATTTCTGCCAAGCTGGCTGCCATATGTCAGCTTGCCCAATTCCTGACATTTACCCATTGTCTTCTTGTTTTTGCTATTCCTCCTCTCCTTCAGAGAGACATGGGTGCAAACCTCCCCAACCCTACCTGTCTCAGACCCCAGGTGTTCCAGCTTCTCAGTGCTTTAAAGTATTTATGCCTCTCAGTATCTATTTTATTCAGCAAAGGGCAGTGGTTCTGCATTTTATGCTTTTCTTTACAACTGGCGCCTGTCCCCTGAGGTTCCTAAATGTGGTTAACCATCCCTGGCTTTCTAAACCCTCTGGGTGGAGGGGAGGGGTCGCAGCTCTGGCTATCACTGGTCTTTGGCAGGAAGGTTCTAGAATCCACACTTAACCCTGTGCTCTCTCTGTTGGATGTTTGCTCAACTCTTAGCATCCAGGCTCTGCCATCCCCATCAGTTTTCTGTGGAGTTTGGATGGCTGTCTGCAGTCAGGATGGCATGAGACTGCTTAGTTAGCTTGTGGGAGGAAGAACACCAGGAAAGACAGGAGAGCTAGTGGGTTTCAAGAGATGTCGTTTGTCCTCCAGCCTTCTCTCCAGTATTTTCTACATCTTAACCTCAAATTTCAGGTCTTCCTCTGGGTACTTTTTCTTGCCCTCAGCTCAGTGGAGAGGTACCAAGGAGTGTTTAGGTCAAGATTTCTGCAGTAACTTGAATCCCTTCACAGGTACATCCCTCCTCCTCCATCCCTGTCTACACACAGCTCAAGGAAACTTTCACCCAGTCACTGTGACCTCAGACCTCAGGCATGCTGCAGGGAAAAAAAATGCTTATTAGTATTAGAGTAGATATGTCACATGTGCTGAAGCTGCTGCACAGAAATGAGGTCACCTTTTTCCTGATGTCACTCCTACTTTTTGTGAGGGTCCAGCTCCCCCAGCTGTCTTGCACAATAGCATGAGAAAAGGTAGAGAGCCTGAGTCCTGACTACCCTGCTCCAACTCTTCCACCAGCGAGTTGAGGTAAAGATTGGTAGTCGGTAAAATTTTACATTCAAAAATCCTTTTCATGTATATGCTTCAAAATTTTTCTTAGTTTTTATTGTTCAGTCATGGGGATTGAACTCAGGGTCACATAACCACTGAGTTGTACACCCCAAGACTTTTTTTTTTTTTGAGATTGGTATAACTAAGTTATCCAAGCTGACCTCAAAGTTGAGATCCTCCTCAGCCTCCCAAGTCACTGGTACTACAGGCATGCACACCATACCCGGATAGTGTTTTTAAAATCTTTTAATTTTGATTTCTATGAATTTTATTTGGGAGAATCCATCATTACCAGTTTTTGTATGTGATAGAAAGCTAAATTAACAGAGGAATATCCCTATCACTCTAAACCATGTCTAATTCATCCTTCTTCCTACACTCCTTATTTGGAGAAGGTGTTCAAAGGACCCTGCCTAGGCCCACTGCCCTTGGCCCTAGTCACATCTCACTTACATTTGCCAGTCCTCTAGTACTAATAACACTCTTCCTGGCCATTATCTGGGGCCTACAGATAATGGGTTCATGGGCTGGCTTCATGGGCACCACATCCAGTACATCCACCTGTGTCAGAATCTCCTTTCCTCACCATGCCAGCACATCCAGTATGCCCATCAGCATTATTCTGATTTTCACTATGGGGAACCCACCTATTGAGATATATGTGGACGGCAAGGAACCATTGCCTTCAGACACCAACCTCCACCCAATCCATGTGGGACAATATTGCACCATCACCAGCAGTCCATATGCCAGCACGGACCAGCAGCAAACCCAGGGCACCTTTGTTTTCATTTCTCCATCACACAGCACAGTCAGGATGGAGCCCCATAAATCCACAGGGCTCATTTTTTTTGAGTGGGGGGCATGGGTTGAACCTACCCAGTGAGCCATATCTCCAGTCTTATTTTGTATTTTATTTAGAGACAGGGTCTCACTGAGTGGCTTAGCACCTCAGTTTTGCTGAGGCTGGCTTTGAACTTGCAGTCCTCCAGCCTCAGCCTCCCAAGCCTCTGGGCTTACAGGTGTGTGTCATTGCACCTGGTCACAGGGCTCATCTTTTATGGAAGAGCACTCCTGATTTAATTTTGCCTGGGTGCCCTGGGCTCCATTCACCTAGATCTTGTGGGGTGATCTTTAGCTACCATAAACCTTGAAATAGGTCCAAGTAGATGTTGAACTGCCTTCCACCTGACTGCTTTTAGCTTTCTTCTTAATTTTACACACATATGAAAGACCAATCTAGAAACAGAAAACATCCCCCACTCCCCCCAATAAATCCACAAACACAAAGAAAACCAAAATAATCCCAAATCTTACTTTATTTTTACTCTTTTATTGAAAAAAGGCAAACATTTAAGCATACCTGATATGGTTAATGAAAATATATTTTTTACTCAAAATGCACTATTGGTTAAAGGTACGAGAAGCCATTTTATGTACATTCAAGTATATTATTTAATTAAAGTAACAGCATAATTTAGAATTGATATTTGTTTTTTTTCTTTAAAATCAGTCGTTATACTAGGTATTCCAAGATTTTTCTTTAAATCAATATCCTATTTTTATGCATATAACAGTTTCACAATTAGAAATCTAAGTGCTAAATTTGAACAACAAAAAAATTCCTCGCTATACATTATAAAATATAGACATAGGCTATAAAAATATTGACATTAGTTATATTCTCATAATGCAATTTAGCTCTTTTAGTAATGACTATGCAAATAATCATCCCATAGGAAAACAATTTTACATCTACTACAATTACCTACTATCACAGAAGTAATTATTATTTTCTGCTTATTGAACTTCAATAATAACTCTTTTTTTAAAGAGAGAATTTTTAAAGAATATTTATTTATTTATTTATTTTAGTTTTCGGTGGACACAACATCTTTATTTTTTATGTGGTGCTGAGGATAAAACCCAGCGCCCCACGCATGCCAGGTGAGCACGCTACTGCTTGAGCCACATTCCCCAGCCCTTCAATAATAACTCTTGAGGTGCTAAAATAGTTCAAAGCCATTGGCAACACTCATCTGGCAACTATAATTACCAACATTAAGGAGGGCAGTTTCAGATGAACATGAAGCAAGAAATTATCCCCAGAAGTTTTGTAAGTTCCAAACTTTAAATGGGGAAGAACTGATGTCTGGTGATAGGTCCTCTTAAAGCCTCCACCATGCAACTTTTCACCTGGGCAAGGTCAGCAGCTCTAACATGCTCAGCAACAATAGAAAGAAAAAACACCATGATCCCAACAAGATTAGTTTTGCCTCTGAACAACGTCTCCTTTTAACCAAGGTCATGGGGGATGGGGGTGGGGTGGTTGTACTCCAGGAAGTTCAAAATTTCTATTTCACTGTGATTCAATTTGAGTTTTTGAAAATGGCTCTGCCATCTTGAAAGAGACTCAAGAGCTCTAGTGGTCCATTGGTCATCTCTGCCAAAGTTCTTCACCAAGTTTCCATCCAACTTCATCTTTTCTACCAGTACATGGATAAGGAAGGCCACAGGGCAGACAAGAGGGCAACTTACATCATTCAATAAGTGCTAAGGCCACCCATCACTGCATATGGGTTAGTGGTCCATGACTGGGCCTCACCAAGCCCTGGTTACGTGGGAGGCCAAGATGCTAACTTGCCTATTTTCTATTTTTCTCTCACACCAGACAGCAAATCCATCTGAGAAAGTTTTAGCTGCCTATGAGACTCAGAAGTAAAAGCTCACTGTGGGTGAATCAGACCTGTGGTCTCCTGGCCAGAAAGAGAATCCACCCCCCCCCTAGGTTTTTGTCTCAATTAACCCCAAAATCTTGAAATTCAGAACTGATGTTAGCTGACTTATGTTCAGGGGAATCCCCATCCAGGGTGACCCTAGAGATGGCTTCTTGAAGGATCAGCAGGCCTTCTGGTTGAAGAGGGCCCATCTATTGACTTCTTTATCCAGAACCTCCTCTTGGGAGCCAACTCCACTCTGGCTCAAAGGGAGTGCTGGTTGCTTCTTGTTTCATTCAGTTATCCATGTCCAGAACTGGTACTTGTGTAGTCCAGGGTTGGCTAAGCCCTAGCTCTATAGAGGTCATGGGTATCAGGGGTATTTCTACCTTGTTTGAAGATACCAGAGTACTCTTTGCCTTCATCCCTCTGGAACGATTTCAAAATACCTAGTGCTGGCTATCACCTGCTTGGACCTGGAGTGCGGTATCCGCTGATAGTGGCAGAGGGTGGCAGGGGCATGGCTCCCATCCTTGTCCTCTCATTGATGAAAATATTTAAGTACACTTTATTTACACTTTATCTATCTCTCCCTCTCTCTCTCTCTCTCTCTCTCTCTCTCTCTCTCTCTCTCTCACACACACACACACACACACACAAAGTGTGGTATATGTAGAATATGCATCTTAAGGAAAGAAAATTTCCAGTCCCTAAATTTTAAAAATGTGGACTTTATGAGAAACTCCATTTATGAAAGAATGAAAAGAAACATCAAATTAAAATGTTGGGGGGAAAAAGCAGTAAAGTAAATGTGGTAGAAAAAGTGAAAAAGAAAAAGGAAAAAAAACAGTTATAAAGATTTTAAAGCTATAAAGCTTATTTTATACAACAAGAGAAATAATGAAAAAGTATCTGAGGAAATTATTAAAACACTGAGAAAAAATTTGGAGTTGAATAAAGAATGGTACACTTCCCATATTGAGTAGTATTATTTGCCAAGAAGGTGTGAATTTTTCCCAGTTTAAAACCTTTGGAGCGGGGCTGGGGATGTGGCTCAAGCGGTACCGCACTCACCTGGCATGCCCAGGGCGCTGGGTTTGATCCTTAGCACCACATAAAAATAAAATAAAGATGTTGTATCCACTGAAAACTAAAAAATAAATATTAAAAACTCTCTCTCTCTCTCTCTCTCTCTCTCTCTCTCTCTCTCTCTTTCTCTCTCTCTCTTTTCTCTCTTTAAAAAAAAAAACCTTTGGAGCAAAGTTGAGTCATATTTTACAGCCAGAAAAAGGCCTAATTTCATGAAAATCTAAGAGTAGTAAGGCATTGCAAACATTTCTGGAAAGCAATGATTTTAAATGGTGGTGTTTCAGTTAGACTTTACTGCATAAGAAAATACTCCAAAGTTGACTGGCTTAACCCACAGTAACAATGTGTTACCTCTCATCAAACTGAAGCTTCCCTTGGGAAGCTCTTATGGTTCCAAGAAGCATCTTTCTTGCAGAAGTAGTATGTTTAGTCATGGGTGGTGAAGAAATTGATGGGCTACACCAGGCCATATTTGGCCCACTATTTGGGGGTAAGGATCCCCATCTTGGAATTGTGATGTGGGAGTGGTGATAAGAAAGAGTGTGTGAGATGTCAGCACACAGGGAACTGCAGTTGGAACTCACTGTTGGGGTACAGGCAGAGGCAGCCACAGATGGAAAAAAGTCAGATGGGCAGTGCACAATGGATTTGAAGCTGAGAGACAAAATGTCATTAACTACCACAATCCTCCTCCTTTGGCTACTCAACATCCATGTTCTTCTCTTGCTCATGTTTGAAATTCTGTACAACAAAGCAACTCTTCCTTGTAGCAAGATACAGCTACAGTTCAGACATGTGAAGAAGTCCCCACAGTGAGATGCACAATCCCAGGGGTCACTGCTATGCATTATGGGCTATTTGAATGACTCATCAAATTCAGTTACAGTTCCGTCAATGGTACAAAGGACTAAGTTGTAAGTTTCACTTTAAAACACCCTACAAGGAAATAGAAAGTGAGAAGAAGGAAGGAGCATACACAGACACATAATATTTATCAAAGAAAGGGAAAATAAGAAATGCTAGTATTTTCTTTTGCAAACTAAAGAAAAACTGCACTTACATATCCCCAGTCTTCCTGCACAAATGACAGCTTACTGAGAACACTGTTCTGCATCATCTTGTTTATCCATTAACAACCATTCCACTATATACTTGATGACTATGAGATCCAAATCCACCCTCTTCCTCTTGTTCTAAGATGATGCAGTTGACATGCCTCACGTCCAACTGGTGTGAAGTAAAGTTGGTTACTAGGTGGCATTGGTGGGTTAATAGCCAAGGAAGAGTTTCTTTTTCACTGTACAAGTGTCTCAGCTAGCTCATACCTGGGTATTATGGATTTTTCTTCTGCCAGTCCCAGTCAGATATTTCCTGCCCAGGATATCTGGCCCACTGCATCCTAGCTGGGGTTTTTCTGCTGGCCAGGAACAGCCCATGACTCCCTACCTGCCAGCTGCCACTTGTAGATACAGACCAGCTCTGGCCTAGGCAACTGAGCCAATGTGCCATCCAAGGAGCAGCAAGCGCACCTTCTCCAATGAGGCACGGGGGACCGTGGTGGATAGGACTTCCCTCTGTTCCTATGTCTACCTCTTTCTTCAACTTGTTCACCACCCTAGGGTAATCTGCTCTATCTCTTCTTAACATTTACACATCTAAATAGTTAAAGCCTCACATACTAAAGGTGCCTTTCCCATTACAGCATGCTTTGCATCTCCTGGACTCTTGACAGACACAGAACTGGTGCCATGAGTCGCCCCAGAAGATATATCTAGAGTGGTGAAATGGGTAGAATGGTTAAATGGAGTGCTCTGACTCCAGGCAGTACTGTGTTCCTTGCTGATGGGACACGGGCTGTTGGCAATCCATGGCATGCAGTGGCGTCACAGTGAATCAACTTGTCTTCTGTAGTTGATTGTGATAAAGTATCAGTGACAGCAAAGGAGTTTGGAACCAAGAAGTCCCTGAATTAGAAGGCTATGGCAGTCCTGAGGATCATAGGACTAGGTGTGCCATGGATTCTCTTGAGATCATTCGAATTTCACGAGACAACAGGACATGCTTCAACTCCCAGCCCTGTCTCTGCAAGGTAGACAGAACTGGGAGTTGAAGTTTGGCAGTCCTAGGCAAGGCTTTAAGTTTTTAACATACAGGACTGATATTGCTAAAATCAAGATTAAAAAAATTAATGTTCTAGATATCTGGATTTATAACAACAAATTTATTTTTTATTTTATCATTATGTTTTTAATACCAGGGATTTTCTTTTTACAAACTCAAGAAAAAACTGCACATATGTATCCCCAGCCCCTCTGGGGGCACTCAACCTCTGACCTATCTCCCCAGCCCTATTTTCTATTTTATTTAGAGACAAGTTCTCACCAATTAGTGAGAACTTAGTGCCTCACTTTTGCTGAAGCTGGCTTTGAACTTGCAATTCTCTTGCCTCAGCCTCCCAAGCCATTGAGATTAAAGGTGTGGCCACCATGCTTGGCTCAGTCAAATTTTTTTCTAGGAGCTATAATTTTACACATCATTCTTAGCACAGGCTCAGGTTTATGACTATAATATGATTGATTGCAAATCTCATGGTCAATGGACATTGTCAATCACACCTTGACTTGGGTGGCCTAGAAGTCTCACCAATGAAAGCCAGGGGGTTCCAGGAATCAGCATCTACCCAGAAGCACCTGATGTCTAAAATCTTATAATTGAGGCATGGGACCCAATATTTAGGGTCTAAAAACTGCTACAACTGGCCAAAGAATGTCTCATTTACCTGGAACTGGGACACCCCTGAAGCAAGGTGGAATACCCATGTTTGGGCTGGTGAAGGCTCACAAACAGGGAGCATCTTCTGGGGATCAGGGAGGCCAAAACAGGCCAAGGCCTTCCATAAATACAAGGCTTGGTGACAAAGCTCTTCTCTACTGCATGTGTGAGAGTCAGCCCTAAGTTGACTAGGGTCTGACCCCTCTCACTGGGAGGTAGAGTTTGTGGCCTGATTCAGGTCAAAGTCATGTGAAGAGTATTGAGAATGGAGCCAGAGCCTGGGCTCCAACCCCAGTTCCCACACCAGTCTGTTGAGCAACCTTGAGCAAGTTGCTCAACGTCTTTGAGCTTTGCCTTCTTTAAGATGAGAAGAGCAATGTTGTTTACTTTACAGGGTCATGTAGACTCCAAAAAGTGCCTAGACCCATGGCTGGAACACCTTGAGTGCAGTGGAACGTGTCTTTGCTTCTCTTCATTGCTGTGACCATGGAGTGATGTTAAGAAATCAGGAGATGATTGTCCTGGGAGGTCCCAGTACCCCTCACATGGCCACATGGGGAAGGTATAGTGTTGGTCAGAAGCAGACGGATGGGAAGAGTGGTAAGAGCATTTATGGTGGTTTCTTCAGGAAAAAAAAACTAGTGAGGCAGAGTAAGCAGGCCTAGGATGGGCCAGTTGAATGGCTTCAGACCCTGGGGTACATGGTCATCCCTGGTTGAGTAATCTTATCCCTGGGGTGCTTAAGGCAGGGAATTTGGCTCCAATTTGGGAATACAGTAAAAGTATTGGCATGTGGACAATGGAATGGCTGAATCACATTTAAAGAGCACACCCCAGGGGAAAGAATTCTGATGGCAGAAGGGAGGGTGGGTGGCAAGAGTGGAGTTGGGCCAAGGCCTGATGACTGAGGCATGTTACCAGGCTGTCTAATCAAGGAACATCTGGCACATGTATGTAAGTGGGTGTTCGATCAGTCAAGTCCATGTTAGCCAGAAACATGGTCAGTATGAGGACACAGCTCAAGTGTCACCATTTCTGCCTATGCCTTCTTCAGTGACAGCCTCCTCAACCGATGTCTTCCTCACTACTGTCCTCTTCATTCCCTCCATGGCATTCCACTCCTATCCACCTATGCTCAGCAGCTCTTGTGGCTCCTGACCACCTTGATTCACCTCATTATGGTGGACACAAGCTTGTGTGACCTGGGCCTCATGACCTCCCTTGTCTCCTTTCCTGTCAGTAACCAGCCCTCTCAACCACTCCAGCTCCACCCCTGCAGTCCTGATTTCCTTCCACCCTAAGAGATCTTCAAAGCAGTTGTTTCTCCTTCCACCTATGCCATGTTGCTGTGTGTCTGTTCTCCACACTGCTAGTTCCAAGAAACAGAAAGTCTATTTTATTTTATTTATTCCTTTCTGGATGCTGCAGTTTTGGCCATTGCCAGGCATACAGTCATGGCTCAATGAACAGCAAATGAAAACAAAACAAAACAAAACTGTCACCCTTTGAGAAATCTGTGGCCTATGATATTCACCTACCCAGTGGATCAGGCAGTGGTGTCCACTGTCATGGATGGGCAGCCTAATTGGGGTGACCTAAAAAATTAGGTAAAATGTAGGAGCTGGGGCTGTAGCTCAATGGTAAAGTGCTTGCCTCGCATGTGAGAGGCACTGGGTTCATTCCTCAGTATCACATGAAAATAAATAAAGATACTGTGTGCTCATCTACAAATAAATAAATATTTTAAAAAATAGGTAAAATGTAAATTAAGTCAGGTGATGATATGTGCCATGGAGAAAGGCAAGGTTAAAAAATGACTTTCAGGAGGCTTTTGGAGGTGTTTAGAGAACGAGCTACATATGTTGTTTATGTGTTAAGCTGAGACAACAGGGAATTGAAAGGTTCTGAAGCTGTGGTGGGCTGAAGGTTTGGCAAGAGGAGTTTTCAGTCTGGATTCTTAGCTTCCCCTAAGTGTGGATTTTGTTTCTTTGCTTTTAATGGTTTATCTCACCTAGCAAATTCACCTGAGACCAAGTCGTCAATATGTTCAATTCATCATATCCTACTTGAGATTAGAAATGGAAACAGAGGTGCATTAAACTCCTATACAGTCCTATAAGACTGTATAGTGTCCTATACAGTCCTAGAAGAAGGATCCGATTACACATGGCACAGAGGCCACACAAGCAGGTCTCTAGGGATAAATATGATCTGTGTCGCAGCTAAGGACAGAAGAGGGATTCCCCATTATTGCCTGTATTGAGGGTAAATGGGCATGAGGGTGTGAGACAGGAACCCTGCCATGACCTGTCCCATCCCACTACTCCCCAACTTGAACTATGCTTCCAGCAGTGGGCTGGTGAACTCCCTCACACAGAGCCTGGGCACTGAGTGCTCATTACTCATGCTGTCTTCATTCACTCACACATGCTTTACTCATGCATTTGGTTCCTGAGCAGTGTCAGATACTGGCCATATGTTGTCTGGAACCTGGATGGCCAGCTATCAAAAGTCATCTCCTCCGTGAGGTCCTCTAGACACTTGCACTATCCCCAAGACCACTCTGGCCCTCATCAGGAACCCTCCAGTGTGGGTTCACAATATGATGACCTCCGTACCCTGTGAGCTGTGTGAGGGCCCTGAGCCAGACACCAAAAGGATCTTAGAAAATGTGAATGTGGACATATATCTGAATAAAAAGAAACCCCAAGCTGCTTTTGTGTGAATTTCTCCAAAGTCAGATTTCTTTCCTCTTGCTCTCTTTCACTGCTGATTTCCCTCCAGAACCCAGGTTTCTCAACACCATTACCAGAGCCTTAGCAGCTTGTGGACAACCTGATGTCACTCATACTACAGTTGGTATTTATGTTTCATTTTAAAATTTGATTTAACTTTTCAGACTTCTCACAGCTGTACCCTCCTTAGTGATACTCTGTCACCTCACGGACAAGAATACTTTTGTGCTGCCTTAGTAAAAATAGGACAGTATAGAAGCACCATATAGAAGGGTCCCTACCTTTGGTAGGGCAGGGTGTGGGTATGCAGAGCAAGAGGAGTCTCAGAGATATTCAGGCCGAGCTCCCAGGGTCTGGCTCAGGCAGAAGCAGATCTAAGTGCTGGCAACTCTGACACATCCTGCTTCCCCTGCTTCCATGCAGGAGCAGATAACCCAGGCTGAAGACCACCACTCTGCCTAAGCTGGGCCTTCCTCACTGATGCTGTTTCACTCCAGCTGATAGCCCCTCTTACCCTTCAGACTCTGTCCTTCTGGAGAAATTGTTTCTGCCCCTGACTGTTCCACTGTCTCTGTCCCACCCAACACAGTCATCCTTCTGTATACTCAATTTGGTGTCAGACAATACTGAGTTCATAAGGGCCATGTTTAATATTTTAGTGTGTGAATTTTTTTAATCATAAAGGAAAAAAAAATCATTGGGCAATAGGAATTTACTGACTTGACTTTAAGCAAGATGACTTTGGTGCCACATGGTAAACAGAATGGAATACCTTGTGTGGGAGCCAGTGATCAAATCAAAGGCTCTAGGCAGGGTGAGGCAGAGAAGAGCTTGAGGATGTGGAGAGAAATAGATGGTTCCTGGAATCTGTGGAGGGTGAAATTCCTAAGAACTTGCAGAGAGAATGGGTTGGGTAGCCAAGGATATGGGACAAAAATCCTAAATTCCAGGTTTCCAACCGAATGGTGACAACATCTTTCAACACAGGGGACAAAGGAGAAGACGTGGATTCTTGTGTGTGTTGCTGTGCCTATGATCATGAATCTGGTCATCCTGGATGTAGTTTATATCCAGGCAGATGTGGCCTAGTAACCTGTTTCTTTTTGAGATTGGCACCATGCGCCAAAGCGGGCCATAAGATGCCTATTTGTTTCTTGGTCTCTGCTGGAACGGGGAGTGTGAGTCGTCCAGTGAGCAAAGCAAAGCCCAGGGTAGTGGGCCCAGGGTGGAGATTGGAGAACAACAAGACTCTGAGAATGGCCTAGCCATCAATCACGATTTACTCAAAATAGGGAAGGATAATTTCTGGGAAAGAGAGGATGTGATGGATATTTGGACAAAAGAGGGAGGAAGGAACCAGAGTGAGGCTGGAGAGGCTAGTCTGCTTTATTATCCGAAGCAGTCACTTTCCAGGCTTGGGTACAGAGGGGAGGCAAAGGCTTGCCTGTATTCGAAGTGAGTATGGGTCCCCCAGACCTTTCTTCAGAGGGAGCCAGATGTCAGACCTTCATATGCATTCAGGGAGTTTAGTCTCTGTTGTCATGTCATCTGTGTCCTGGGCTCAATTTGCAGAATAATCAAATAATATTTAAGACTGGACTACAAAGGGATTAGCTTGAGAATTTGAAATTCTTTGTCCATATGGTGGCTAGAGAATTAGGAAAGTCTTTCCCCAGGGCCTCTGATGGGCTCCAAGAGGTAGAGCAAAGCTTGAGTCCCAAGACCTAGATCTTATCAGTTGCAGTTTCTAGACAAAGGATTCTTCACCATTTCTCAGCACCCTCACTCTCCTTCCTTCAGGGACCTGGGCTTGCAAGCTTCCCTACCACACGGCTATGGGGTAGGCCAGAAAAGACCTGGGGTATTTTATCGGTGTGGGATTAAGAGGGTACCCACATTGCCACCAGAGAGGTATGAAAACACCTAAGTTCAGCAGCATCTGAGTGACCCAGGAACTTCTTGGCTCTTGATATCTGGAATTTACTCTCTATATTTCTACTGCTTCTCCATTTTGTTCATGTCCACATTGGACTTTTATGGGTCATTGGTGGATTTCTTCCAGTCCTGAGAATTGAGAGCACCAAAGTTTGTTAATTTTGGATGTCTGCTCTGAAGGCAGTGGGTGAGAGCCAGATGCCATGTGGTTGTCTACAAAGTGGGAGGAGAGGGGAAGATCTTTGAATTCTTTGCAATCTTCTCTCTTGTCTTCTCTCTGCATTGGAGGTGAGTATGGATCCTCCCCCCCCAAAAAAAAAGGCCCACACAAGGGGGGAAAGGAAATCCATCCAAACAGATGCATAAACAAAGAACAGGCTGAATTTTGAGTGGGCCAAGGGAAGTGCTTCAAGTCTTGTCACTGGGCATCAGCATGTAGGTAGAGGAAAACAGGCTCATCACCTGTCCTGGGTTCTTGTCAAGAAAGGATGAGGCCAACCTGAGGGCAAAGCCTTCAGGGCTTTCATTCCCCACAATCTGAAGGTCAAAAGATGGCTCTTGAGTTTTAGGCCCTTGGTCATTCTGCCAGCTATCAGAGGAGGAGAGAAGGGGCCTCTTGAGCATCGAGGGAGTGTCCTATACAGTCACCTCAAATAATTTGGGGCAGCAGACTGGACTTTTTCCTCTTCTGAATGGCCTCCAGACTCTGGATAACTTGAAGCTAGCTGTGGGTGTACCAAACCCAAGACCTATGTCCAGACCTTCCTGTTTCTACTTCTGAGCTCCTGAGGTCTCACACAGGGACATCTGCTGGTACAGCAAAACCAGAGAGAATTGGCACAAATTTATGGACATCACATGTTTAAGGTGTCTCAGTTGAAATCATTCCTGTACCCCTTTAGAATAACAGAGTTGTTAATTATAGAAGAACAATCACAGTATTTACTGCACATATCCTACTGTACAAACACAATCATCTGATCCACAAGAAGGACCCCACCCTTGTAAGAACTACAGAGAAATTGGGATCCTCAAGCTCTGATACAATACAAAATGTATAAAAATACACTAATCACCATCAAAGAACTAGCAGAGAAATTATACTCCAAAATCCATTTGGAAATACATTGAAAAATTCACAAAAACCTGGTATCACAGAACATTTTTCCAAGGGAAGACTGTGCCCCCCAAAGGCCCACAGAAGGGGGAAAAGGAAATCCATCCAAACAGATACACAAAACCCAATACAGAACATTATGAAAAAAATAAGATAACATGTCACCTCCTAAAGCTCATAACTTTATAACAACTGACTCCAGCGATATGTAGGTGGATGAAATGTCAGATACATAAATAAACAAAATGCATGAATCTCTTAAGAAAGAATTCAAAATAATGATTAGAAAAGTGAGCAATGAATTCTAAGAGAGCACAGAAAAAACAACAAAATGAATTAAGGAAGTCCGTATAGGACGTGAATGACAGATTTAATGAAGATATAGAGATACTGAAAAAGAACAAAACAGAGGTCTTGGAATGACAGGCACAATAAATCCAATAAAATGTTTATATGAATGTCTCTCTAACAGGGTAGTCCATGATAAGAATAAGACAGAACCTCAGAGGTGGAAGACAAAATTACTTGTCTTGAAATTTAGACAGTGTTAATAAAGAGAAAATACGTGACCATGACCAGAATGTCCAAGAACTTTGGAACAACATGAGGAGGTCAAATTTAAGAATCACTGGAATTAGAAAGAGTTGTGAGAGGCAGAATAAAAGCATTGATAACCTGTAGAGCAGGGCCCAGTGTTGCATGCCTTAATCCTAGAAGCTTGGGAAGATGAGGCCAGAGGATCACAACTTCAAACCCAGCCTCAACAATTTAGGAGGACCCTGTCTCTAAATAAAATATAACAAAGGGGTGGGATTGTGACTCAGTGGTTAAGTGCCCCTGGGTTTAATCTCTGGTATCAAAAACAAAAGTGAAAACAAAAACGAATGCTATCAGAACTCTCAGTATGCAAGAGTAAAAAAAAAACAAAACAAAAAAAAAACCTATGTTCAGAATACAGAAAAAAAAGGAGGTTTGGGGATATGTCTTAGTTGATAGAGTATTTTCCTTGCATGCACAATGCCCTGCATTTGATCCCCAAAACCACACACACACACACACACACACACACACACACACACACACACTAAAATAAAAATTTAAAAGCCTGAAGAAAAAAAATATCAGGTCACATTTTGAGACAAGTTAATCAGAGTTACTGATGGTAACTCTGATGAAATCCTCATACCTTGAAAGAATATAGCCCCAAACATTGGTGAACCTTATCTCCTGAAAGGTGCTACTTGATTAAAGACTCAGATAGACTCCAGTACAATAATACTCAGTGATTTGAACATGTCTCTCTCACCAATGAGTAGGCCACTCTATCATAAACTTAGTAAAACACTCTTCAGACCTAAAAGCTTATAATTCAAGTGAACTGAACATACTTCCAGCAGTTTCAGTTTCAGAACATCAGCTCAAGTTGTCAGCTTGGAGTGGGCCATGTGTGATCACCAGAGGAAGCAGAAGTCATACTCTGCTGAAGCTCAATGTGGACAGGAAGTTAGAGGTTTGTCACTGTGGTGATTTTCCCAGGCAGGGCTCATGATGTATTTACCAGGTGAGAGGGGTTAGAGATGTGTTGTGTTTATTCTCAATGGGGTCCTCCTTTTATGGTCCTGGATTGAGGAGGAGATTGCATCTGCTGAGATCAATAAGCTCCTGCTTCTGGTCTTCCTGATATAGTTTGGAATGTTCCCATGACCAGGTGCACCTTGATTTATTTAGATAAATTGACACATATAAGTGAGTTACTTATCAATTTGTGCTTTATGGTTGTACTGGGCAGGTGGTGGTTGTTTTCTTTTACAAACATGTTATGAAGCTATTCCACTTTGGATCTTGTACTCAAAATGTAGTGGCTCAAGGCCAATTACTGCTTTACAAAATATAGAAACTCAAGTTTAGGTGTAGCCTACTATTTACATCATAGTGTAACCCAGAGTAGGGCACAGCTTGCCCTCCACATGGCGCTAGCTGCTGCCCCACCTCAAGTGCCCAATAACAGGCACCTGAAAGATGGTGCCAACGAGTGGCTGATGAGGACAGGGAGCTCAGATATCACTGGCCCTGTGGTCCATTCCTCTACTGCCTTCACCCAGCCCTCCCTCATTTCTTCCTCAATATAGGAACAACCCCCACACCCCAGAGAGAATTTCTGCAGCATCCTGGGCTCTATCTCCCATCAGTAGCCCTTTTCCTGTTCCTTGTATTACCCTTCCCCTTTGCAGAAATCTCCCAGGCTTCTCAATCCTTTGGCCTTTCAGAATTTTTATGAGGAATGCATTAGATCATACACACAGAGGTGTCCAAATACATTATTTTTATATAATTATTTTATTATCAATTAAAATGCATGACTATCTTTCTATTAATTTCATTTTATATTCCATTCATTTTTTTTCTTATAACAGCTAATACAAAGTTTCATCCTTCCCTTTGAATTTGTTCAAACTAAAATATGTGGAATATGTAAAAAACATTTCAAGACCTGGTCAATATGTTATTTTTGAGAAGTAATTGTAACTTGAGTTTATTCCACCTTTACACAGTACTATTCTTTTCTATGTTATTTCCAACATCTCTCTCGAGTCTACTCCAAGGACAAACATTTTTCTGTAATGGGTTAGAAACTCTTTTAGTTTTTGGGAGCCAAGGGGAAATAGCATTCTTATATGGGCATTTATATAATGAGAGAAAAAAAAATTTCAAGATTTTTTTAATTGACTTCATTTTGTTTATTTATTTATTTTTACATGGTGCTTAGGATCGAATCCAGTGACACATAGATGCTAGGTAAGCACTCTACCACTGAGCCACAACCCCAGCCCTTCTAAGAGATTTTAACTGATGGAATTAAAAATATAGTAACAATACTTGCACAAAGTAATTTTGTTTTATTCATTTTTTTTCTTGTGACCATCCTGGATATGGAGCCAAGGGCCTTTCATGCACTAGGCATGGGCTCCTCCTCTGAGTTACACCCTCAGCCACAGAGTGTAACATTTTTATGGGATATTGCTTAATTTGGTGCTCACAGCTAATGTTTCCTGTTATCAAGTTGGTTGCACATGTGCATCTAAAAAACACAGTCTTAGCTGGTACACAGACATCGTTTGGGCCTTAATTTGCTGACTCCTGATCTTGACACCAGCTTCTCTCACTTTGACTTGTCTCTTCAGGGTAATGCAGGACAGAGTTATTTTAATTTTTATGAAAGATGATTTGATGAAGAAAAAAAAAGAGATCTTCAGGACTTTTCATGTAACTGAGAAACTACCAGGGACAGAGGGTAGGGATTCCTGTCATTCATCAGCTCTTTATGCACCAGTGCCCCACTGACATATGTCAAATCTGAGGCATATGTCAAACCTTGGGGAGCATCCAAGACTTGCCTGATTGACTTTTATCCATTTTCAGTGATGTTTATTGCACAATTATTTCAAATTTCAAAAAATAAGACATCAATAAGAAAAAAGTCCTGAAAACAACACAAATATCCCTTCACTGGGGGAGAGCAGAAGAAACCACAATTTGAGTATGGCCTGGAACTCCACAGCACTCTCCCAACTCAGACCCATAGTTTCTTTTAAGTTGACATGTAATTTAATACACCATCATGTTTGCCATTTTAAAGTATACAATTCAAAGCCAGGCACAGTGGTGCCTTTGTGTAATTCCAGCCACTCAGGAGGCTGGGGAAGGAGGACTACAAGCAAAGCCCTGGGTTCAATTCCCAGAAAAGCATTTTAAATTAAATTAAATTTAATACAAATAATGCAATTTATTATATTTTAGTATATTCATAAAATGGTACAACCATTACAACTGTAAAATTTTCAAATATTTTTATCACTCTCTACAAAGCTTCATAGCTTTAGTGATCACTTCTTAATTCCCCACATGCTCCAGTCCTGGAAGCATGAATATAAACCCTTTTTCTATAGCCTGTCCTACTCTGGAACCATATGTTGTAATTGGCTTTTTCAGTTCTCATGTTTTCAAGTTTTATTCATACTGCAGCATGTAGCAATTTTTGCTCTTTTTATTGGATATACATATATATATATATATATATATATATATATATATATATATGGAAATAAATGTGTATATATAAATACACACTTATATATAAAATATTAAACATATCCTTTTAATCATTTTCTTTTTTGCAATAACTAGGGATTTAACATGGGGTTACAATGACTGTGGTACATCCCCAGTTATTTTTAATTAATATTTTTATTTTGTGCCTGCTATTTTTTATTTAGCATATTTTTTAAAAAATCAAACCTGTTTTAGCATATATCAGAACTTATTTCTTATTATGGTCAAAAGGTATTCCATAGCATGGTTAGACCATGAAAATGGCATCTTGATATTAGGCTAACTACCAGGAAAGATAGCCAGGGTATAAGCACCAAAGGGCAGTGTCCTCAGAGACCAGCAATTGTGGTGTGGATAAGAAGTAAACTCAGATATGTCATCATGCAAAGGTCAGGAAGATGAGGATACCACACAGGGGAAATTGGCATAAATGTGAAAATGTATCTACCTTATGTGAGGATCCAGAATATGAGCCATCCGAGAGGAGCTGGTCTGCAGGGACTTGTGCTCAGTAGTGTCTCGCTACACACTAAGATTCAGTCCCTCTCCGAGGACTGATTTTTGTCTCCCCAAAAAAGGGAAAATTTAGTCATCAATATAATTTCTCACCTATTAAATTGGCAAAGAGAAATGATATTTATAACTGGTTAAGAAAAAGTGAAATGGACTCCCCTAGTAGAATACAATTTGGCAATAGATATCAGGATTAAAAACATAGCCACTTAACTGAGGACATCAGTTCCAGTTATGTATCTCTCATAAAAGTTTGCTGGTGCACCTAGGATTTAGGCAAAAGACTACTGCAAGAAACAGAGTTTGCTACCAATTTTGCCTCTCCACTACTCTCACCTCACTTGGCAGTCTCACAGAGCTGAATATCAGCCTGGGCCAGCCATAGAGACCCACACCACAACACAAGAGGCCTGGCACATGGGCATCTCACTTGGGCAGATCTCAACCCTGCATTTATCCTTCACAAGAAACATCTGTTACTTAAAATGATGTCACATTACCCACCTAGCCAAAGTCTCTTTGCTTCTTTTCCTGGCAAAGGGACTTTCTGCCTATTTCATGGTGACCAGCCAGTGAAGGTGATCTGTAGTTCTCTCACCCATTCACAAGCCACTGTGGCATCTCCTATGGCCAATGCTGAATTTTTATTCCATTGTTACAACATGCAAGGTTTGCCTTTTTTTGGTTATGCAAAGTGGCATATGTGCTTATTTAAGGATTTAAATTTTTTAATTTCATAAAAAAGTTGTGAAACTATAAAATGTTAACATGGCAGCAAAAGTTACATATAACTCATCACAAGCTACCATCGCAAGTCTGTAAACTCATCATTTTGGCTGCCATTTTCAGCTGTGAACTACAATTATCACTGTGGTATTTCAAAGTAAATTCAAGATACAGATTCATTAAGTTTATTGGAATTGGAATACCTCTGTCTGATGAAAGAAAAAGAAAAACAAATGAAATAGCAAATTTAATATAAAGCACAGATAATATTCAAATATATACAAACCTTCCAGATTCTGTTAAATTTTTGTGTGTGGCGGGGGGATGTATGGGGCACTACAACACCCATTGGCTTTGCATTAAAAATCTTGAATATTTTATCTACTATTTAACCTAGCATCCCAAAATGACATTAGATATATATGTACTGGTCAGTGTGTCATGATAGAAGAAATGTCTCTGAAGAAGTGTCTAAGAAGTTCCAAGAGAGAAGGGGGAATTCAACTCAGGACCAGTGGGGTTCTTGGTATATATGATGGTAAAGAATTTCAGCATTAGTCAAAGACATAGACAGAGGCTTATTTAGGAAGTATATACACATTCAGGAGAAAATGGGATCTATCTTGAGAGTGAGATGTCCCTCCTTGGGTTTGGGAATCAATATTTATAGAAGGGCTGTTTTGGGGGGCTGGTGATGTGGCTCAAGCGGTAGCGCGCTCGCCTGGCATGCGTGCGGCCTGGGTTCGATCCTCAGAACCACATACAAACAAAGATGTTGTGTCCGCGGAGAACTAAGAAAAAATAAATAAATATTAAAATTCTCTCTCTCTCTCTCTGTCCCCCTCTCTCTCACTCTCTCTTTGAAAAAAAAAAAAAAAAGGGCTGTTTTAGGTGGCAAAATGTATTTGGAGCCAGAGTGGAGCTGGCCTTTTGACAAATCTTAGCTCAAGTGTTTTACTTTTAAAGCTGATCTTTGCTTCTTTTTAAAATGTGACTTTACCAAGTTCTAATATGTTCTTTTCTGTGTCTATCTGAACATCAGTTGTTATAACATGACATTGCATAACATTACATGTGAATATATAAATCAAGCAGATAGGCTAGGGGAGCTCTGAATTTCCATTTCTGTGTGGAAAAATGTTTTCAAGGTTCACATTGTCAATCTTTAAACAAATTAGTCTCTCATTACCTTTATAAAAATACTTTAAACTCCTCTCCCAGTTACACAACATTAAAAGTCATAAGTAGATCTTCAATTATTTTTTTAACTTTTATACAAATTTGGAAGAAACTATTGTTTCAAATAACTTTAATTTGGAGAGCACTGTTTTGCTAAGTGTTTTCCTAAGCTTTGCATTTTAAAAAAACTTGTATACTTGGAGAACATGAATAAATCTAATATACAAAGGAGCCAGTGATAATTACCATCACAATTATACAGATGTCCTGTATATGTTAACTTAGATTTTACTTCTAAAATGAAATTTAGAATCTGTTAATGTAGGTGTTAATTTAACCAGATTTTTATAGTGCTCATTAAAAATACTTAAAAACAAGACTTGTATAAACCCTAATTATTTTAAGATTCTGTTTCTGTAAGTAAAGAACAAACAAAAAAACACCTTGTATACACAACAAATTATCTTAAGAAATAAGCAGATCAATATGTTAAGAAACCCTTTAACACATACAGGATTGGATTCTGGTTTGTATCAGTATATTATATGGTGACTTTAGAAAAACCCTTAAGTAACTAACATAATGTGATAATTATAGCTGACATAATCACACACATTTTTTTAAGATTTACCTTCCAAAAAAGCAAAACAACAACAACAACAAACCAGGATGCAACCAAGAACCTGCCCTTCTGGCCTTATTCATGCAAGGATTGGACATAATGCCCTGTCACTCAAAAAGAAGGCTGTCCAATCCTGTGTGCAGCCAGCGAGAAGGGGGCGGGCTTCCTCGATCTCGTGGGGTCCTTTTCTCCCGTGTCCGCCATTCCTACTGTTCGGCTGCAGGATCGTCTGTCACGTTTGGAGTCCCCGGTTGCGGTGCTGTGGGTGCTGAAGATCCCTGGGTCGTAGGCTTGGCTTCTGAGCACGAGGAAATGGTGAGTGTGGCGTGGCATCCGGATCCTGAGAGGGAGGTGGGCGACGGGCGACAGGGGGAGGGGAAGCAGAGACTGTTGGAACCGTGGATGTGGCGGAACCGGAGCCGATGGACGCGACTCCAGGCAATCTTGCTCTGCTAGGCAGGCTTGAGCTTCCTCGGGGCGTACCTCCCCTCAGTCCCAGTAACCCCCCCCCCCCCAGTCCCACTGGCCCTCCAGATGGCGAGCGTGCCCGTGGCAGAACCGCGAACAGCCTTCCCCACCCCCCAAGGGCACCCTCAGCCCCCGGTTCTAACCCTATCTGGCCGCCATGTGGCTGCAGCCAGTGTCTTCCCAGATGGTGGTGGCTGACTGGGGGCAGGATTATCTTCATCCAGTCTCCACCTGCGTGTTTCCCGCGGGAGAGGAGGTGTAGGATATAGGGAACTCGCTTCTTCCTGAGCTAGTTCGTTTGCATTTTTACTTAATTTTTTTTCTTTACTTTCCTTTTGTAAGTATAGGTATAGTTTCATAATATGCATGGATGTCAAGTAAGGCGAAGTACTTCTTTTGCTCTAATCATTGTTTCTTGGCTAAATTCATATTTATTTTAAGTTTGTGGATGAATGTCAGAACTTTATGCATCTTTATTTATTTAAAGTTTATTTATTTTTGCATTATGATTTTTTTAAAAATTTGTTTTGATTAGTTACACATGACAGTACAATGATTTTGACATATCATACATTTGAATCAGATGGGGTATAAATCTTCGTAATGATTTTCCTAACATAATTGTACAAGCATTATGTTTGGATTTGCGTTTATTTCCCTGTTTGCTAAAGATGTTGAAAGTTTTTCACATAATTGTTGGCCATTTGGACTTTTTTTTGAGAGGTTTCTGTTTCCTTTATTTGCAAAAATAATGAATGGATAATTTGGTTTTCTTTTTATGTTGAGATTTTTAAAATTCATCATATATTTAATATTAAACATTTGCCAGATTAAAAAATGACAAAGAATTTCTCTCATTCAGTGTGTTGTCTCTTAATGCTGTTAATTTTTTTTCTTTGCCAAGCAGAAGCATTTTTATTTTGATGCCATGTGTGTGTTCTTGATATTATTTCTTGAGATATAGGAGTAGTTTTGAGGAGGTTGCTCCTACTGCTAAATGTTTTGAGGTTATCCTTAGGTTTTTTTTTTTTTTTTTTTTTTTTTTTTTTTTTTTTTTTAAGAGAGAAGGAGAATTTTTAAATATTTATTTATTTATTTATTTTTAGTTTTCTGTGGACACAACATCTTTATTTATATGTGGTGCTGAGGATCAAACCCAGGCCACAAGCATGCTAGGCAAGCTTGCTACCACTTGAACCACATCCCCAGCCCCACCCTTAGGTTTTCTTATAGAAGTTTTTAAATAGTTGGGCTCATTTTCAAGCCTTAAATATATTTTGGGTTGATATTTACATATTGTGTAAAAAAAGGACTTCTCTCCAAAGCATATTTGGGGGTCTTTATTATTAATTAGATGGTGAAACATTTCTAGGTCTCTGTAGCTCCTGTTTTGCTTAATTGTCTCTGTTTTTGTTCCAGAAACACACTGCTTTTGCTATTATGGCTCTGTGGCATAAATTGAAGTCAGATGTTTTGAGGTTTTCGGGTTTACAGTTTACAAATTGCTTGCTATTCTGGGTGTTTCATTATTCCATATGAGACTGAGGGTTTTGTTTTTTTCTTCTAGTTATGAGAATAATATCATTGTTATTTTGATCAAGATTATATCGAATCTGTTGGTGACTTTAAGTAATCTGATGGCTTTATTCAGTCTATAGATCACTTTATTTAGTTTATTTAATGTAGATGGCTTTAGTTTATATGTAGATGGTTTTAATGTTTTCAGTGTTTTGTAATTTTTCTCATGGAAATTTCTCCTTTCTTTTGTTAGACTTATTGATAAGCATTTTTAAGTTATTTGCAATAAAACAAGTTTTTTGATTTATTTCTCAACAGATTCATTATTGTAGGAAAAGTTATTGATTTTCATACATTTCTTTATTCTGTAACTTTGGTGCATTTTTTTATCACCAGTAGGAATCTTCTGGTGGAAACATTAGGATTTTCTAAGTTTAACCTTATGTCATCTGTAGACATATAATTTGAGTTCTTTCTTTCCTATTTGTAACCCTTTAATTTTTGCCTCTTTCCAAAAGCTCCAGCTAAATTTGAGTATTGTACAGGAGTGGTGGGGGTGGGTGTCCTTTCTATTTTTCATCATTTAAAGGCACTGCATTCAGCTCTTCCCTATTAAGTAGGAAGCTGGCATTAGATGTGTTATGTAGCCTTTGATGTTGAAACAAATTCCTTCTCTTCACAGTCTCTTCAGGTTGTATATCCGGATGTGATATTGAATTTATGTCAAAGGCTTTTTTTTTTTTTTTTGCATCTATTGAGATGATCATGTGAATTTTATATTTGGTTGTATTTACGTGGTGTATTATATGTATATTGATTTGAGTTTGTTGCAGTTCTGCAATAAAAACAACTTTATCATGCGGTATGATCTTTGTAATGTGTATTAAATATGGTTTGGTTTGCTATCACATTGAGGGGGTTTTCATCTAAGTTCATTAGTTATATTGGTTTGACATTTTCTTCCCTCAAGAAGTGTTCTTATTTTGCTTTGGTTTTTGTTTAGTAGTACTGGGGATTAAACCCAGGACCATTCAACTCCGAGATACAATCCCAGTTCTTTTAATTTTATTTTGAGACTTGGTATTAAGGTTTTGATGTGAGGTGTTCCCCAAATGCTCATATGTGAGACAATGCAAGAAGGTTTAGAGAGGAACTGATTGGATTGTGAAAGCCTTAACCTTATCAGTGAATTAATTCTTGCATGGGATTAACTGAGTTGTCACTGGAGGGAATAGTGCATTGGGGTCAAGGATTGGGGTATATATTTGTGTCTGGTAAGTGGAGATTTTCTCTCTGCTTTCTCATCACCATGTGAGCTGTTTTCCTCTGCCACACTCTTTCTTTCACCATGATGCTCTGCTTCACTTTGAGCCCTGAGGAATGAAACTGGCCTTCTTTGGACGAAAAACCTCTAAGACTCTTAACCCTCAAATAAACTCTTCATCCTGTATAAATGTGCTCATTCTTTTAGTCACAGTGGTTAAATAGCTACTAACTAAAACACAAGGTCTTTCTAAATTACTGAGGCTGGCTTTGAAATTGTGATCTTCCTGGCTCAGCCTCCCAAGTTTTTGGGATTATAGGTATGCAACACAGTTTGGGATTATAGGTATGCAACACAGCTGGTCTTCTGCCTGGTTTTTAAAATCATGATGATACTGGCTTCATAGAATGAATTGGGGAGTGTTCCTTATTTTTCTAGTTCAAGGAATAACTTGAGGAGCATTGTGTTAATTCCTCCTAATATTCTGGTAAAAGTTAGTGTTGAAGTCATCTTGTCCAGGAGATTCTGTGTTGAAAGGCTTGGTATTATTGCTTTATCTGCATTACTTTTTTTTTTTCAGGGTGGGGATGTACTGTTTGGACTCGGGGGCACTTGACCACTGAGCCATATCCCTAGCCCTATTTTGTATTTTATTAGAGACAGGGTCTCACTGAGTTGCTTAGTACCTTGCTAAATTGCTGAGGCTGGCTTTGAACTCATGATCCTCCTGCTTCTGCCTCCCTAGCTGCTGGGATTACAGGCATGTGCCATTGTGCCCAGCTGCATTGAATTTTATTGTTATTTTATGTTTTCAATATGCAGTTTGTTAAATTTTGGTAGGTCATGTATGCCTTGAAATTTAACCATTTCTTCCAGATTTTCCAATGTATTAGAATATGAGTTTTCTAAATAGTCCCTGATAATCCTTTCAATTGCATTGGCCTCTGTAGTGATATTGCTTCTTTCATCTCTAATTTTATGAATTTCTCTTTCCTATGATTTGTTTGTCTAAGGTTTATTCATTTCGTTTATTTTTTCAAAGAACCAACTAGTTTCTTCATCAATCCTTTGTACTCTTTTTATTCTCTATTTCATCTCTTATCTTTATTCTTTCCTTATACTCAGTTGGAGAATAATTTGATTTTGTCTTTATAAGACTGACACATGTATTACTAGGTTATTTTGTTTGTGTCTTTCTGGTATTTTATGTAGGAACTCATAACTGCATTTTCTTTTTTTAGAACTTCCTTCATGGTGTCCCAGAATTCTGGTATATACTATTTCTTTTGTTTGCATCTAAGATTTTAAACATTTCTCTCCTCATTTATTTTATAACATACACTCAAAAGTATTTTATTCAATCGCCATGTGATTGTATAGTGTCTTTAATTTTTCTTGCTACTGATTTCAGGCAAAAATGACCTGACAAGATACAAAGCATTGGTTGCACATTTTTCTCTGTTAGGATTTCCTTTGTGGCCTTTAATATGACCTACTTTGGAGAGAGTTCCATGAGCAAGTTAAAATAAAGTGTGGTCACCTATTGTAAATCGAAATATTTTATAAGTACTTGTTAAGTCAATTTTGTATGTAGTATGCTTTAGCTGCAGGCCATATTTTTTCCTCAAAAATTAGGTCTGATTTTGTAATTGAAAGGTAAATTTGGTCATATTTAATCAGTTTCATATGATCGTAGTGAACTTGGAATAAAAGCTGTGGCAAACCTGTGTAGTTGGACTTTGAAAAAGTGGAGTTGGTAATAAAATTATAGATAGAAAGATGGCTATCTAAATTGGATTTTGTCATGAGCATGTATCTGCATATTTGTAAGGACAATCTAAAAATAACTTGTCAGATATTTTCTTTGTTCACTTATTTGTCAGGGTTGTGTTTTCCTTTTATTGTTTGTCAATGTGGTTCATTTCTCATGGAGGTGACTTGTTCAATTGCTTCTGTATGAATATGGGAATGTCAGATGACAGCATTTTTTGTTTGTTTATCCTGGCACAAGGTTTTGTGTAGTGTGTGGTAGATACAAATGAAGGGCTTATGCTCTAGCTAGATTAGAGGTATTATCAACCCTAAGCTGGAGCCAGTGCAAGAGCGAGGAGACTGTAAAGTCCAGAGGACTGAATATTTGGTGAGATTGATGACATTGATCATTAGAGAAATAAGGTTTAATTTTGGATTAGATACGCAAGTGATTGTACAAGACATAAATGCAAAATAGTACAAAGTTTTGGCTGGACACATGGAATTCTTAACATGTTTCAAGAAAATAATGATGATAATGATGATAATAATAGAATATTAAGATATGAGAAAAGATTATTTTAATAATAAATGGCTTAAAACAATGAAACAATAAATATGAGAGTGACAAGAGATGATCTTCCAAAAATAAATAAAGATTAGAAGCATACATTTATGTCGCGATTATGACTCAGTGGTATAGAGGTTTCCTTCCTTGTGAGGTAACCTTGGTGTAATTCCTACCACTACCAAAATAACAACAACAGCAACAACTAAAAAAAGGAATTTTTCTAATTACAACATTATAGCTATACATATTAATTGTGTTTACTTTGCCAAAATCATACATGATACAATTTGATTTTCTCCCTTTTAATCCTCGTTATCTTCTTTTCCTTTCCATCTTTCCTCTTAATATTCTTAGTCTAATTTACTAATCTTCCTTTCCTTCATTTATTTTTCATTGGTATTTTATATATACATAAAATAAGTAATTTACATATATAACTTTTTATATGTAATTCATATATGCACATACCATTTTGTTCAATTCTGTCCACATTTTTCTCCATTCCTGTCCCTCCTTTTCTCAATCTCTTTCTAATCTCCCCTGTATATTTATGATATCCAGTCCCATTTTCCTAGTTTTGCTCTTGCTGACACATATGAGATAAAAAATTTGACCCTTGATTTTTTTTTAAATCTAATTTGTTTTACTTAGCATAATATTCTCCATTTCCATCCATTTACTGGCAAATGCCATAATTTAAAATTTCTTTATGGCCGTGTAAATGTGTGTGTGTGTGTGTGTGTGTGTGTGTATGTGTGTGTGTGTGTGAGAGAGAGAGAGAGAGAGAGAGATAGAGAGAGAGAGAGATAGATAGAGAGATTTCCTAATGCATTCATCTGTTGATGGGCATCTGAACTGTTTCAATAATTTGGCTTTTGTGAATTGTGCTACTATGTATATAAATGTGAAAATATGAAAATATAGTTTAAGTTACATTTAGTTATGTATTTAGGGAACGATTGACAGATATCCAATATTCATGACTATTCAGACATGTTTTTCTGATACAAATATAAATGAGTCATAAGAAGAAACACTAATGATCAAATATATCTAGCCATGGCATATTAATATAAATTTTTTTTTAGTATGAAAAAGAATTTTCATTTAGAAAATATCACTTGCATTTTTGTGTGTCTCTTTTCACAATTTCTTCTTATTAGTTATACATGAAAGTAGAATTCATTTTAGAATTGACACATTGTACAAAAATGGAGCACAGGTTTTCATTCCTCTTGCTGTACATTGTGCAGAGTCACAAAAGTAGGGTAATCATACATGTGTATAGGGTAATATGTCTGTCTAATTCCATCATCCTTCCCATACCCACACCATTTTTCCTCCCCTAACTCCTCTCTGCAAAATTCAAAATTTCTTCATCTCCCCCTCCCCACCCTTGATGGATCATCATTGGCTTATCAGAGAAAACATTTGGCTTTTGTTTTTTTGGGGTTTGGCTTATTTCACTTAACATGATTTCTCCAACTTCATTCATATATCTGTAAATGCCATAATTTCATTCTTCTTTAAGGCTGAATAATATTCCAGTGTGTATGTGCACCTTTTTTCTTTTTCTTTTTACTATTCATCTGTTGAGGGTCATCTAGGTTGTTTCCATAGTTTACCTATTGTGAATTGAGTTTCTCTAAACATTGATGTGGCTGTTTCACTGTAGTATCATGATTTAAAGTCCTTTGGGTAGCTGGGTCAAATGGTGGTTCCATTCCAAGTTTTCTGAGAAATCTCCATTCTGCTTTCCATAGTGGTTGGCCAATTTGCAGTCCCACCAGCAATGTATAAGTGTACCCTTTCCTCCCCATCCTCACCAACACTTATTATTGCTTGTATTCTTCATAATTGCCATTCTGACTGGAGTACGAGGAGATCTTAGAATAGTTTTTATTTGCATTTCTCTAATTGCTACAGATGTTGAACCTTTTCCCCTATGTTTGTTGATTGATGATATTTCTTCTATGAAGTGTCTGTTCAGTTCCTTAGCCCATTTATTGATTTTTTTTTTTTTTTGGTGTTAAGTTTTTTGAGTTCTTTATATATCCTGGAGATTAATTTCTTTTGCTGAGAAGCAGTTTTTAGTTTGAATGTATTCCATTTATTGATTGTTGGTTTTAACTTCTTGCACTTTAGGGGTCTTGTTAAGGAAGTCAATTCCTAAGCTAACCTGGTGAAGAGTTGAACCTTGTTTTTCTTCTATTAGGTGCATGCATGGTCTCTGTTCTAGTGCCTAGGTCTTGGATACACTCTGAGTTGATCTTTGTGCAGAGTAGGACATAAAGGTAGAATTTCATTTTGCTACATATGGATTTCCAGTTTTCCTTTCACCATTTGTTGAGTAGCTGTGTTTGTCTAGTATGAGATAAGGTGTTTATGTGGGATTCTCTCTGTGTCTTCTATTCTGTACCATTGGTCTACATGTCTTATTTTGGTGCCAATACCATGTCATTTTTGTTACTATTGCTATGTAGTATAGTTAAGGTCTGGTATTGTGATGCCTTCTTCTTCACTCTTTTTGCTAAGTATTGGTGTAACTACTCTGGGCCTCTTAATTTTCAAAATGAATTTCATGATTGCTTTTTCTTGTTCTATGAAGAATGCCACTGGGATTTTAATAGGAAACAATTTTGGTAGTATTGTTTGCCCTTTTTTATTGGCAGTGGATTTGACTGTTCTCTGCCTCCTGTACAAACTTATGTCTTCTACTTTCTGGTAAAATATGCATAAAATTAAATTTACCTTTATAACTCTTTTTAAGGGTAAAATTCAGTACCATTTATTGTATTCACAGTGTTGGAATACAATCAGAACTATCTAGTTCCTGACATACACACACACACACACACACACACAACAACAACCAGTGCCTTCCAACACCCATTTCCATTTTCTTCTACCCTCATGGCCTGAAATGACTGACACACATTTTTTTTTTTTCAATGCATTTGCTTTGTCATAAAATTTAAAATAATTTGACCTATGCAGTATGTGGCAAGTTCCTCTAATTTATTTCCCTTAACATGATACTTTCAAGGCTATTTTTGCTATATATTTTAGCATATTCTAAGTAATGTATTGATGAATAAAGTTGTTTGTGGACATACTAAATTTTAGTTATTAGTTGTGGTTTTTATTGTGTCATTTGCAGTACTTTGGATAAATCCAGGTGCACTCTACTACTGTACTGAACAACATTTCCAGACCTTTTTTTTTTTTTTTTCTTTCCCATTTTGAGGCAGGGATTCCATAAACTTGCTTAAACTTGTGATTTCCACTTTTTACCCTCTAGAGTTCCTGGGATTCTAGGTTGCACCACCATAAGTGACAGTTATCAGTGAATTTGCTATTAGATATTTGGGTTGTTTGCACCTTTGGTTATTATTATTACATTTTGTGTGTGTGTGTGTGTGTGTGTTCGAATGCGTGTGGTGCTAGGGATTGAACACAGGCCCTTGTGCATGTGAATTAAGCACTCTAGCACCTGAACATGGCCCCAGCCCAGCACCTTTGGTTATTTTGAATAATTGAACTATAAATATTCATATACAAATTGTTTTCTAACTATGTTTTGAGTTATTTTTGCACATATCTGAGGTGAATTCTGATTTATTTTGCAATTCATTATTTATTATTTTATAATTATTTATATATTTATTACTTATAATACATGAAGGTGCTTTCCACACTACTTGTACCATTTTGCATCCTCCCAAAGGTGTAAAGGTGTATAGAATTTTCAATTTTCCATAGCTTTGATTTTGTTTTGTTTTGTTTTGCTTATTCCCAGTTTTAGGTTTTGGTAAATTTTAATATTTTTTGTTTATAGCACAAAACAACAACATTTAGGCAGATAAAAGATCAAATAATCTGTTACATATGGCTCTGAAGAGAAATGTCGTGATACAAAGGAACGCAGAGGGCTTATGCAGTCCATGGTTATCAAAGACTAGTTCCCTAAGACACAGTTTGTACATTTCAGTTTATATCAGATCAACAAAAGTTTATGGAACCACATTGATTGAATAAGTGAAAAAATTTGGGTGACTCTGGAATGTGCAAGTTGTCCCTAACAGTATGGTCTCTGGCATTTGTGTTTATATGGAGGATGCATATGGGCACTGCAGTGTGAAAGCCTGAAACAGAAGTGTTATGTCCATGGCTCTAATCATATTTTCAAAAAGGGGAAGTAACTGGCCTTCAGCTCAGGCTATAAATTTGTTGACACAACTTTTCAAAAACAAGAAAACAGTGTTAAAATTGTCTTTTTACTCCCCTGGTAATATAATATTATGCACAGGACTTTTATTTTAGTAGAGATTAAACATTTTTGTTGAATTTATTTTTGCAGCCAAAGGCTCCATTGCCAAATCTAAATTCATGAATATTTAATTTGGCTTTTGTATAAATTTTTATAGTTTTGGCATTAAAATTAGGTCTGTGGCTCACTTTGCGATAATTATTGTACAACAGTCTCACTTTTTGCTTGTAAATAAGCATCCATCTTAACCTTATTTGTGGAAGAAACTGTTCTTTATTAAATTATCTTGACAACCCTGTCAAAAATAAATTGTCCTCAGCTGGATAGCTAATTTCTAGACTTCAAGATTCTTCTCTTGCTCTATTTTTTAATTGTATTCTGTTAATCTCTTAACAAAGCTTCAAATAAATATCATGCTTAAGGTTATCAGATTCACTGTGATCAATAAGGGATATGATAAGTCCTGTTTTAAATGAATGATATTAGAAATTAATAAGAATTTTTAATGAGAATAATGCCAATAGAACCTTCACATTTTAAAGAACATAGTTTCTGCTACACGTGGCAAAAAGAAAAACTCATTGAATTTTTGTTTTTTCCATAAAGATGATATAGATTAAATTCCCCAGATATCGTTTAGAATGTCAGTACATTATCATGGTCTCACTGCAAACTGTTGCATTTATTTTTGTGTTTTTGGTAATCAAACAGGGTCTTTCACATACCAAACAAGTGCTGCACTATTTTCTTACAACCATAGCCCCACAAATGTTCTTTTTTAAAAGTGAAAAGCTTATAGAATATTCTATATTAATGCACATATTATTCATATTATAAATAATTATACTCATAACTATTGTAGCCTGTATTCACTGAGTATAAAAGTTGTGGGTGTAATAAATGAAAATAGTACATTGCCTAGCTCAATTTGAGTTTTTTTAAATATCCATTATATATTTTCTTTTTGTTTTTTTGAAAACCTATAATTATTTAAAGTAAAGATGATAACACTGTATTGTGAAAATTATAATGCACAAATACAAAACATTTCTTGAAAAAAATAAAAACAGTCCAAATTGTTCATATATTTCCCTTATTTTGATAGTGTAGTAGTTATGCAAATTGTAATATGTTAAGATGCATATTGTAATCCTTAGAACATCTAGTAAAAATCAAAATCTACCACATTTAAATCCTGAGTAAAGAAATTAAAAAGTTTACAACAGGTATTTGTTTAAGAATGTACGTAGGCCATGTAATCCTAATAGTGCAAAATGGGAAATAACTCAGATGTTTTTCAATACTGGTGTAGATGAATAAATTGCCATGCATTTACCCAATAAAACACTGCTGAGAAATACAAAGGAGGATATTACTGAAGCACACACTCTTGCTTAATGTCTCAAATATTGTGTCCTGAAACAGATGTACCAAAACTCATGTATTTTGAATGATTTTCTTGTAATATTGTAAATATTTTATGCTTAACAGCAATAAAATTTTTTTGGTGTACTTGTCAAAACTGCACAGTTAATATTTGTTAGATTAAATATGTGTCCATCTGAATATACCCAAAACTTAATAAAGTGGGGTTTGGATGGGAAGGAGGTAGGGACATAGAAAAAGTAAAAATAGCAGATAATTAGCAGATGTTGAATCTAGATGCATATTGTACTATTCACTTTATTTTACATATTTTAAAAATTTTATATAATAAAACATTTGTATCAATGTAATTAGTTGATGTATACTAGTTCTAAAAATCTTGGTTGCTTATTGGATTATTATAGAAGGAACTGATTATTGGTGTATTCTGATCAAGACTGATTTTATTCCTTTGTTATGCAAAAGTGTTTACTGTGTGAACATTTATGAATCTTCACATGAATACTTAAGTCTGTGTGTATTTTTTGTGTGCACATCATATATCAATGCAAATGACAAATGTGATTGATTTGCCCAAAGTAAAGTATCTTAGAATAACAGCAACAATTTGTTTTTTTCTTTAAAGTAGGACTTGTTTACTCTTCTTATGGATTTTAATATTCTAAGGCATTTATATATGGCCTAACCCTGGTGGAGGAAGAAATGTAATCTATTCATTTCATTTTGGCCTCCATTTGGTAAGTGGCCTTGTTTTTATTTATTTAGTTTTCAATACAGGTATGAGCCCAAATATGCTTTTCCACTGAGTTGTATATTTAGCACTTTTAGTTTTTGTTTTAATTGTGAGACAGATTTTCACTAAGTTGTTGACACTGGTGTCTAACCTGCATTTCTCCTGCCTCAGCCTCTTGAGTTCTGGGATTACAACATGCACCATCATACCTAGTTTTACTTTCTTTTGGATTGAAATATTTCCCAGTAAAACCTTTCCCACACTGATGCTCATCATGAGCAGAGTACAAACTGCAGTGCCATGTGAATATTGTAATCTCAGAAAGTGTGAACTGAGTTCAATGAAAAAACTAATGTCTCTCAAAGATGACTGTGTGCAAAGGATAGAAATTAGGTAAAGCAAGTGCTGTGGTTTGTATAGGTCTTCCACAAAGGTTAACACATTAAAAGCTTGGTTCCCAGTGTACTTGTCACTGTTAAAATCAAATGATGACTTCCACAATACTCAGGTGTTGGGTTATATTGTAGCTGGAGGAAATGTTTCCCCAGCAGATCTGTTTTGGGTACTTGCTTTCACTTTAAGAGGTTGTGTCAGGTACAGTGTTTTCTGTTAGTCTAGGTTAAAAATGATAAATAGCTTACAAATACCAAAAAGGAATTAAAATATTGCATATATATGAAGTGCAGTAAACACACTTTCCAGTTTAACCCATGAAAAGAAATTTAAAAAAAACTTTAAATTTTATTTCTTAAGCTTTTATTTATTCACATTATTCCAGGGTTTAATGCTGCAGTCTGGCTGGGAACAATTCATGAGCCACTTATCAAGCAGAAATGAACTTTATTTTTAGAACACACAATGTACCACACAAGCTCAGAGCCCAACTGCCACCACCCGCTTCCCACAAGCCTCTCAACCCCCCCCCTCCTGCTCTTGAGGCTGATTGGCTGGGTCACGTGGGCGGAACCAAAAGAAGTCCCCCAATGAGCAGCTCCATGGTCTGAAAGGGCGGGAAACAGCCCAGTGAGCATCACTGAGGAGCCAATCAGCTGGCAGCTGGAAGTTTGCTGGCAGCTGGAAGTTTGTTGAGGCCCCTTTGGCTGTGTCTCTCAACAGTGTCCAAAACAGGTAATATGTTCTCTTGTAACATTCTAAAAATAAGTACACAGGATATATAATTCTAAAAGGAATCCTGGCTTTATTGCAGATATTTTGCTTCATTTCCTTGTTGTTCTAGAGCATCTGCAGGATTAGTGTGGTATAGAACAGGTCTTTGAATTTTAGAGTCTGGCAGTAGTGAGTATAAGTTTCATCCCAGACTAGACTTTTAGTAGATACAGTGTTTGGAAAATTTTCCTAATTTGAAAAGTCACAACAACTTTATCTGTGTTGGGATTGGGGGGAAGCAGAATGAAAGACTGCAAAAACAGCCCCAGTTCTTCATTCTCCCCAGCCCTTGGCACTGTTTTTTTTTTTTTTTTTCAGTTCCATTTGTAACCAGAATGTTCTTGCCAAGCATTGGATGTAGGATGGTCTATATACTTTGCCAATAGAATGCAGTGAGCATGACAGTGTACCAGTCCCCCTCCCACCAGATTTTTGATGATGATGATGATATTTGTATGTGACAGCAGAATGCATTACAATTCTCATTACGCATATAGATCACAATTTTTTCATGTCTCTGTTTGTATATAAAGTATGTTGACACCAATTCATGTCTTCATACATATATGGAATATATATATGTGTATTCAACATATATATATGTGGCTTGTTAGGCTTAGTAGCTGTGCAAGAAACACACATTGCAACCAGGATGCCAGTAATAATGGCATGCCGATTTCAAATTAACCGACAGGCAGCAGACATGTAATAGGTACCATGTTCCTGTTCTTCTGATTTAATATTTACTCTCTTGTTAGATCATTTGAGTACATAGAAATGCATAGAGACATGAAAACATGTTAACAGTGCTTAAAGTCTCCAGGACTCCACATCAAAGGATGAAACAACCATAGCCTAAGGTTAGAGTTAAGGGTAAAATGCAAAATAAGAAGTTTGTCTTTAGTCTATTCCCTTCATATAAAAAAAAATGGTGTCTAAGGTGAGGACAGATCTGAAGTCCACATGGGATTCATTCCTTCTTAGACCACATCACCCATTGTTCACTGTCTGATGTCTGCAAGGGGAGGTGCCATTGATGAACAGCAGTTGGGAAACAGCATTCTACCTTTGGTGACTTACTTTTTTCAGGGCACCATCTCTTCCCCACTTGGGCCAAAAGAGATCTTGGAAGGAAAGTCATGTTTCCTCACCTCTGATCAAAAGAAAAAAAAAATTAGGTTATTCACTATTCTGGTCTCCGGCATGAGAGATCTCAGATCTGCATATGCAGTATGGCAGCATCTTGTCACTGAGGGTGTGGCACACCTGAATGTGGCTGGCCAGTTTTGAAATGTTGAAATTTAACACACAGAGGGACTTGTGAAGGGTTAGTGCTGAAAAAAATGTACAATTAATTAATAATTTTAAATTGGCCGTGTATTAAAATGAAAATGTTTCAGATTTGTTGGATTAAATAAATTATTATAAGTTTTTTCAGGGACTATGTGACCACTAAAATTTCAAAGTTACATAGATAGCTCATATTTGGTTTTCATGGACAGTGATATTGTAGTGACCTTTCTCCTTTGGAGAGATCAAGGTGCCTCTTCAAATTATAAGAGGATGATCTGGGTGTAGTTGTTCATGCCTGTAATCAATGTCTCTGTCTGTCTCTTTCTCTCTCTCTCCCCCCCCCCCCCCACACACACACAAATATTCAACCAGAACATGAAAGTTATAAAACCTGAAAAGTTAAAATTATACTCACTATTATTATTTATTATATGTTAAAGTAATTCTCACTATTTGTGAATATGCATTATTGATAAATTGATATAAATTTACATTCCAGGTAAAATTCAAATATACCCTTTTCAAAGTCAGCTATTCAAGGTAAAAAACTCTTTGTGAAAAAAGTTGTAGCTAAGAACCTTTCAATCTTTTGCTCTGCAACCAGACTTTGAATTTCTTCTCTTGCCACTCAGGGCTAGAGGAATCTGAGCCTGGAGCCTTTCCACTCCAGTTTTATAGGATGAGAACTTTCCAATGAGAGGCACAGATAGATAATAGAGGGTAGATAGACTTCATGATCTAAAATATTTTTGTCTATGGCTTAAGCAAAGCTCTGAATTCATCTTCAGGTTCCTTGATATCTGGGTGGTTTTGTCATAGTCTCTGTCAATCTGCTGTTCATGTGATGGCTGATTTGTAGAGAGGTTGCAGAAGCCAGAAAATGGTAATTCTGTGGGCTTAGGTATTCTGCAACAAGGGACAAGGGTCGGTTGGAAACAGCTAGAACAAGCTGTGGGGACCTGGGCTTTTCTAAGGTCAGGTACTCAACTGAATTTCATTTCAACACAGATATAGCTCAATATTTTGTCTTTTCTGGCCCACATGGTGAGAGTGGACTAGCAACCAGGGCCTTGCTTGTATTGTCCTGTGCCTGATTGGCTCCAATTGTGTGATTTGCAGTCCTCTTTGTGTAGCCCTTTGCCTGTACCTTACACTGACTCAGAATGGGTCATGAAAATAGGGAGGGTCATTACAGGAGAATCCTGATTCATGTAAGGGATTCATATTTGTAGTAGCTATGGTTTGAAGCATGGCTTGTCACTCTTTTCTACCTAGAGATCACCCACCTGTTTTGTACTGTGTTTGCCGTATTATGGAAAATGTAGTCTTTCTAAATGCTTTCTTCCTGCATGTATTTCACTATGTTATTAATGCTTACCCATGCTACATTTCAACTAACAGAATATTTTAATTCAGTTTTCACTTGGTTATTCATGGCATTTTGAAAAAGATCTTTTGTTGCTGTTTATGATCATTCTCATAACAGGAAAGCAGAGAATAGTTATTGAACACTTATATGTAAAACACCTTTGTACCTCTTCATTTATCCTCCTGAGGCACAGATATCATATCACAATGTCTTTTTGTTGAGTTTTCCTTTTGGAAACATGATAGGGTGATATGTCCTCAGTCACTGCCATATTTTTACCTGGTCCTGCCTTTAAGACCTGCATGGTACCCACAGTGCCATGTTTCTTAGAGTTCTTAGAGGATATCTGCCCCTGTGTAGCCAACTCACTATGCAGAGCATCTTGAGGTTGGGGAATGGAGCCTCTTGTGCTAGCAACTGGTTACCCTGGGTATCACAGGAATGTTATATTATAGGTTTCATCTAAGTTGATCCTAGATTAGACATTAAAATTATCTTTTCACAACTTTTTTTTTCTTTTCTATTCCTTGCAGACCCATTGTTGGTCAGTCACTTTGATTCTAGTATTGAAGGAAAAGACAAAGATCATCCTTGTAACCGGGTGTTCAGAATTGTGAAAGAAGATGAAACTATTCCAAAGAACTAGAAAGATTATCCCAGTTAATTCTTACAGGTGTTCCAAGGCAAAACTCACTTCATGCAGATACAAGGGCACAACTCAGAGCCTCTTAGTGGAGAAGGTCATCGAGTCCTTAAATGAGCCAAATGTCTTGAGAGAATTTCCCTTTTGATAGGATAACCTGATTTAGACATGTTTTTGTTGCAATCAGTGGTGTCCCTCTCTGCGCTTGTCAACTTAAACAGCAGATGTTTACTAATTTCAGCCTAGGTTTTTCATGAAATATATTGTATCAATAGTATTTGAAAGATATAAAAGTGTTTCTTAAGTGGCAAGATACAGCTGGATTTTATCTAAAAAAGTTATAAACTAAGGCCAATGTGTGTGTGTGTGTGTGTGTGTGTGTGTGTGTGTGTGTGTGTGTGGATGGGGGGGGAGGGGATATTGAGCACTGGAAAATTTGGGATCCAAAGGATCCAAAATTAGTGCTTCTAATTTTGATGAAATGAGGAATTTGATGACTTTCCTGAAGGTATAATTTCTTAGTGTTGTTGGCCATTTCTATAATGTCATGTGAGAAATTCAGATTTGGCTTACAAATATCTTCAAAGGTGGATTGAAATCTTGGGACAGTGTACACATCCAAGGTTAAGCAGAGAAGGACTTTCTTTCTGCCCTTGTCCCCAATGCTAATCTAAATATGAAGAGAAGGTTTTGAGAAAATGGAGAAAGTTTTACTTCTTTACTATCAAGGGAAAAACAAAGGGGACTCCTGTCCCAGAGTCTGTGATTTCTAACTGCTCTGGGGAATAATGGGCCATTAATGAAGTAATTCTAAGACTATGCTCTAGCTGTGCCCTTTCAGGAATTTTTGTTTACTTGTATCATTGAGAGGCAGATATTTCACAGATCTTCTTGTACCAGCCCTGCAGTTATTATTTTAATTGTTTCATTTCAGTTATAAATGATGGTGGGATTTATTTTGATATAATTGTACAAGCATGAAATATATCTTATTCTTGTAGGACCCCATTCTTATGGATGTACATGATGGTGGGATTCACAATGGTGTATTCATATAAGTACATAGTAAAAATTGTTTTGGATTCATTCCTTTCCCTATCTCCCCTCCCTTCTCTCCAGCCCTGAAGTCTTGGTTTTTTTATTGCCATGGTGCAGGGGCTGAAGAGGAGATATAATTAGGCAAGTGCTGGAAGAAGGTTAATCTTCCCATGGTTATGAAAGGGGAGTGGGAGAAAAGACAGAACAAACCAAGTCATTTTAAAAATAGAGCACAGTGACAGAGCAGCAAGGGTTATGTTCAAAACATGAAGTGGACCCCTGTTCCATTTTTCCCACTGTCAATTTTTGTGAAAAAACGGGTGACTACATTTCTAAGCTGGTTTGTACTTAAACTTGGTGATGAAGTGTTTTCTAGAATAGAAGGGTTTTAGCTGTTGAATTTTTATCTATCTATCTATCTATCTATCTATCTATCTATCTATCATCTATCTATCTATCTATTTTCCTTTTGGATTTTTACTAGAAGGGATGGAGAGACAATTCCAGTTTTGTTGGTGACCTGGAAGAAGCAGACTGTTATACAGTAGTTAATGTTTGATTGATTTTTGTTTTTATTGGTTTTACCTGGGATTTAAAAAAAATATTTTTAATGCCATATTTTCCTATCTCCCTCCATGGCACAAGGAATGCCTCTGATGTACTATTTCTTTGTGGGCTCAAATTTAATCCTTGTTCTGTGGATACCTTTTTTGGTGGGGGAGCCACTCTGCACAGAAGCTATGTACACACCTTTAATCCTGAGTAAAGGTGTACTGAACAGCTATTGCATCCTGAAATACATTTGGGCTTTATCTCACTTTGGATAATGAAGGTGTAGCTCCAGAAGTATGTGTTACCCAGTGGGGTTGGGTCACGCCTACCTCTGTTTTAACCCTACCCTTTGCCTTTTTTTGGATAGAGTGTTTCATGGAATAGCTCTCCCAGAAATGAAAGCCAATCCCCTGAACATTCCCTTCCCCTTGTCAGCCTCTTATATCCCTCCCCCCCTGCTTTGTGGGAGCTTGACGCTGGGAGCTGGGGAAGCCTTCCTGGAGTCCAGAGAAAGGTATTCTGTGTCTGTGGGTCTTTTCGTGTCACCCTAAATTCACCCGAGTGACGTTGGTTTAGTAGCCCACACTGGATGGGGGCTACAGATTGGAGCCTAACATGGGGTACTCATTGTGAATTCCATGGATTTGGCCTTGGTTAAGCACACTTAGAAATTCAGAGTAACATGAATTGGTTTGTGAAAGAGAACAGATTGTAAATGAAGAGTAATCAGTAATCAGTAACATGGGGAATTCATTGTCTTCAGAGAGACAGATTTATTTCATGATCTTGTAGACATTAATAAGTCATAGGGGAAAACAGATCAAAAGAACCCAGCTCACACAATTTCTAAAAATAGTGATGTCTTTCCATGGTTTGGTGAGGAAGAATTGCCTAATTTACATATTTGGGAGAGCCTTGGTAGAAAACTATTTAAAGATTGCCTTTCAGCTAAATTATCTATAGTGCAATTGATAATATTCAGAAAGTTTGGACTGCTTTAGAGATATGTCATTCCTCAGATTGAAAGGATGACCACTGGTCATCTGAGGACTTACTGGAAGGGCTGCAGAATGTAATTTCAGAGACTTGAACATGACAAGCAGCCTTGCTCTGCTCCAAGGAGAAATTCTCTGTGTGTGGCTGCACTAAGGGTGGAGTCAAGTCAAGCTGGTCTGGGTCTGTAGATCAAAACCTCAGGCAGAGCCTCAGGGAAGACCTAAGGCTTCCATTTACAGCAGATCTGGGGAGAGAGTGAGCTACTAGTGCATTACTGAAACTCTTTGATGTGGTGTGTGCTGGAGAGGATGGTAGTAACCCAAGTGGAGATTCAGGAAGGGAAATCCGAGATGGAAGGGAACGAACCGCATGGGGGAATTCTAGAGGCTGAGCTATGGGATTTGGAAGTTTCCCAGTCAAGTGGAGAATGTGAGCTGGAAATGGGTTTTGTAATCTGCCATGGGGTTGTCCTGCTTCTGCCATTCGGATATGGCCGCTTCCCTCCAGGAGAAAACTTAGGACTCTGACCAGCCATGGGACTAATTTTAACTCCTGAGATGGGCCCACCACTTGTCCCTATAGGGATTCATGGGCCACTGCCACCAGATAACATAGGATTAGTATTGGGACGAAGCGAATTTACTTAGAGAGGAATTCAAGTCTTGCCAAGTGTGGACTCTCTCTCATACAGTGCGGAGGCCCATGGAACAGGGTAGAGGAGAGTGTGGCTGTGGAGTCACTAATCAAGACCTCCAGAGACCAAGCAGAAAGCAGGTCTGATTTTATTGCGCAGTTACCATGTATATATACTCAGGCAGTAGCTAAGTGGGTTACAGGCAGACACCAATGCAATTTCTGCTAACTTTCCTTGCAGCAATCATCAAGGAGTGGGCCATGGAGCAAGCGCAGGGGCTTTAACACATGGCCTCATGCCCAGGGCTGTGCCTATGGGTTAAGTGGCCTGCCAGTCGTGCGCCTAGCACGAGGGGAGTAGTTTGCCACTCTGATGCCCTTAACCCATGTTGTGTATGCAGTACTCTATGCACTTGTCCCCACATCTCTCTCCTCTGACTGTGCTGCAAGGACTTCACCCAGCATCGCTGTTTTTTGTTTTATACAAGACCCAATTCATTGATATAATAATAGCATTTTTCCCTAAGGAAAAGACAGGTTTTGCCCTTTTCAGCAGTGAGTAAATCTAGGGCCCTGCGATTCTGAAGGGTGACTTGTGCCAATGAGGTGACCTATTTTTGTAAGGATGTTAGAGATTCTGCTGTGGAAGTAAGTGCTCCTTCAAGTTTTGAATTAATGTCCTTGACAGCCCATAGGGAATGACCTGAGGCTCTTCCCAATAACCCTGCACTTGCCACTGAGGCCATTAATGAAATGCCTATCACTAACAGAAGGAATGCAGCCCATTTTCCTCGTTTTAGAGGGTTAAGGATGGATTTTATTTCAGAGTTTCTATAGAGAGTGAGTTGTGGAACTATGGTGACCAACAAACATGGGCTAGACATGTTGGAGAGTATAATGGAGGTGAGAGTGCCATTGCACCAGAAGAAGAGACCCCCATGGGGGAATAAGTGGTGTGGTTGATGGTTAGGTTACGGTGGCAAAAACCTGCCAGAAAGGAATTGGGAGTCGTGGAACCCAGAAGGCAAACCTGAGGAATCATGGTGTGGTTATTTTCCTTAGGTTCCCATAAAGGAACATTCTGCTGGGGTTTAATAGGATCCATTTTGTAGGATGAGTTGGGCAAGCTGGAAACATCCGTGCTGGAAGCTTTTATTGGAACCGTGGCAAGTAAGGGCCGTGCTAGGGAAGCACACAGAAAGCAATTTTTTGGACTTACAGCGGGGAAAGTTTGGTTTAGGTAGGACAGTGTGTCAATGATGTTCTGTAACCAGGTATAGATCGGTGAAGCCTGAGAGTCAGAAGTGCGTTGGCTTTCTAGGGATGCGAGCAGCCGTTGTTCTGAGTGTTTTATGTTGGTTGAGATGAGAGGCTGGGGACTCTATGGAAACATATTCCCGGGTAATGGATAAGGAACCACAGGGAGTGGAAGCATACCCACCGCAATAAAAGGAAGCTTTTACTCCTGCTGCCCAGCGTGGGTTCCCAGGGTCTGGGATGGTCAGCTTGTATTGGTGGGAGGCAGACTCAAGTTTAAATCTTCCTACATTTAATTGCCCTGAATATGCATCATGAATTCTGCATGACCAATAGGGGCAGCCCCCGTAGGTTTCCTTCCACTGTTTGCAGTAATCCTTATTTTGGTCATATAAAAAACATAAGTAAGGGCGGCTGGCTTGCTTAATGAGCTCAGAGGAAGAGGAAGAGAGTACAATATAGATGACTGAGGAGCACCCTGTTAGGGGACAGTCAGAAGTGGGTGGTCCAGGTGTTTTTTTGTGTGTATGTTTCTCTCACCTTGAATCCCCAGACATACGATGGTGAAGGCATTACCCTTGGGGTGAGGATGAGGATGAGGATCAGAAAGTTAAGGTACGTTTTCGGATATGTTCTCAGCTATGGGTGTAAGGGCAGAAACATGAGAGAGACGAATTTTTAAAGGGTCAGTAGGGTGGGGAGAGCAAAAATATGTAGGTGTGGATTCTTGCGAGTCCTCTGGTCCGATGTTGCCAGAATCAGTTTCCTGGATGCATGATTTAAGCCTGAAAATGTGAATCCATGGAGTTAATTGATTATTTGTGAGTCTGAGTTTTGCTGCTGAGGGAGTGCACATGATAACCGAGGTGGGGCCCTCCCATTTGGGGTGCAGTTGGGGTCTTTCACCTGGGGGGCAGGAATATAGCTGTTGGCCAGGCGTTAGGGTGAGGGGGTTTTGAGTAATGGTTGGGTCAGGTAAAAGCCAGTCCTGGTATTTCCAAAGTTCAGAGCGTAGATGGAAAAGAGATGTAGAGCGTAGGAATCAGGTATAGGTAATTATTCAGTCTGTATTCCGGGGGTTAAGAATGATCGGTCGTCCATAACCTCAAATGGGGAAAGGTTGGATGATTTCTTTGGTTAAAGCCCTGAGACGCAACAGGGCCAAGGGGAGGATCTTAGTCCAGTCTAAGCTTAATTCCATGGTGAATTTGGTGAGGGTTTCTTTGAGAGACCGATTAGTTCTTTCAACTTTCCCAGAAGCTTGGGGATGGTAAGGGCAATGGAAATACCAAGGGAGTGATAGTGCGCTTGCTAGCCCCTGAGTTATCTGCGAGGTAAATTCTGGGCCATTATCTGATTGGATGGAAGTGGGCATCCCGAAACGAAGGATTATGTCAGATATCAACCGATCCACAACCGTGGATGCCTGCTTATTGGATGTGGGAAATGCCTCTATCCACCCTGAGAATGTGTCCACCAGTACTAAGAGAATTTGATGTTTTTTACCCTGGGCATGTTTGTGAAAACAATTTGCCAATCAGCTCCCGGGGTGTGACCACAGGATTGATGAGAAGGATAGGGTCTAGATTTTAAGGGGGTGTTGGTATTGGTCCTCTGGCAGATCTGGCTTGTGGATGTAACCTGTTCAGAAAGGTCTGATCATCGGAGGAAAGAGGGAAAAAATAGATTGAAGTTGATAAGCTCTGGAGGTTAGAATGGAACAGTGAATGGAGAAATCTAATGAGCTGGTGAGGGTCAGGAAGTCGTTCCCCAGAGGAAGGGTTAGGGTCAGGAGGTCGCTCTTCAGAGGAAAGATGGAGTAATGAGGAAGAGGATGGGGCCTGTAGGGTGGCTGACTGGGCGGGCTGCCTGGTCAGCTTTAGAGTTGCCCACTGTGGTAGGAGAAGTGTCGGTCTGATGGGCTTTACAGTGGACTCTTCCTAGCTGCAAAGGCAGCGTGGAAGCTGTAGCAGATTAGAAATAAGGCTGGCATTTATAATAGCAGTTCCTGAAGTAAGACTGAGTCACCCAGTTGAAGAGGGTCCAATTCAGTTTGTGATTGTGCTGGAATTGAGGCAGTGAAGGGTGCAGGAATGCACCGGTCTGCATGTTCCCTTAGGAGTTTGTGTAGAAGTGTGAGATAGGGCAGGTTAGGACACAAGGGGGAGAGGAATGATTGAAAAGCTTTGGGTAGTTAAGAAAGGGCACCCATGGAGTTGCTCAAAGGGGCTAAGGCCTGAGGGGGTCCTTGGGGATGCCTGAATTCAGGTGAGGGCCAACAGCAGGAGATTGGGCCAGAAGAACCTAAGTTCAATAGTAAGTTTAGTGAGATGATCCTTGAGAATGCCGTTAGGCCTCTCAACCTTACCCAAGGATTGGGGTTGGTAGGAGATGTGGAGCCTCCAAGTGATGTTGAGGCCTTTGGAAACTATTGAACAACCTGAGAAGTGAAGGCCAGACTGTTGTCTGACTGGATGGAGGCGGAAAGTTCGAACCTGGGAATGATCTGCTAAATGAGGATGGAGGCAACAGTGTCAGCAGTTTCCCTGGATGTAGGGAAGGCTTCTATCCAACCTGAAAAAGTATCAACCAAAGTAAGTAGGTCGCTGCATATGAGTGAAGTTGATCTACCAGTCTTTGCCTGGCTAGTGGCTCCTCATCTGAGGTATGGGGAGTTTAGGTTTGATGCTTCCTTGTGGGGATACTGTAGAGCAGACAGAGTAAGCAGAATTGACCTGCTGGAGAGTAGTTCTCATTCCTAGGAAGTGATAGAGGGGTTGTGAAAACTGGAAAAAGGGGTTAGAGAGGGTTTTAGATGGGCACAGAGTCTCTGGAGCCAGAGGAGTTGGTTATGGGTTGTAGGTCTCCATCTTGGGCATCAGGGCTGGTAGTCTTAAAGAAGTAGTTGGTTGACTGACTGGTTGGTGAATTTGTGTATCTGATCTTGCAGGAACTTCTGTAGGCAGTTTAATAGACATGGTCCTATTAGGAGAAACATAAAGAGGACTAACAGGGGTCCTGTGAAGGGGAGGAGCCAAGGCCATACTTGACTGAACATTCCCCATGGAGACTGTTGGCTAGTTGCTGTCTCCTCTTTTCTAGCTGTTCTTGTCTTTTATTACTCCTAGGAATGACTTTTTGGCTTAACTGTTTTTGGTGGGTGTTTAAGATCAAGCTGGTCAAAATTGACTTTGTTTCTATCTATTGTTAAGAGTCAGCCGAGTTCCCTTAGGGGTCACTCCTGGGGGAACTTGAGAGCAGCTTCTTAGTTCTGCTAGTGCCATTTGTGCTAGGATGGGTCGAGGTCTTGCTTGACCATGTAGCTTCCCTTGGAAGCATCAGGGATGTCTCCCTTCTCCAGTGACCCTCCTATTCACAGCAAATGCACGGATTGGCTTTTCATTCTCCAATGGTCTCATTAATCTCCCTGATCATGAGGTTATGTGGCCCCAGAGTTGCAAAGCTCTTTAGAGAAGTTCTCTGTTCTCTGGAATCAGATTGACTCAGAGGGCCAGAGCCAAATATTGGTTTTCTTGGCCATTTTAATTTAACTTTAAATCTTGATCATAAACATCCAGCAAAGTCAGTTTCACTTTAAATTAAGAGTACTGGGCTTTACCTGAAGTCTGGCCTACTTTGAGTCATTCTGACTTGTAGTAAGATGGGAGGCATAGCCTTATCTCAGGTAAGGTGGGGCTCTTCATAAATCTTAAGTGCTGTAGTTCTGAAGCTGATCTTTGCTTTTTAAACATCATTTTATAAAGCTTACATAAATTGTTGCTCAAGTTCACATGAATATTAGCTAACCACAAAATAATATCACACCCAAAACATGAATTAAAGAAAGGCTGGGGCTGGGGATGTGGCTCAAGCGGTAGCGCGCTTGCCTGGCATGCGTGCGACCCGGGTTCGATCCTCAGCACCACATACCAACAAAGATGTTGTGTCCGCCGAGAACTAAAAAATAAATATTAAAAATTCTCTCTCTCAATCTCTCTCCTCTCTCACTCTCTCTTTAGGAAAAAAAAAGGCTAAAAGCTTTTAACCTTTTGTAGAAAAGTAGCAAAATACTTTTGTGTTTTGCAGTACCCAATTAATCACATCTGTTGACTATCTAATGAAAACAAACAATGTTTAGGTATGTAGAATTATACTGTTGAAGGGACGGACAAAGCAAGGCACCTAAGGTAGCACCGAAGATAGGGAAACAGTCTTATTTGGTTGCAGCCGGATTCAGAGGGCACATCTTCTGCTGTAATCAATCAATCCCCTGAACCCCGAGTTTAGGTAGTTTCAGAATTTTGTACCCAACATGTAAGAGAAGGGGCTCAGGAGTTCACAGTATGCAGAAGTTCACAAAAAGTATTTTTTTTTTTTCCTGTTCTGGGCAAGTTAACTTTTCAAGGACACTTGGGAGGGGGAGAGCTTTTTCTTCCCTTCCCCCCCCCCCCCCCCCCCCCCCCCCCCCGCCAGCTGTTACCATGGAGCCCAGTTGGTAACTTCCTTATCTTAGAAATGTAGCCATCTCTGTGAAGCCCAGCTCAAGGCCAGAGGCCTTATTTACATATTTTGTGAAAAACTAGTCAAGGAGTGTCTAGCTTTTGGAGTGCTGATTTTTCCAGCCAGTGACCAAGTAGAACAGGGCAACAGGAAAAGAGGAAGTTTATCTACACTGAACTCTTTTATAGGGATTCTTTTGCAAAAAGTCCTAAAATCAGCCATGGTGAAGATTTCTGGGGAAGGTCAGTTAAGACTTTTCTGTGGGCCTGGTAGGGAGGGGGAAGACGGGAAGGCAGGCCTGAGAGCATCTCTGGTGGATCTGAGAATGAGGAAGGAGAGATGTAAAAAAAAAAAAATAATGGGAAAGGGGTTGGGGATTTTCCTAGCAATGAAAACTTGAGCAGTAGAACAGGTAGAGCAGAGGGGAAGATGGGAGTGAGTATCACAAAAAGCCTGTAAGGGACTTTAAATTCTTAGCAACCTGTTTTCAGTGATGACAAAGCAAATTTAAAGGCCATTTTCACCAGATCTTGAATAGGGGTCTGAGGGATCTCCTCAGCTGGTTTGAGCTTTGGGTTAGCTGGTAAGAGGACCTGGTGGGACCCGGTGTGGGCACTGACAGGAGAAGAGAGGAGTGAGTGGGTGGAGGGCTACCTCAGTACCTGCTACCTCAGCAAGGGGGCCATGTCTGAGAACTGGCGGAGGTTTGGGTTTTTGACCTAGTAATTGTAGGGGAGAAATCAGGTAGCTGAGGTGGGAGTGACAGCAGAGAGTCTGGGGCAGAAGGCTGAGGGTGAAGATCTATTGGAAAAGCTTAGTTCAGGGTGGGAGTGAAGGAGGGAAGAAGCCTCCATATAGAGAGATCTCCTTCCACCCTTTTGAGCGCTTGCAGAAGTTAAAAAGGTCACGAAGAATTTGAGGATTTAGAGACCTCTCTGGGGTCATCGGTTTTGGTTGTCTAATTGGTAATACGGCCAATTTTGTGAACTGAATTTGATGAGGAGTTTTGGGTTTGATGCCAGGAGTGAGGGACAACTGGTTAAGATTAGCCAGGAGGCATTTGAGAGGGGAATGTTGGGGGGGGGGGAGAAGAGGCTCCCATAATGACTCTTGGCAGGAAAAAGAGAGGTGAATGGCCTGGACTGGAACAGAATTTGGTTGAGTTTCCTACAGGCGTCCCCGAAAGGAGAAGTCAGCCAAAGACACTCAGGAGAGTCGGGGCCAGGAGGGCAAATGAGTCGTCACCCAAGAGCCCAACCAGCGAGACCTTAAGGCTGGGAGTCACAGGCCACCTGACGTCAGGGTTTTTCCAGGAGAGAAGGAAAGAGAGTCAGAGAGTGCCTATTCTTCTGTCCCTTATAGCTCATCAACCAACCATGAGATGGGCATCCAGAGAGTCCACTGTAACTGTGAAAGTTGTGGTGGGGTGCGTTCTCTCCTCCAAACTAGGCATCAAAGGCCTTGCTGGACGTTCACAGCCAAAGCCTTTGCATATAGCCCTTTGGAGATGGATTCCCAAAGGGGGGGAGGGGGACTTACCGATTGCTGATCAGAAGGAATTACCTGTTGGAGAGCCAATATTGGGTGGAATGTAGCAGCACTCAAGAAGGTGAACGAGGACCTTGGGAGAGGGGGTCCTCAGAATGAGGAATTTCCCCTCCTGGGTTTTGGCACCAATGAAAGGCCAAGGCTCGTTGTCGGAGATTAAAACGCACACACAGATAGCAGTGACAAAGATGAAGCACCTTATTGCAAGCTGGTGCTAGCTTATAAACAAAGTGAGAGTCAGTTATCTTAAACCAGGAAGCTCCCGAGGCCAGTCATAGTAAGGGTCAAGTCATCACCTACAGTGCATGCATGTCTGCCTTGCATAAGATTCATGGGGATCACGAACTGTTCATGAGTACGGAAGACTGGAGGGCTAACTAGAAGGTTTTCAAAACAACTTGTTATCCACCCACTGGCAATTTGCCCACTGCCATATTGCATTAGGGGCTCCTTATCTAAAAGGCCCGGGGGAGTTCTTAGCTTCCCACTGGCAATTTGTCCGCCACCATGTCTGAAAGGCCCGGAGAGTTCTCAGGGAGACTCCCAACAGGCTTGTTACTCTGTGAATGGTCTGGGTGAAATACGGACTACTGGTTCCCCAGCTGGGGTGCATTGGGCTCTTTTGGTTAGACAGGAGCGCAATCTATTGGATCTTACAATCAACCTTAAAAATTTCAGAGGTGTGCTTGATTCAGGAGCAGACAAATTAGTTATTTCTAGAAGGTAATGAACAAGAAGTGGCCTTTACACATTGCACCTGCTAGCTTAGAAAGGATTGATCAAATTGTACAACATGCCCAGATAGCTCAACACATTCAAAGAGAGGATAAAGATGTTAATTCTGGAATTTTTAAACCATATATCTTAGACACTTTGACAGTGAATTCATGGGCTTAAGATATTCTAAGCATCTTGTGTTGTTATTAATAACTCCAAACTCTATTGTGTCACCTCAGGAACTTAATCAAAAATTTATTTCTCCTAGTGAATTTGAAAGGAATCAACAAGAAGGGTATTTACCTAAAGCCCAGTCTTCTCAGGAAAGGCAAGTTAATTCACCCAGTCAAAATTCTTGGCAGGGGCACTGACTTCCTTCCTGGCCCAAATCATAGTAGAAAATATTAAGTGGCTTATAGAAGAGCCAATTTGGTCTGTTAGTGGCCCTTAACGGTGGAAAAACTAAGAGTAGCCAATATTTTGGTCCAGAAACAACTTCAGGCTAGTGATATAGAGTCTCTGGAATATACCAACTGCTATGATTAAGAAGAAATGAAGTAAGTGGAGGTTGTTTTAAGATCTTGGGACAATTAATCACATTATCAGCCCCATGGGTTCCTTGCAAACAGAACTTCCTTCTCTTATAGCCATTTCTTTTGATTATCATCTAATGATGATAGATCTAAAAGATTACTTTTTCACTATACCCTTGCATCCAGATGATTGTAAATAAACAAAGAAACAACAATAAAAATTGCTCTTAGTGTTTCAGCAATAAATTTTAAGAAACCAGTTAAGAGATATTACTGGAAGTTGTTACCTCAGGGTATGTGTAATAGTCTTTGTTAAAATTTTTGGCATAAGCTATCATACCTGTAAGAGAAAAATTCCCTGATGCATATATTATTCACTTTATGGATGACATAATGTTAGCTCATGATAGTCCACATGTACTTTAAAAAATTTTTGCTCATTAGAATATTCACTGACTGCAATGGGTTTGTGCATAGCACCAGAAAAGGTGCAAAAAAAATCTCCTTTTCAATATCAAGGTAATATAAAAGAAGGATGCACATTTCGTCCTCAGGGATTGTACCCAGGTGGGTATTAGCACAAATTCATATCCCCAACACTTTCTGTTTTTTATTTTGAAACAGGGTCTCATTAAGTTGCACAGGGTCTCTCTATATAGCTGAGGTTGGCATTGACTGTACAGTCTTCCTGCCTAAGGCTTCCAAGCTGATGGGATTATAGGAATGTGCCACTGTGCCTGGCTCACTGGTGTCTTTTTTTGAAAAACATCTGACCCAAATTGATTTATGAGTTTTCATGTCAAGTTTTCATGTCATTTGATCCATTTGATATTTTTTTGTTCTTAAAATGTTTCCCTTACTCTTCTCACTAATTGTTTTAACATTCACAATTCCTTTTGCTTTAGTGTTCCTTTTATTCTGAATTACAGCTCAAATAAACTCATGTAAAACTTGAGCTCTACCATTTCCTGGATGCTTCATAAAATGTCCTAAATTGTGAATATTATTACTGAAAGCAAAAGTAAGTAAAATGGTGACAGACCTTGAAGGATCAGTGATGCTTTATTAAAAGGCAGAGGGGCACAGTTTCAAGAAAGAAAATGGCAACAGGTTACATAAAAATAAAATCCCCAACAATAGAGAATACCTCAACAACAGACCTTATATTAGTATATAGACACCACAGTGGAGGAAATGTCAGAGATGGAATTCAGAAAGTTCTTGGTAAAGCTTATCTACGAGGTAAGAGAGCACATAAAAACAACATTAGAAAGATAATACAGGAAATAAAATATTACCTCAATAATGAGATGGAGATCATGAAGAAGAATCAGTTGTAAATCCTTAAAATGAAGGCATCAATGAAACAAATTAAAAATTTGATGGAAAGCATCACAAACAGACTAAACTATGGGAAAGAAACATACATTTCCAGGCTCTCAAGACAAAATATATAATCTTGAGGGTGGGGGGGGGGATGTTAATGGACCATGCAGAAAACTTTTAAAAAATATGGGATTCCATTAGAAAGCCAAGCTTAAGATTCTTCAGGATAGATGAAGGCTTTGAAATATAAACTAATATAATGCACAATATTTTCAGTCAAACAATATCAGAACATTTCCCATACCTTAAAAAGAACATGGAAAATTAAATACAGAAAGCATACAGGACTCCAGATATTTAAAAAAAAAAAATCACAACACCTACTTTAAGACATCATTTTGAAAATCCCTGATATACAGAAAAATTATAAAATTTTAAAAGTAGCAAGAGGAAAACACTAGTCACATTTAGAGGCAGACCTATCCAAATCTCAGCTGATTTGTTTTTTTTTTTTAAACCCAGACCCTAAAAGCTAGGAGGTCTTAGAATAATATATACCAAACTCTAAAGGAAAATGGGTAGGGACCTAGAAAGGTTTACATTTGAAGATGAAATAAAAGCCTTTCATGCTAAATAAAAGTTAAAAAAAATTCACACCTATAAAATCTATAAATCTGGCACTATAAAACTTACTCAATAATATATTTCACAATACATGGAGAATAAAAACCAAAGCCAGCAAAGGGAAAAACAACAATAGAAAATAAACAAAGGAGAATCTAATTCCACTTAAAAACTAGAAATAACTTAAAATGAAGGGAAATAAAAAGCATCTTTCAATAATAACACTCAGTATGAGCACTCTTCAGATGATTCCATCTAAAACTGCTGAAATGCTGTTTGAGCTGCAATGGAAAGAATACTTTAATATTTCATCAAGATTTTTTAAAATTCTTTTTGTTTAATTGTGACCTTAATGGTACATGAACATTTATACATATTCATATTTTAGTTTCTACCATTTTGGAAGACAGCTATTTTTCATGGGTTAGTTTTTTGTAAACTAGGATGTTTGATTAGTATATTTTAATTTTGTTTTATATTTTTAATTTTTTTAAACTTCATATATATATATATATATATATACACATTTTTTCTCCTACCTGTTTCTCCTGATACTCTTTTCTTCTGCAAACTGCAAATCTTTATTTTTTTCTCTCTTACTATTTTTAAAATTTTACTTATTCTTCTCTCCTCTTCCCTTATAGTCATCACATTGTATATGACTTCTCTCCTTTCCTTGTCCACCCTTTTGGAAACTTGGTATTTTTATAGTAGGCAATATCTGATCATATCATTTCTCTTTACTGTGATAATTAACTTTTTTGACATCATAGTGGCAACTATTTGGTTTAATGCTGCATATTGTTGTTCTTATTATTTGTATTTCCCTAAATAGTGGTATACTGGAAACCTCCTACATCAGTAAAGTCCACAAGGTTGAAACTCTCCTACTTGAGATCCATACTATTAGATGGGTAGACACACAAACATGAAAAATCAGGGGGAAAACAGTGCCCCAAACAAACCAAGATACTTCAATAACAGAATCCATCAATACCACGTGGAAGAAATGTTAGGGAAGGAGATTAGAATGTACATAGTTAAATTTCATCTGCAAAGTAAATGATGGTATAAGAAATGAAATTCAAGAGAAAATACATGAAGTTAAAGATCACTTCAATAAAGAGGCAAAGATTTTGAAAACAACAATAACAGCAGCAATGACAACAACAACAACACAAGCATGAATTCTCAAAATAAAGGAAATAATAAATGGAATTAAAAATTCAATAGAATCAGTTATCAACAGACCAGGCCCCTTAGAAGACAGAATATCAAGCAATGAAGACAAAGTTTATAATCTTTAAAACAGAGTTGACCATGGAGAGGATGTTCAGAAACCATGAACAGATCTTCCAAGAACTATGGAATAACATAAAAAAGCCAAATTCCTGATTTATCAGGATAGATGAAGGTGCAGTGATACAAACCAATAAAGTGCACATTCTTTCCTACAAAATAATATCATAAAAAATTTCAGACCAAATGATTAAAATGGAAAATCAAATACAAGAGTCTCCCATGACCCCAAATGTACAAAATGGCAACAGACCCAAGGCACATTATAATGCCTAACATACAGAATAAGGACAGAATTTTAAATGCTGTGAGAGAAAAAAACATATCAGATTACATATAGGGGTATACAAATTCCGATCTCCACTGATTTCTCAACCTAGACCCTCAAAGCTAGGAGATCCTGAATAACATGCATCATGCTCTGAAAGAAAATGGGTGTCAACCAAGAATCCTATACCCAGTAAACTTGAGCTTCAGATTTGAAGATAAAATAAAAACAAAAGTTAAAAAATTTGCAACTAGAAAGCCTGCACTACAGAACATTGTCAACAAAATATTCTATGAAGATGAAATGGAAAAAAAATCAAACCCAGCAAAAGTAGGAACTACAAAAAAGAATATAGGAAATCAAAGGAGAAACTAAGGGATCATGGGAGGAATAGATGAACTCTAGATAGAGCAAAGGGGAGGGAGAGAAAGGGAGGAAGGGAGGTGCATGGGTGTAAGAAAGACAGTGAAATGAGATGGACATTATTATCCTAAGTACCTGTAGGAAGACGAGAATCGTGTACAAACAGAGATAGGAAGAAATGTGCTGTCTATATGTACTATAAATTGTAATGAATTCTGCTGTCATATAAAACAAATTAGAAAAAAAGGATAAACTAATTCAAATTAAAAACTAGAAATAAACCCAAATGTCTGTGAATACAAAGCACATCTCAATAATAACCTTGGATGTAAGTAGACTAAAGTCATCAATCAAAAGACACAGACTGGGTGACTCACCTCATAGACTCACCTCATAGGCAAAGACATCTAAAGACTGAAGGTGAAAAATGGAAAAAAATCATTTCATTCACATGGATCATGTAAGTAAGCAGGGGTTTCTATGCTCATGTCAGATAAAGTCCACTTTATCTGAGAAGGGACAAAGGTTTCTATCCTCATGTCAGATAAAGGGGACTTTATCTGAAATGAGAGGGGGCAAAATTAATGAGAAGGGATAAGGAAAGCCATTTCATATGTATTAAGGGAATCAAACATCAACAAAACAATCATAAATATTTATACTCCAAACAATGGATTATCTATGTACAGCCAACAAATCCTTCTCAATGGAACCAACCTAGGTGTCCCTCAATAGATGAATGGATAAAGAAAATGTAGCATATATACTCAATGGAATATTACTCAGCTTTAAAGAAGAGAGAAGTTATGGCATTTGCCAGTAAATGATGGGAGTTGGAGAATGTCATGCTAAGTCAAACAAGCCAGTCCCACAAAACCCAAGGCCAAGTGTTTTCTCTAATATGTGGATGATAATTCACAATAAGGTGTGTGACTGTGGGGGGGGGCACTAGGGCAGAATAGTGTTACCTTAGATTAGGTAAAGGAAGTGTTGGGGAAGGAGGGGAGGAGATGTGGGGATAGGAAAGACAGTAGGATGAAACAGGCATTATTACTACATGTATATATGTGATCAATAGGATTCTGCAATATGTACACTCAGAAAAATGAGAAATTATATTCCATCTGTGTAAGATATATCAAAGTGTATAAATTCATTCTACTGTCATGTATAACTAATTACAACAAATTAAAAAATAACATGTTTATGCTAAATTAAAGAAGAAGAATTAAAAAGAAATAAACCACAATTCAATAATACTTGGCAGTTTTAATATGCCTATGTCACCATTGGATAGATCTTCAAACAATAACTAAATAAAAAAGTTATAGAAGTAAAGCATACAATTGATAATTTAGATTTAAGACATATATGTATGTATGTATACATATTTCATCCATCAGTGACTGAATATACTTTCTTAGCAGCACATGAATTCTTCTAATATAGAGTCGTTATGTAAGCTGTCACATATGTTGGCATACAATTGTAATATTACTGTAACATATTTTTGCATCTGTAAAGTTCTGTTTTTCTGTTCTTTCTTCCTGATTAGACTTGTTTATTTTAGTCAAATTTTAGCTGTATTCTTTTTCTTAATTTTATATATCTTGGCACCTACTCTTATTTTTTTCTCCTACTACATATTTAAAAAATAATTTGTTATTCTAGCTTCTTTGTGATACTAATAATTTAAGTTATAATTATTCTTCTCAGTACTGTTACATTCGAGATATTTTGATATTTTAAGCTGTTTTTAGTACTTAGTTCAAAGCCCTTTTAATTTACTTATCTTGTCCTTTCTTTCTTGACGTCTCAGATATTTATAAGTGTTCCATTTAATTTTGAAGTATTTGATCTGTGAGAGTAGGTGAATGATTTCTAATACAATAAATAATGCACAAACAGTCTGCATGACTTAAAAAAAATAACAAAACCACTGAATGTAAATGGTCTAAACTCTGATAAAAATAATAATTAAAAAAAGACAGTTTGAATAAAAAATTAAGACCCAACAATTAGTTGTCTCCAAATGACTTACTCAAAAAGAAAGACATCTGCAGTATCAAGGTAAAAATTTTGGGGAAAAAAATCATTCACATGGTCCTCATAAACAAGCAGGGGATTCCTATCCTCATATAAGATAACATGGACTTCAAACCAAAGTTAATCAGAAAAGACAAAGAAGGCCATTTCATACTGATGAAATGAAAGGAGAAGAAATAAGGAGTGAAATACAAAACACTTAGCAGTAAATGAGAACAGCATTACAACATATCAGAACCTCTGGGACACTATGAAGGTGGCTCTAGGAGGTAAGTTCATAGTATTGAGCTCATTTAATGAACAGAAAGACACCAAACAAATAATCTAACATTACATTTCAAGACTCTAGATAAAGAAGAGCAAATCACTATGAGTGCCAATACTAGATGGGAAATAAAATCAGAGCCCAACACATTGAAATTGACATTAACAACAGCAACAAAAATAAATAAAAAAAATCAATGAATCAAAAAGTTGGTTCTTTGATAGAATATGAAATTCATAAATTTTTAGTCCAGCTAAATAAAAATAAAAATTGTACAACCCATAAAGACAATGAAAATATCACCAGAAACACTACAGAAATATAAATGAGTACTTTGAAAATTTATGCTTCGTGAACCAAAAAATCTTGGTGATATTGACACATTCCTAGTGACATATGATCTGATCAAATTGAACCAGAGGGATATAGAAAATTTAAGCATAAATTTCTAATAATAAAATTTAATGTCATCAAAAACCTACCAAAAATGAAAAGTATAGGACTCTATGGATTCTCCATTTTAAAGACTAACATCAATCCTCCTTGAACTATTTCATAAAATAGAAAAGGATATGAAAACCGGACAAAGACACATGAAGGAATGAAAACTTCACACTAATATCCTCAATGCACATAGATGTAAAATGTTCTTAATAAAATACTGGCAAATTGCATATAAAAACAAATTACAAAAATAGTTTACAATGGCGAAGTGGGTTTTATCCCAGAGATGCAAGGTTGGTTCAACATATGGAAATCAATAAATGTGACACATCACATAAATAGTTTAAAGACAAAAAACACATAATTATCTCAAGTTGCAGAGAATGTATTTGCCAAAATACAGCCTCCACTCCTGTATAGAATACTGGAAAACTAGGAATAGAAGGAAATTTCCTCAACATTGTAAAAGGTATATATGACAAATTAAAGGCCAGCATCATTCTAACTGGAGAAACTGAAATAATTGCCATTAAAAAGAGGGGCTTGACAAGGATATCCCATTTTACCACTTCTGTTAAACAAGACATTTATAAATAGGGAAAGCAGCCAGCAAAATTCATTTGGAAAAGTAAGAGGCTTAGAATAGCTAACAATTCTTAGGGAGAAGTATGAAGCAGTATGTATTACAATACTAGGCCCTAAATTATACTACTGAGCTCTAGTAACAAAACAACATGATATTGGCACCAAAATAGGCAAAAATGCCAATGGAACAGAATAGAAAACAGAAAAACTCACATAAAAAGTTACCTCGGGACTGGGGTTGTGGCTTAGCAGTAGAACACTTGCCTCTCATATGCAAGGCCCTGGGTTTGATCCTCAGCACCACATACAAATAAATAAATAAAAGGTATTGTGTCCAACTACAACTAAAAACAAACAAATACATGCATACATACATACATACATACAAGTTACCTCATATTAGACAAAGGTATTGAAAATGCACACTGGAGAAAAGATAGCTTCTTCAGCAAATGGTCTTGGGAAAAGTGGGAATCTATATGTAATAGAATTCAAGTTAATTCCTGTTTCTCACCCAGCACAAAAATCAACTCTTAGTGGATCAAAGACTTAGAAATTATACTAGAAGACTTGCACCGACTAGAAGAAAAAGTAGGTCCAGTGCTTCAACACCTTGGCACAGGAACTGACTTCCTGAACAAGACTCTAAAATAAAAATATGAATAAATAGGGGCTGGGGTTGTGACTCAGAGCACCTGCCTGACACATGTGAGGCACTGGGTTCGATCCTCAGCACCACATAAAAATAAACAAACAAAATAAAGATATTGTGTCCATGTATAACTAAAAAATATTAAAAAATGAATAAATGAGGTGGCATCAAACTAAATATCTTCTTCACAGCAAAAGAAACGATAACACTGAGATTAGCTCAGTGGCAAAGCATCTGTCTTGCATTTGTCAAGTCCTGGGTTTTACACTGAGTTCCAAAAAAAAAAAAAAAAATGCATGAAGACATAATCTACAGAATGGGAGAAAATATTTGCCACCTGGACATGTTCTTAATTTCTAGGATATAAAAAGAATTCAAAAAGCTTAACACTCCCCTCAAGGAGGGGCAGGAATTATGTTTCATACTTAAAGTTAACCATGACTTCTCCACCAATGGTGCCAAAGGTGTTTACACAAATAGGAACAAGATGCACATCTGAAGGAAAGCAGATGTGTGCAGTCAAGGGTCTTACGCAAAGTGAAGGAGATTATCAAGTGGCTAGTTGTGATGACTTTACTGCATTCATTTTCCTTTTCCCCAAAGTAAACCAATGGTGGAGCAATTCATACCATAAAGGTAGAGAAGACAGAAATTCCCTGAAGCAAAAGGAGCCTTGGTAGTTTCTGGGAAGGTATCTTTCTTTTTCCCCTTTACTTAGAGGAAAAGCACCTCCAGTTCAACTTGAGGCAATCTTACCCCATCTCCTAATTTTCCAGTGGCTAGGCTTCAACAGGCTTATCAACCAACCACTTTTCATCCTCTATAATGGAAGCAAAATTACACAGAGTTCTAGGCCTGCTTATGAAGATTGAAGCAGGTGCACTCTCAGGTCCCCTGCTAAACACCAAATTTGATACAGATGTTTTGGTCCTTGTTTGGATACATCAGTAATGAGTACAAAGTTTAGAGAAAAAGGAAAATCGAGGTTTTATTGGTTTCCTACCAAAGGAGAAATTCAGGGGATTTCTGTTTTAGAATCTGTGTTTTTAACTTTTAGGGGAAAAGGGGACCAGGCGATTTAATGGGTACACTCCAGGTGGCCCTTTCAGAATACATAATTTACTTGTAGTCCTGAGAGAGTGGGTGTCATTTCTTAGATCTTTATTTTTTAGTTCTATTTGTTACTTGGTTATACATGACAGTGATTTTTGACATTTATACCAATTTGGAGTACATGGATTTCTTCATTTCTGTGGTACAGGCTCTGAAGGATGGAGAGCTTGTTTAGTGACAGGAAGGTCAATCTCATTTTCTTTATGGCTATAAAGACATAGTGGAAATAGAGAAAAAGGGAAAAAAAAGTTAGTTTTAAAATAAGCCACAGTGATAGAACAGCAGGGGTTATGATCAAAGCATGAAGTGGACTTATTTTCCCCCGCCCCAAAGGAAGGAGCAAATAAAACACAAGGAAGTTCAGAATTGGAGGCATTGATAAAATTGGAGAATTTAGATTGAGCTAGGCATAGTGGCACATGCCATTAATACTGAGTACTTGAAGTAGGGCAAGAAAGTCACAAGTTCAAGAAAAGCTACATACTTAAGACAGGGCATAAAAAGAGTACATTTTGGCTTAGGCTGAAGCAGGTCAATTTTAATGGGATAGAAGGAGGGAGGGAAATTAAAGCCATATTTTGTTAAAATTATCTTGTTCTTGCCACTGGGTAAAACGCTGTCCAGTAAACTATTTATGAAAGAATAATTGGGAATATGCAAAATCAGTGCCTTGGTTGTTACAGATAAAATTGGGAGCACCATATATGTGATAATAGGGGGTTACTCTTTGCAGTAAACTTCTGTAGAGCTTATTCACCCATTGCACTGCTTATGGAGTTTGAATTGTTTGATGTTTTTTCTTTTGATTATATGGACAGTGTTATTTTTATTTGTCTCCAAATAGTGTCTCATAAATATTTTACACTTTACATGAAACAGTGTATTGTATAAAATAGATTGACACAAATTGACTGGTAAATATTAGTGAAACATATCAGCCACAGTGCCATGCCTGCATGTGTGTTTATTCCTTAGGAACATTTACCCTTACTTTTCATGTGAATATATATTACTTTTCATTGATAACCTACAGCATTGAGTAAACCTACAGCATTGAGCACTTTCCTATGTGATCTTATTCTGCTTAATCATTTTGTATGTTTATAACTTTTATCCTTTTTTACATATTTCACTAATAATTGATTTCTATTGATACTCTTTTCGCGTACATATTTTCTCTCAGGTAGCATTATCTCTTTTCACCTCCTCTTACATTTTCATGGACTTTTAAATTTTAGTGGAGTTTAATTTATCAGTTTCTTCTTTGGGCTTGCTTAATTTTCTCAAAAAAATAAAAAATCTTAAGGGACCAGAGGGGATATTAAGCTCCAAAAATTAAAGCATATTATTCCCATGCCTCATCTCCAGAGAATGGCTTTTTCTGGAGCTACTCTTCATCAATTAGAATCTGGAATGTGTAAATGTATATTCTTCTGCGAGTAGGTTTTTTTTTTAATATTTGTTTTTTAGTATTTGGCGGACACAACATCTTTGTCTGTATGTGGTGCTGAGGATCGAACCCGGGCCGCAGGCATGCCAGGAGAGCGCGCTACCGCTTGAGCCACATCCCCAGCCCCCTAGGTTTTGTTTTTGAAATGTGTTTCAAACAGACTCCTTATCTAAGTGAGCTAATAAGTTATTTTATTTAATTTAACAATAGTGCTTCTGTGCAACTCCCATTTTTATGTGTTTAATAATTGTTTTCCTTTTGTGAAATCTTTGGTTTTCTTTGATGAAAATAGACTGAGAGAACAATTGTTAGAAGCCTTGATTGTACAGCCACCAGCCTCTACTACCTCCTTCCTTTGTATGGTAGCCAGTTCTTTCTTGTGCAGTTCTGTCCAGAGTCCAGATTTTTCTTGTTTGAATATTATCTCTGTAATATGACGTAGAGACAATGGTGATTCCATGTCCGAAAGGAAAATAAAGGAGTAGCCCACTAAAGGAATGGTAAGAAAACTCCCAGTTCTTGAAAGCCAAGGTAAAGCTCTGATAAAACGCAAAGGTCCCTTGAAAAGAAGAAACAGGTTTAAAAGAGCTTCAGCTAAGGATGTATTATTCTGCCATCATTCAGGCAGGGTTTGAATTGCATCTACGGTTATTCTATGTCTGTGTGGGGCCTGGAACTCTGTCTAGTAATGAATTCTTGGTGTGAACTGTTAAACTGGGTCAGGAGTCATAAATGAGGGGTCGTCCTTCTAAAGCCTCACAGCGCTTAAGTCTATCATGTCTCTGGAACTCTGGAGTCTTCTCTGCTTGTGAGGTCCATGTAACTCTGTAGAGGCCTCTTCTGAAGTGCAGGTCATGCAGAACTCTAGAAAGCATGCTGAAATACCTAGAATGCCAGATAGTTAAGAATCTGTTTAGCTGGGAATACTGAAATGATGAGGGTAGCTCATTGAAGAAAGGGTGAATCAGCCATGGAGAGACTGTGTCTTGCCTAAAATTATTTTTACATTCATCTGATCAAGGACCACTGCTTTGACCTCATGACCCTATGACCCTTCTGGGACATGCTGTGGCAGATGAGCCTGCAGCTAAAACTTCTGGACAGTGTCTGCCAGGAGCTATTACTGGATATTTCTATGTCTCCACAGTTTGTGTTAAGTACACAAAAAGTCAAAGAGTAGCTTTGTTGACTGAGGACATTAGTTCTTCCTTTCTCCTCAGGATTCATTCATTTTCTCTGATTCTTTCACAATATGAGAAGCAGGATTTCAATTTGAAGACCCCCATTCCCTCATTCTAACTGCTCACTGAGCTGACATTGAAGCCTTCAGTTTTTTTTATTGGTTGTTCAAAACATTACAAAGCTCATGACATATCATCTTCCATACATTTGATTCACGTGGGTTATGAACTCCCATTTTTTACCCCAAATACAAGTTGCAGAATCACAGCAGTTACACATCCACATTTTTACATAATACCATATTAATGACTGTTGTATTCTGCTACCTTTCGTATCCCCTATTATCCCTTCTCCCCTTCCCTCTCATTTTCCCTCTCTACCCCATCTGCTGTTGTTTAATTCTCTCACTTGTTTTTTTCCCCTTTCCCATCACAAACTCTTATATGTAGTTTTGTGTAACAATGGGGGTCTCCTTCCATTTCCATACAGCTTCCCTTCTCTCTCCCTTTCTCCCACCCATCTCGTCTCTGTTTAATGTTAATCTTTTCCTCATGCTCTTCTTCCCTGTTCTGATCTTAGTTGCTCTCTTTATATCAAAGAAGACATTTGGCATTTGTTTTTTAAGTATTGGCTAGCTTCACTTAGCATTATCTGCTCTAATGCCGTCCATTTCCCTGCAAAATCCATGATTTTGTCATTTTTAGTGCTGCGTAATACTCCATTGTGTATAAATGCCACAGTTTTTTAATCCATTCATCTATTGAAGTGCATCCAGGTTGATTCCAAAGTCTAGCTATTGTGAATTGTGCTGCTATGATCATTGATGGGGCAGTATCCCTATAGTATGCTCTTTTAAGGTCCTCAGGGAATAGACCGAGAAGGGCGATAGCTGGGTGAAATGGTGGTTCCATTCCCAGCTTTCCTAGGAATTTCCATATTGCTTTCCATATTGGCCGCACCTTTGTGCACCATGATCAAGTAGGATTCATCCCTGGGATGCAAGGTTGGTTTAATATATGGAAATCAATAAATGTTATTCACCACATCAATAGACTTAAAGATAAGAACCATATGATCATCTCGATAGATGCAGAAAAAGCATTCGGCAAAGTACAGCATCCTTTTATGTTCAAAACACTAGAAAAACTGGGGATAACAGGAACTTACCTCACCATTGTAAAAGGTATATATGCTAAGCCTCATGCTAGCATCATTCTAAATGGAGAAAAACTGAAGGCATTCCTGCTAAAATCTGGAACAAGACAGGGATGCCCTCTCTCACCACTTCTATTTAATTTAGTCCTTGAAATACTAGCCAGAGCAATTAGACAGACAAAAAAAAGTAAAGGCATAAAAATAGGAAAGGAAGAACTTAAAATATCACTATTTGCAGACGATATGATCCTACACCTAGAAGACCCAAAAGGGTCTACAAAGAAACTACTAGAACTAATAAATGAATTCAGCAAAGTGGCAGGATATAAAATCAACACGCATAAATCAAAGGCATTCCTGTATATTAGCAACAGAACTTCTGAAATGGAAATGAGGAAAACCACCCCATTCACAATATCCTCAAAAAAAAAAAAAAACTTGGGAATCAACCTAACAAAAGAGGTGAAAGATTTATACAATGAAAACTACAGAACCCTAAAGAGAGAGATAGAAGAAGATCTTAGAAGATGGAAAAATGTACCCTGTTCATGGATAGGCAGAACCAACATTATCAAAATGGCAATATTACCCAAAATTCTCTACAGGTTCAACGCAATGCCAATCAAAATCCCAACAGCATTTCTTGTAGAAATAGACAAAGCTATCATGAAATTCATATGGAAAAACAAAAGACCCAGAATAGCAAAACAATCCTAAGCAGGAAGTGTGAATCTGGAGGTATAGCGATACCAGATTTCAAACTATATTACAGAGCAATAGTAACAAAAACAGCATGGTACTGGTACCAAAACAGGCAGGTGGACCAATGGTACAGAATAGAGGACACAGAGACCAATCCACAAAATTACAACTTTCTTACATTTGATAAAGGCGCTGGAAGCGTGCAATGGAGAAAGGATAGCATCTTCAACAAATGGTGCTGGGAAAACTGGAAATCCATATGCAACAAAATGAAGCTGAACCCCTTTCTCTTGCCATGCACAAAAGTTAATTCAAAATGGATCAAGGAGCTAGATATCAAATCAGAGACTCTGCACCTGATAGAAGAAAAAGTTGGCTCCGATCTACATATTGTGGGGTCGGGCTCCAAATTCCTTAATAGGACCCCCATAGCCCAAGAGTTATATACAAGAATAAACAAATGGGACTTACTTAAACTAAAAAGTTTTTTCTCAGCAAGAGAAACAATAAGAGAGGTAAACAGGGAACCTACATCCTGGGAACAAATTTTTACTCCTCACACTTCAGATAGAGCCCTAATATCCAGAATATACAAAGAACTGAAAAAATTAAACAATAAGATAACAAACAACCCTATCAACAAATGGGCCAAGGACCTGAACAGACACTTCACAGAGGAGGACATATAATCAATCAACAAGTACATGAAAAAATGCTCACCATCTCTAGCAGTCAGAGAAATGCAAATCAAAACCACCCTAAGATACCATCTCACTCCTGTAAGATTGGCAGCCATTATGAAGTCAAGTAACAATAAGTGCTGGGGAGGATGTGGGGAAAAGGGTACACTTGTATATTGAAGCCTTCAATTTTGAACTCTTTCCACAAGTCCTCAAATATCTTTTTTCTTTCCCTGCTCTATTTGAAACTGGCATAGTGTTTTAATTGTTATTTCCCCATGAATAATGGATGATCCTTTCAAAAATAATTGTTTTAAAGGGGATAATGTTTCTCATGGTAAGAAAGGAGAGAACATTCACTGGATTCTGCCTTTCCCACTTTCGACTTTCTTGGGCATGGTCACTTTATCAGAATATCTTTGACAACCGTTATGCATTTATCTAGGATGTCTCCCAAATCACACATGTTGTAATCATGGTCCCCAGTTGCAGGAAGGTTAAAAGATAGACTTTACATTGTTTCACGAGTGCTCTATATCTTCAGTATATTAGCCTTACTGGACTTGTGGAAAGACAGAACTGGTTGGAGGAAGTAGGTCACAAGTGTAGCCCTGAATCTGATTACCTTCTCTCAGTAATTTGGTCTTTCTTTGCTGCCTGGTTCCCTAAAGCTGAACACCTTTTCTCCATGTACTTCTTCCATGATGTTTATGCCCTGGTAGGAATGAGCCTACCACGAACTGCATTCTCTAAAACTATGACGTAAAATAAATGTTTTCACCTCTAAGTTATTAGTTTTAGTTGTTTAGGTCATAGGAACTGAAAAGCTTACTGAAAGAGAAACTTTACTAAGTGGAATGCCCTGATCCACTGTACCTGGTCATGGATTTGAGAACTGTTTGCTGAATAGTCTTGGTACCCACAGGGGCCATTCACTTGGATTGTCAATAGACTATCAGCCTCCTTATAAACTCTTCCTAGAAGACATCCTGAGGGTTGCAGTGGAGACACAGGAAAAATTAGTTGTCCTGTGGCTTAGAAGCATCTCCCATTATTCAATTAATCTACTTATGTAACTGCTCCATATGTATTCTTTCCTTAGCCTCAATTCACTGCAGATAGAATGTATTCTCCTGTCTTAATTTTCTCTGAGTTGTGAATGCAAGAAGATTATCCCAAAGTTCCAACAAAACCCACACACAGTTGTGCATATGAAAGTTCCACAATGTATTTCAGTGAGTAAAAAAAGGGATGGGAGAATATCTTAGATGCCAGGATTTTCTTGACTATACCCTTGGGTCCTGCATGTGTGTTATATTCAGCACTGTTTCCCTTGGCTTGTCACCTTAAGACAAAATGAAATACAAAGGAAGACAAAGACAAAGAGACAGAAACAAACAAAGGACCAAAAAAACAACAACAAAAAAACTTGTTTCATGTTTAACTTTTCTCTGACTGCAAAGTATATTTTGTTTCTGTAGCTTCAAATGTAAACGATATAACCAAAACAACTGGATATAACTTGAGTTTTAGAAAATAAGTTGCCCTTACATTATATAAGAATATTATTTGGCCTTCTTCTACCCAAAAGTGTTTTTAGTGGTTTCTCATGTGTGCTCTATTTGGTAGCTTATTTTAGATAAAATTCCATGGTTTATGTGTAAGTAGAAAAAAATCTCTCTTCCATTATGGCTGAAGAAAAACAAACTCGATTCTTTGAAATTGTGTTGTAATTAAATCAGTGAATTCCAGATATATTAAATAATCTGTTCCTTTTCTTTGAACCCTTGTAAGAGTCAAGCATATATATCATTATCTGGACATTTTAAGCTAACATTAAATCATGTGAGATATGGTTTGGCAAATCCTAGAATTATTCACATATGATTTATATTAATGATTTGTTGTTGTGGAGATAGCACAAAAATTATATATTTTCTGGGAAAATGGGTGCTTTTGTTTGTTGATGTTTTGAAATATAAAATCAGCCCTGACAAGTTATGGAGTCCCTGTTTTAAACAAACAAATGAAAAATAAATAATATTTCAGTGGATATTTTTCGGTGTTAAATCTGTAAATTGACAGTAGTTTCAACCCCTAATAGAAAAGAACAAAACTCACTAAATGTGAATATTTTTATGTATTTACTCATTTAAAGGGGTCTTTTCTCCTTTAAAAGTATATGAATAAAATTTGGAATCAGGGAGGTGTGAGCTAAATGACTTCTAGTTAAATTAATCTTGAACCTACAGATAAGGTCTTTGAAGACCCACATGTTTTGTTTCTTTAGAGGCCTATTTTCAAGATGTGGGTTTGAATTGTGGGCAGTCACTCCTGAGAAAGAAGCCTCGGGAAGGACAAGGGAAGAAGACATGCTTGGTCTCCAGTTGTGTGGCCCAGGTCAGGGGCTGCATTAAATTTACCTCCTAAAGTACTTCATGTTTAGAACTTGCAGTCTTCCTTTTCTATCTTTCACATCTGTGTTTAGCATATTTACCTACTTTACTTCCTTTGCTTCTCACAATAGTCAAATTTAACTCTACATTATATATACCTACATATATCCCCTATATTGAGAGCCTTCCTTCCATTCTTACACTTTTGTAAATTCATGCCATGACTGCATGACCTGCAAGCTTGAAAAAGTGTTCTTTTTGAAAAAGGAGCATAAAAAATCTTGGTATTCTAGACTTGTGTTGGGGATGTTTTGGGCTCACTGAACATTGCTGAAGAAATGAAACATGCTTTGTTTACTTTATGTTTAGATGTTCCATTGTCTTTAAGTACTTGAGAAATGCACATCCATTGTCCCTAACAACTTAGCTAGTCCTGAAAGGATGCAGTAATTAGGACAGATTCATTCTGTAGAATGCTAAAGAAATCCTACTGACATATACTTTAGAGCATAAGAGATGTGTAAAGCTAAAAAGTTGCATAAAATTAATGTATTTTTATGAGTAGACTGACATTGGGCTTTACATTTTATTATATTTTGACTTGTCCACTGGTATCATGGCAGTGATGTGTCCTTCTATGTCAATTGAGACTTCATACCAATCTGCTCTTGCACAGATTTAGCCTTATTTGCTTGGCCCAAATCCTCTCAGATTTTCTCTTTAAAAGATAAACATTTTCTTGTTTTCATTAAGAACATTGTCAAGAGTTTTCTAAATAACCTTTGGAAACCTCTGGACAATGAATGTTCTGCCTGTTGTTTACCAGAGGTGTTTGCTTTGTTATTGGAGGTCATGAAGCCGACCACAACCTGTAGGCTTTCTTTTTATTTTGCTTCCAGTTCCCAGACACAAACCACAAAAGTTCCATGCATTTTCAGTTAAGGAAACAACAATCATATGATTGAAATGTCTGAAAATTATGAAATAGATCTGAAAACAAATTATAAATAAGAAGGGAAATTGAAGAATGTTCCAGACTCACAAATGTAATTCTTGTTTATTTTTTATGTTTAAATGTGATTATCTCTATAGTGTCTTTTAAAAAAGGCTCAATCCCCATAGATCTATAACTTTTTAAAAACCAAATTTATTATTTTACATGAAAGTTTATCCATTTTTATGTATAGAAAGTTAAAATTTTATGTATGTGCCCATAAAATATCATTTCATTGACTTGATTATGTCTTCTTAACATGTGTCTATGACTCTTCTTATTTATAATAACTCTTGCTCTCAAAATTGTTTTAATTTATTTTGAACTTAATGTTTATCCTTCCCACCCCCCAGAATTACAGGACAAATAAATTTTGGTAAATATCAGGTTGTACCATTTAGTGTATATTTCAGAAAATGTCATAAAAGATAAATACTGTTATTACTATCAGATTATTTTGGTTGTTATGAATCAATATGTGAAAAACTCTTAAGAGTAATATGTGTAAATGTGAAATGGTAAAAAAGGGTTGTCATTTCTGCTTGTTATTTTAATAACATTGATGAATCCCATAATATATTTTAAACTCACACTCTTCAATGAATGTTCCCCTTAGGTCTACCTAAAAGTTTCTTATATCAGTGTTATTGAAACAAACTGTCAGATACAAATATGAGCACAATGCAGGAGAGGTTACACACCATGCAATGGATTCTGTCATCAATGTTGGTATAACTGCCTATAATACTGACAACATTGGTATGAAAACAGTGGTAAAGAAAACTGCAAAAGAAATAGGGGGAAAAAACTCCTTGAGGACTATCAGATAACTGATTCTTCTTTGAGAGAAAAGGGAGCAGCAAATGCAAATATGGGAATTGAGAAGGATGAATAGAAGAGGAAGTAGAAAATAAAGAAGCAAAAAGGAAAAAAAATGATTGAAATGGTAGGAATCACCTATATGAAAACCTTACCAGGTGGAGAAAATTTTGTTAAATGTGCCTATGTGGAATTCCCTGCAGATTAATCAGTATTTTTAAAATGTATGCAATCCTACAAAGTGACTGTCATACATTGTATGACAAATATTTCACTTCTAAGGAAAATAATCAGTATTCTTGCCCCCTTTAGAAATATGTTATTATATTCTCAGTAAATTTATATTTTCCCCCAAATGCTGCCAGAACGGTTTTTTTTTTGAGAGAGAGAGAGAATTTTTAAATATTTATTTATTTATTTATTTTTAGTTTTCGGTGGACACAACATCTTTGTATGTGGTGCCGAGGATGGAACCTGGGCCGCATGCATGCCAGGCGAGCCCGCTACCACTTGAGCCACATCCCCAGCCCCCAAAAAGTTTTTGTAGAAAAAATCAAGCTTATAATACATGTGCTATGCCCCTCATTAAACTGTTGTAAAACTAGATTGATATCTGTCATCTTTCAGAAAGAAGGTTACTTATCTACATAAAATTTGGTGTTTACTAACCTTAGTTCTATTTATAGTGTGAATGAATAAGTTAATATACTGCCTCCTTTTTGTGCAGCAATTGTCGACATTTTTAGACCCTTGTCATATTTTCAGTGTGTAAGCTAAACAAAAAGTATAATTCTAAACTAAAAGAATAGTCAGATAATATTTTAAGTGTTTCAGAAAACAAGAATAAAGTTGATCATGGAAATGAGGTTCTATAAAAATTATTTTGTACCTTATGTGTTGGTTCTGAAATGAGATTTTTAAAAAATTTGAAAGAAATACAAACACATCCGCAAATCTTTTGCACTGAAAATGGTATTTATTAATTAAAGGCCTAGGCTTTTTTTTTTTTTCAGTATGATTGTTACTGCATTAAAATTTGAAGTGACTATTTTCAGCTTAGTTGGATGAAAAATACCCTAAGAAATCATTTTACCCTATGTTCTTATGTTTTTCTGAAAGGCTAACACTTTGTAAAAAATTTAAAAAAAGAGAGAGATTGAATTTACTGATGGCTAATATACTTTTAATTTTGGCTTCAGCCATTCAATTTATGAAAAAGCCAATAAATTCTTAAACGGGAAGGTACTATTTGTGATCAAGGCAAATAATATGAAAAATTTAGGCACAGCCCAGGGTGTGTAGACACGATAGTTTCCACTTTGGTAGAAGCTAAATTTAAGCCACATATACATATAAATAACTAATAGCTAATGGCATTTTGTGTTTGCTTACTGATTTTTAAAAAAATCATATTTTTTATAGATATAGTCTTTTGTAATCCTTTCTGAACCTTCATTGGCTAGTTTATGGGACTTTATAAAAAAAATATCTAAAGAAAGCGCTTTGTGTATGAATTGGCCTTGAGTGTTTTCATTGGGCTTGTTGTTTAGGATTGCAGATTTGTGGAAATTTTCATAAGGCCAAAGGTAATGCACACTAGTTGATAAAATAGAAATAAAACTGAATTGGTCAATTAACAAAAACATGGTCAGTGTGTTCTTTACTTTCCTTATTTATTAATTAGTCTCCGTATTTATTATTTATCTTATTTCAGGAACTAGTGACATTCAGGGATGTGACCATTGATTTCTCTGAAGAGGAATGGGAATGCCTGGAACCTGCTCAGAAGAATTTATACAGAGATGTGATGTTAGAGAACTATAGAAACCTGGTCTTCCTGGGTGAGGATAACTTTCTTCAGGATTTCTAAATAAGTATTGATATTTAATTTTCTTTACTTGAAGAACATTTTTTTTACATCTAAAACCTAGTTTTATTTATTTGTTCCTTTATAAACTTAAAATTTTTTCTAATTAGTTTTATATGAGAGTAAAACACATTTTGACACATCGTACATAAATGGAGTATAACTTCTCATTCTTCTGTTTGTACCTGATGTAGAATTACAGCAGTCATGTAATCATATATTCACCTAGGATAAAACTGATTCATTCTACTATCCTTTCTACACCTTTACCTCCTCTTTCTTCAATCTCCTCCATCTAATCTAAAGTATCTCTGTTTTTACCTAGCTAACCCCTTAATGTGAATTAATTAGCATTTGTATTCTAGATAAAATATTTGGCCTTTGGTTCTTTGGGATTGGCTTATTTCACTTAGCATAATGTTTCCCAGTTGTATCCTTTTACCAGCAAAGCCATATATCACTCTTGTTTTTGGCTGAGTAATATTTCACTGTGTAAATGTACCATTTTTTTTTATCCATTCATCTGTTGAAGAGCACCTAGGTTGGTTCCATAATTGAGCTGTTGTGAATTGAGCTCCTATATACATCGATTTGGCTATGTCACTATAGAATGCCGATTTTAAGTTCTTTGGGTATAAACTGAGGAGTGGGATAACTGGGTCAAATTGTGTTTTCATTACAAGTTTTATTTTAAGGAATCTCCACACAGCATTCCAGAATGGTTGCACCAATTTGCAGTCCTACTCCCCACATGTTTGCCACATTCATGTTGCTTGTACTCTTAGTAGTTTTTATTCTGACAAGTGAGAGGAAATCTAAGTGTAGTTTTGATTTGCATTTCTCTAATTGCTAGAGATGTTGAACATTTTTTTTCAAATATTTGTTGATCAATTGCAATTCTTCTGTGAAATTTCTTAGTTCCATTTATTGATTGGGTTATTTGTTCTTTTGGTGTTAAGTGTTTGATTCTTTATATTTCCTGAAGACAATGCTCATTCTGAAGTACACGTGGCAAAGATTGCTCCCAATTTGTAGTCTGTCTGTTCATGTTCTCATTGTTTTTTTTTTTTTTCTGTAAAGAAGCTTATTAGTTTGGTGCCATCCTATTCATTGATTCTTGATTTTACTTCTTGCAGTTTAGGAGTCTTGTTAAGGAAATCAGTTCCTAAACTGACATGGTGAAGATTTGGTGCTATTTTTCTTCTATTAGGTGATGGATCTCAATTCTATTGCCTAAGTCTTTGATCCACTTTGAGTTGATTTTTGTGCAGGATGAGAGATAGGGGTTTAATCTCATTTTGCTACATATGGATTTCCAGTTTTTCCAGCACAGTTGTTGAAGAGGCTATCTTTTCTCCAATGAATGCTTTCAGTGCTTGCTTTCTAATATAAGATAATTGTAATTCTGTGAGTTTATGTGTCTTTTATTCTATACCATTTTTCTACATGTTTGTTTTGGTGCAATAGCATTCTGTTTTTGTTACTATATCTCTGTAATATCATTTAAGTTCTGGTATTGTGATGCCTCCTGCTTCACTTATCTTTCTAAAGGCTGCTTTGGTATTCTGAGCCTCTTAATTTTCCAAATAAATTTTATGATTGCTTTTTCTGTTTCTATGAAAACTGTAATTGGCATTTTAATAGGAATTTTGTTAAATCTTTATAATGCTTTTAATGGTATGGCCATTTTGACAGTGTGAATTCTGCCTTTCCAAGAGCATGGGAGAATGGGAGATCTTTCCATCTTTCATGGTCTTCTTCAATTTCTTTCTTTAGTATTGTGTAGTTTTAATTGTAGGGGTCTTTCACCTCTTTTGTTAGATTGATTCCCAAATATATATATACACAAACTTTTTTTTTTAATTTGAGGGTTCTTGTGAATGTGGTAGTTTTTCTAGTTTCTCTTTCATGTGATTTATCAGTGATGTACAAGAACATGTTTGATTTGTGGGTGTTGATTCTATATCGTGCTGCTTTGCTGAATTCATTTATTAGTTCTAAATTTTCCAGTGATGATATTTAGGTCCTCTGAAAATAGAAATGTAGTGTTAGGAAATTGTGATAGTTTGAGTTATTTTTCTGTTAGTTTCCATTTAATTTATTTCTTTTGTCTTTGTTCTCTGGAAGGGTTTTCAAGGATGATGTTAAATAAAAGTGGTGAAAGAGGGCATCCTTGTCTTGTTCCAGTTCTTAAGAGAATTCATTCATTTTTTTTCACCATTTAGAATGATGTTGTCCTTGGGTATAGCATATGTAGCATTTATAATGTTGAAGTATATAACTACTATTCATAGCTTTTTTTTTGAACATATGTTGATGCTATATTTTGTGAAATGCTTTTTATGCATCAATTGAGATAATTATTATTCTCCTCTTTAATTCTATTGTTGTGATGAATTATGCTTATTGATTTCTTATGTTGAACCAGCCTTGCATCCCTGGAGTGAACTCCACTTATTTTAAGTATGTTTTTGTTTGTGATTTGCCATGATTTTATTGAGAAGTTTTTCATCTATGTTCATCAAAAATATTGGTCTACAGTTTTCTTTCCTTTATGTGTCTTTGTCTGCTGTTTGTTATCAGGATGAGCCTCCTGAGATGAGTTTGGACGGTTCTCTTGTTTTGTTTTCATGAAATGATTTGAGGACTGTTGGTGTTAATTCTTTGAATTTCTGCTAGAATTTGGCTTAGAATCCACTTGGTTTGTAGAACTTGGCTGATAATCCATTTGGTCCTTGGCTTTTTTTTTTTTTTTTTTTTGATAGCTCCTTCTATCTTTTTAGTTGAAATTGATGTGTTTAAATTGTGTGTGTCCTCCTGATTCAATTTGGTTCTGTCATATGTCTCCAAAAATTTGCCGACCTCTTCAAGATTTTCTATTTTTTTGTAATATAAATTTTTGAATTAGTTTCTGATTATCATCTGTGTTTCAGTAGTGTCCATCATGATATTTCCTTTTTCATCACAAATTTTAGTAATTTGACTTGTTCTCTTTCTCTTAATTAGTGTGTCTGTGTTTATCTATTTTATTTATTTTTTCAAAACAACTTTCTGTCAAGAAAGTTATTTTTTTGTTTTAATGTATTATATGACAGCAGAATGCATTACAATTCTATAACATGTATAGAGCTCAAAATTTCATATCTCTGGTTGTACACAAAGGAGAGTCACATCATTCATGTGTTCGTACATGTACTCAGGGTAATAATGTCTATCTCATTTCACTGTTTTTCCTACCCCTACTCCCCTGTCTTTCCTTCCCTCCTCTTTGCCCTATCTAGACTTCATCTAATCCTCTCCTCCACCACAACATTATGAATTAGCATCCTTAAATTAGAGCAAACATTTGGCATTTGTTTTTTAGGATTGGCTAACTTCACTTAGCATTATATTCTCCAGCTCCATTCATTTACCTGCAAATGCTGTGATTTTATTCTCTCTTATTGCTGAGTAATATTTTATTGGGTACATATACTACATTTTCTTTATCCATTCATCAACCGAGAGGCATCTAGGTTATTTTCACACTTTAGCTATTGTGAATCTTGCTGCTATAAACATTGATATGGATGTGTCCCTGTAGTATGCTGTTTTTAAGTCCTTTAGTTATAGACCAAGGAGTGGGAAACATTGGTCAAATGTTGGTTGTATTCCCAGTTTTCCAAGGAGTCTCCATACTGCATTCCACATTGGCTGCACCAATTTGCAGTCCCACCAGCAATGCATGAGTGTGCGTTTTTCCCCACATCGTCATCAACTTGTTTTTTGCTCTTGATTTCTTCTGCTATGCATTGGTTGTTCAATGTTAGATTAGCTTCTGTTTTTTTCTTTTTGTTATTGCTGTTGTTGTTTGTTTGTTTTACTTTATCATTGATTTCTAATTGTTTTTCCATTATGATCTGTTAGAATGCGGGTATGTTCTCTATTTTTAAAAAATTTTTGTAGAATTCTTTTGTGGCCTAATATATGTTCTATTTGGTGTTGGTGTTGTTGTTCAGTGGTAGATTGCTTGCTTAGCATGTGTGAAGCACTGGCTTAAAATGTTAAGCACCACTTATAATTAAAATGGATAATCTAAAAATTAAAAAAAAAGAATCTACACAGTCTATTTTAGAGATGCAACCATGTGCTGCTAAGAAGAAAGTGTAATCACTTGTTAATGAATGAAATACTCAATGTATTTCTTTTAAATCTAAATTGTTGATTGTACTTTTTAGTTTTTTGTATTATTCTTTGGAGGATATATCCTCTGGTGAGAGAGGTCTGCTAAAATTACCCAGTATTATTATGCTATGGTCTGTTTGATTCTTGAAATTGAGAAGGGTTTGTCTGGTGTGTGTAGATGCTCCATAAATATTAACAAGTGTTATGTCTTGTTGATGTATTATTTGTTTATACAGTATGAGATGTATTTCTTAGTCTCTCCTGATTAATTTTGGCTTGAAGTTAACTTTATCTGTTATGAAGAAAGAAACTCCTGCCTGTGTAGGAAATCCATGTGAGTGATATATTCTTTTTCATCCCTTTGTCTTTATTCTGTGGATGTCTTTGCTTATGAGGGGAATCTCTTGGAGATAGCATATTGTTTGGTCTTCATTTTTAATCCATTCTGCCAGTGTATGTCTTTTAATTGATGACTTTAGTCCACTTACATTCAAGGTTATGATTTAGATATGATATGTATTCTCAGCCACTTGGGTTTATTTCTGTTTTTTAAGTTGAAATAATTTCTCCTTTGATTGATTACTCCTGTAGCATAATTCCTCCCATTGCTGATTTTTGCTTTGTTTTTCATTTTATCTTCATGGAATATTTTGTTGAGAATGTTGTGTAGTGCAGGCTTTTGAGTTGTGATTTTTTTTTAACTTTTGTTTATCATGGAAGTTTTTTATTTTATCATCTGAAGCTTAATTTTTCTGGATATAGTATTCTTCATTGAAATCCATTTTTTTTCCACTAAGAATGTGGTATTAATATCCTAGGACCTTCTATCTTTGAATGTCTGGCTTGAAGTCAGCTGAGATCCCAATTTCCCCCCACTCCATATGTAATCTGATATTTTTTCTCCCAGCCCTTAAAATTCTATCCTTATTCTGTAAGTAATTTTCATTATAATGTCTTGGTGTGGGCCTATTCTAATTATATGCATTTAGTGTCCTGTAAACCTCTTCTATATGATTTTCCATTTCATTCTTCCGGGTTGGGAAATTTCCTGATATTATTTTATTGAAAAAATTGTGCATTCTTTTGGTTTATATCTCTGCTCTTTCATTCATTTCAATTAATCTCAAAACTTCTGCTTTTCATGTCATCTCATATGTTTTGGATGTTCTGGTCATGGTTTCTTAATACCTTCTCTGCATAGCTAGCTTCATTTTCAAGATTATGTATTTTGTCTCATTGCCTGAGGTTTTGTCTTCCAAGTGGTCTAGTCTTTTGCTGATTCTTCTATTGAGTTTTTATTTGATTTATTGATTTCTTCACTTTGAGGATTTCTACTGTTGTTTTATTCATTATTATTTTTATTTCAGAATCTCTGCCTTTTGAAGTGATCTGGAGGGTTGTCTTGAGCATAATGCTCCAATCTCTAGATTGCTGGAGTGAAAGAGGTAATGTAATTGGCAGAATTCCTGGAGGCAGTGTTTAGGTTGAAGTAGGCTCCAGACTCTTCACTGAACCCTATTGATTTGGAGATTTTAAATCAGCACACTTCCAGGGTCCAAGACTTACTGGTTCAGGCTGAAAGACTATACCCCAAGGATTTCACTTGGATTCCCTTTTTGTGGTGGGGATCCAACTGTTAGTCCCATACCTCACATGCAGACCCTATAGTTCCTGGTCTTGGATTCAGTCTCCAATTTCTTCCCCCTTGTTCTTCCAAATTCCTTACCAGAAGCATCTCTCTCACTAGTATTGTAAGGAGCCAGATTGGAGAGAGAGGTGTCTGGAGGCTGAACATGACCAGTAGTCTGTTAAGAGACTACCTCTCTCCATGTTTGATTTTCTCCTGGTCATGTAAGAACACTATATGTCATTCAGTGTGCGTTTATTTATTGGGCCTGTATTTCAGGCCAAACTTGGATTTACTAGGCATTGGTTTTGTCTGCTGCTAGCCTCTTTGCTGTGGCTGCAGAATGTTTCCTTATGATGTCCTCTGCACACTTCTTGGAGGGATGGTAGCTACTCTTCCTCAGCAGGATACTGGATACTACATCTTTCAGGTTTGTTGGACAATGTTGTTGATATCTAAATGCTGTTTCCAGATATGCTTTGGGTCTCCCAAGAACCCATACAGGCTATGTTGCCTGGGATTTTTTTTTAAAATTTTTTAAAATGTCCAACCCCCTGACTCTCCAAGTCACTCCTCACTGTTTTTTTTGAACCTATCTTGGAAAAGCTGTGTGTCTGCTTTTTTGTTTTCCCACCACAGAGCAACCGGGAAGGCAACCTCTCTATTCTGCCATCTTGGAAACCTCCCCCACAATAATTCTTTTTATTTGTTATTTTTAGTTATGCATAAAAGTAAAACTATTTGATCCTTTATACAAGCATGGAATACATCTTATTCTAATTAGGAAACCAATCTTGTGGATGTACACAATGTTGAAATTCACCATGTTGTATCCATATATGTACATAGGAATGTAATCAGATTCATTCTTTATTTCTATTCTACTTTTGTGTGTGTGTGTGTGTGTGTGTGTGTGTGTGTGTGTGTGTGTGCGTGCGCGCATGCGGGTTGGGGATTGAACCCAGGGCCTTGTGTATGCAAGAAAAGCACTCTACCAACTTAGCTGTATCCCCAGCCCTCTGTCTTCCTTTCTTCATTCTTTACCTAATCCAATAAACTTCTGTTTTTCCCCTCCCCACTCTCCCTTGTTATGGGTTAGCATTCACATATCAGAGAACATTCAATCTTTATTTTTTTAATTGGCTCTTTAATTTAGATGATGATCTCCAGATGCATCCACTTACAAGCAAATGTCACAAAGTTATTCTTCTTTATGGTCAAGTTATATTTCATTGTTTATATATATATATTACAGTTTCTTCATCTATTCATCTTTCATTGGACATCTAGGTTGGCTCTTTAGCTTAGCTATTTTGAATTGTGTTGCTATAAATATTGGTGTGTCTGTGTCAATGTGATAGGTGATTTTTAACTCCTTTGTATATATACCACATAGTGCTATAACCAGGTTAAATTCCATTCCAAGTTTCTTTTTTTTTCAGAATCTCTATGCTACTTTCTAGAGTGGTTGCACCAATGTGCAAAAGAAATTGGAAGAAAACTGCAAAATTTTGAAAGCTATCTTTATTTTTATTTTATTTTTTTGAAAGAGAGAGTGAGAGAGGAAAGAGAGAGAGAGAGAGAGAATTTTTAATATTTATTTTTTAGTTCTTGGCAGACACAACATCTTTGTTGGTATGTGGTGCTGAGGATCGAACCCGGGCCGCACACATGCCAGGCGAGCGCGCTACCGCTTGAGCCACATCCCCAGCCCCAAGAAAGCTATCTTTAAAATGCTTTATGCTACACTACACATTAGAATAAATTCATAAATATATAGATAATAAACATTCATGTAATTCCATCTACTAGGAATTCTGATGCAGGAGGATTGCAAATTAAAGACTATCCTTAATAACTTAGGTTTCAATTCTTACTTTTTAGGAAAAAATGGCATTTTTTTTTTGTATAGAAAAGAAAATGTTTTATCTTTTGTATAGTGTTTGAAATTTTAATTGTGATCAAAACCACAAATAAAACTTGCTGTTTTCAACATCTCAAATATACTTAGTTCAAATTGTTATATAATGTCTTTAGAAATTTTACATCTCAAAAAAATGAAATCTCATAAAAACAAGGTTTATTTATATTCCCTCATCTCAAACACCATTCACCATTTTCTTAAGAATTTTTTTTAAGTTTAGCTATCTTATTTATATTAGTAGAACAGTTCAGTATTTTTCTTTTTAAAAATTATTTATTTATTTTTAGTTTTAAGTTGACACAATATCTTTATTTTATTTTTATATGGTGCTGAATATTGGACCCTGTGCCTCACGCATGCTTGGTGAACACTGTTTTACTGAGCCACAACCCCAGACCCACTTCAGTAGCTTCTAGTGACTTATTTCTTTTTAGAAAATCTGCTTTATGTTTTTCCTTATTATAGATTTTACAAAATTTTCTCCCTTTTTGGACTTGAAAAATATTCTGTAGTTTATATATTCTAAATTTTCTTATTTACTCATTTCAAGGAGTATTTGGTTTGCTTTGACATGATGTCTCTTTTGAATAATATTTTAACAATTGCAAATGTCTTAATTTGCCATAAACTTTTGGGTTTACTACCATACTCACTTAGGATTCTATATGCCTAGTGGTCTAACTTGTTGCCAGTATTAACTATTGAATATTGTAGCTTTGTAAGTGAGAAAAGAGCATTGTTCGGATTTGTTTGTGTTTTGAATATTTTTGAGTTATTCATAACAATTTGTAGAATATCTTTTTTATCTTTTTGGGAAAAATAACATTTGGAGTTTAATAGATATTGCATGAACTCTCAGATAACTTTGAGGAGTAGAAATCTTTTAATTTTGCCCTCCAATTCATGAAAAAGACCAAATGAACTAATTGTGAAATATTTATGCATTTTCTAACATCACTTTCACTTTTTTAAAAAATACTTTTTAGTTGTATTTGGACATAATATCTTTATTTATTTCTATGTGGTGCTGAGGATTGAACCCAGTACCTCACAGGTGCAAGGTGGGTGCTCTACCACTGAGCTACAATCCCAGACTCACTTTCAATTTTGATTTTAATTTTATTCCATAATGTATAGGAAATGTTAATATTTTCATATTTTTAAACTTTTTATAACTGGAGTTATTCTATCCAGTATAGTATTTCATTTGTTATTGAAAACATTACTTTTGTAAATGTAATTTGTTTAAAATAGTTTTTCTGAGTCTTTCTTTTTTTTCTGTTTGGTGATTCCCAATTTGTTTGACTTTATAAGAAACTACAATGTTATTTTGTACTACAATGTTATTTCCTATTTTGTTGTTTAATTTTTTCAATGTTTGCTTTCTATATTAGGGAAGTATGATGTGAGTTACAAGTGTTCATATTGTTATTGTAGTAATGTAGGGGGGAAAATGTTTCCATTTTTAAGTTTAATTAATGTGTTTTGGTAATCGGGACTGAGTTCAAGTGTGCTGAACCACTGCTCCACATCTCTGGTCCTTTTTATATTTTATTTTGAGACATAATTTCCCTAACTTGCTTGGGGCTTTTCTCAGTTGGTGAGACTGGTTTGAACTTTCAATCCTGTGTCAGCTTCCTTAGCTGCTGGGTTTACAGGTGTGTGCCATAGTACCTAGCTACTTTCATAGTAATTTAATTTTCTAGTTTACCTGTCACAGTTTTCTATATTAAAAACTGTTTTATCCCATGTAACTGTTATTTCAAACTATGTTTTTCATATTATAATTTTGTTATTCCTCTTTTCTTTTGGTTAATGTTGTATGCAGTATTCTCATTTTTTTTGCATTTTATTTGTGTTTTTACCCTTAAAGCATTGTATACACTATATACAATAGTATTTTTTAGATTAAATTCTATTAGTCAAGCTTTGTGATTTGATTGGTGTTTTATAATGCTGCAGGTACAATCAAACAATTTTCTAAAAGTGAAGAACTTATTACACCTGACAGAGTTTTCTACATTTCTTATAATTGATTATTCCACTTTTCTTAATCAGTTAATTTGTGGTTCATTGATTTTCAGACTGACATGCTTTGATTTCTTTCCCATATCCCTTTGCATATTGTATGGCTGTTTATTTTGTAACTCACATGAGATTTTATAAAGATTACATTATGGGGCTGGGGTTGTGGCTCAATGGTAGAGTGCTTGCCTCACATGTGTGAGGCACTGGGTTCAATTCTCAGCACTGCATATAAATAAATGAATAAAATAAAGGTCTGTTAACATTAAAAAATAATTTTTAAAAAATTTCATTAAATTTACACTGTATTTTGAGCTAGTAATATATTAAATTTGATTTATTATAAAATTTTGTTTTTTTCTTATATACTTTCACAATTTTGATAATTTTACAATTATTTTAATATTGCATATACATTAACAAGTTCATATTCATTTTTGTGCTTTTATCTTTCAAATTGTATTGCCAGATTAAGTGTTTTGTCTTTGGAAGTGATGTTTTTTCCCCAAGTGAACTTTAAAATTTCATGTAATTTGTGTTGCTGTGCAGATTTATTTTTCATTATAGTGGATTATTTTAGTATTTTTGGAGGCCAGAACTAGTGGTGATGCTCTTTGTAGGCATTTATATATGTTAAAAGTGTTTATTTTTCCTTGCTTTTTACAGATCAAACATTGTCAAAGGGGTAAAAGAGAAAAAAATGCCAACCAAGAACATATATCCAGAAATCCGTTCTGTATTGTAAATCTTCCTAAGGAATTGCATAATAATTATATAGAAATACCTTTCTAGGACTTAAATGGTTTTTGTTTGTTTGTTTTTCTGACCTCAAGTATTTCTCTTTTTGAAGTTTATGGAGGTACTAGAGACTGATCCCTTGAGTACTTAACCACTGAACAACACATATAAACCTTTTTGTGCCCCCCCCCACTAATTGGAGATAATTGGACTTCTTAGGTTTTGATTTTGGTTTTATACCTCATATTTATAAATTCTGATTTTTTAAAATGGTATTGTGGATGGAATTTTTTGGGTATTTTACAACTAAATTGTGTTCTCGGCTTCTGTCATTAAAGAAACAAAAGAAAACAAAAAAACAACTTTTTTTTTTTGTCGTGATGCCATGAACTTGGGGTTGCCTCAAACTTAAGAAGCTCCTGGCTCAGTCTCCCACATTGCTGGGATTATAGCTGTGCACATTAATCCTTGATCTTGAAATATAAAATTCTTCAAATATAAAATTTTATATTTTTCAAATATAAAACTTTTGCTTGTATCAACATTTTTTCTGTGATTTTTGTTCAGTTTTCTGTATTCTGTTTTAGCTCATTAAACTTATTTTAAATTTTTATTTTGTATACTTTAGGTAATCCATAACTCTCAGTGTTTTAATGTTCAATTCCTGCTGCTTTAGTTTGTTACATTGGTTAAGCCTTGTTTTCATTTTTTTTTTTTTTGTGTGTGTATGGTGTATTATTTTTAATTGGTTTTTCCATTTGAAAATCAGCCAGTAATGGATTTTGTCTTCATTTTGGTAAATAGTTTGGATGTTATTAAAAAATAGACAAAGTGATGCATACTGTCAATCCCAGCTAATTTAGAAGCCATACTAGTGTTTCAAGTTTGGGACAAGTCACAACAATGTAGTAACAACATGTTTAAAAATAAACAACTTTAAAAGGACTTGTGTGATAACTCAGTGGTACAGTATCTTTGGGCTTAATCTCAAGAATCATATATAATTAAATTTAAAAGTAGACGTTTTTGTGAACTCAAAATGCAAATCTTAATTATGTGTCCACAGGAGATTTGATCAAGATGTTCAAGTGATATCTCCAGTGTTTATTGCATTCATCATTTACAATAGTAAAGTTATGGACTCAACCTATATGCGCATTAATGACTGAATGAGAAAAGTATGGAATTGTTCTTATTAGTTGTAAAAAATCTTGTCATTTATTGTGAAATAAAGCAGATGTAGAAAATTCAGTTGCAGGAGCATCTGAGTTTGGAACCAACTCAGATGAGTAAATTGATGTTCCCAGGCACTGTGTTTGGTGTAGTGTTGTTCTACATCTGCAATATTTTATTTTAATGGGCATAAGATCACTACTTACCGATCACCATAGAATTCATACTGGAGAAAATCCCTACAAATGTAAAGACTGTGGCAAGGCTTTTAGGCAATATTCATGCATTTTCCAACACCAGAAAATTCATACTGGAGAGAAGCCCTACAAATGTAAAGAATGTGGCAATGCTTTTAAGCAAAATTCAGCATTAACTAAGCACCAGAGAATCCACACTGGAGAGAAGCCCTACAAATGTAAGGAATGTGCCAAGGCTTTTGCCCAGATTAGTACTTACTGGACACCATAGGGTTCATACTGCAGAGCAGTCCTACAAATGTACAGAATGTGGCAAAGCTTTTAAGCATATTTTATCAATTACTATTCACCAGAGAATCCACACTGGAGAGAATCCCTTCAAATGTAAAGAATGTGGCAAGGCTTTTACCCAAAGATCAGCATTTACTGGACACCACAGAGTCCATACTGCAGAGAAGCCCTACAAATGTACAGAATGTGGCAAAACTTTTAGGCATCACGCAAGCAGTTTCAAACACCAGAGAATGCATACTAGAGAGACGCCCTACAAATGTGAACAATGTGGCAAAACATTTCATGAGAAATCAAACCTTGTTCAACACCAGAAAATTCATACTGGAGAGAAGCCATACAAATGTAAAGAATGTGGCAAATCTTTCAAAGATCAGTGCTTGTGGAACATCATAGAATTCATAATGGAGAGAATCCCTACAAATGTAAAGAATGTGGTAAAGCTTTTAGGCATTGTTCAAGCTTTATCATACATCAGAGAATTCATACTGGAAAGAAGCTGCACAAATGGCAACTTTTTAAATAAAAGGTTCTTGCTTACTGACCATAGGAGAGTTTATACTGGACAGAAGATCTATGAATGAAAAAAATTTGGATGAACTTTTAACAAAATATTAAACTTTCAATATCTCTAATGAACATAGATGCAAAAATTTTCAATAAAATTCTTTGAAATCGAATACAAAAACATCAAAAAGATTGTGCACCATGATCAAGTGGGATTCATTCCGGGAATGCAAGGTTGGTTCAACATACGGGAATCAATAAGTGTAATTCATCACATCAATAGACTTAAAGATAAGAATCATATGAACATCTCTATAGATGCAGAAAAATATTTGACAAAATACAACACCCCTTTAGGTTCAAACACGTTTGTAAAGGCTATCTACGCTAAGCCTCAGGCCAACGTCATTCCAACGGAGAATATTTGAATGCATTCCCTCTAAAATCTGGAAGAAGACAGGATTGCCCTCTCTCACCACTTCCATTCAACATAGTTCTTGAAACACTGTTGAGAGCATGTAGACAAAAGAAATTAAAGGAATAACTAAAGTAAAAGAACTTAAACCAGCACTATTTGCTGATGACATGATTATATACATTGAAGACCCCGAAAACTCCACCAGAAAACTTCTACAACTAGTAAGTGAATTCAGAAAAGTATCAGGATATAAAATCAACACCCATAAATCAAAGTCATTCCTGTATATCAGAGACAAATCCTTTGAGAAGGACATGAGGGAAACTACCCCATTCACAATAGCCTCAAATAAAATAAGATACTTGGGAATAAAAAAAAAAAAAGAGGTGAAAGATCTATACAATGAAAACTACAGAACCCTAAACAGAGAAATAGAAGAAGACCTTAGATGGAAAGTTCTTCCTTGCTCATGGATAGGCAGAATTAATGCTATCAAAATGACCATTCTAACAAAAGCACTATACAGGTTCAATACAATCTGATCAAAATCCTAATGGCATTCCTCATAGAAATAGAAAACACAATCCTGAAATTCAGAATAAGCAGGTGGTATTGCTATACCAGACCTTAAATTAAACTTCCGAGCAATAGTAACAAAAATAGCTTAGTACTGACTCCAAAACAGGCAGGTAGACCAATGGTACAGAATAGAGGACACAGAGACTAACCCACAAAATTACAATTATCTTATATTAGACAAAGGTGCCAAAAATGCACTGTACAAAGATAGCATCTTGAACAAATGGTTCTGGGAAAACTTGAAATCCATATGCAACAAAATGAAATTGAATCCCTGTCTCTCACTTGCACAAAACTTAACTCATAATGGAACAAGGACCTAGGAATTAAACCAGAGAGTCTGCATCTAATAGAAGAAAAAGTAGATCCTAATCTTCATCACATGGGATTAGGCCCCATCTTTCTTAATGAGACTCCTGTAGCAAAAGAATGAAAATTAAGAATCAATAAATGGGATGGATTCAAACTAAAAAGGTTTTTCTCAGCAAAGGAAACAATCTGTGAGGTGCCTACATTCTGGGAAAAAAATTTTACCCCTCACTTCAGATAGAGCATTGATCTCTAGGGTATAATAAAGAATTCAGGAAGATAAGCAACAAAACAAAACAAAAACAACAAAAACCCATCGATAAATTGGCCAAGGACCTGAACAGACACTTCTCAGAAGAGGATATGCAATCAGTCAACAAATGTATGAAAAGATGCTCATCATCTCTAGCAATCAGAGAAATACAAATCAAACTAAAAAAAAAAAAAAGTGAAATGTCATCTCACCTCAGTCAGAATCGCACCTATCATGAAGACAACAAAAAGTGTTGGTGAGGATTAGGGGAAACGTTACATTCGTACACTGTTGGTGGGACTGCAAATTGATGCAGCCAATTTGGAAAGCAGTATGGAGATTCTTTGGAAATCTGGGAATGGAACCACCATTTGATCCAGCTATTCCTCTTCTTGGACTATACCCAAATGACTTAAAAATTGCATACTACAGCGACACAGCCACTTCAATGTTTATAGCAGCAGAATTCACAACAGCTAAACTGTGGACCCAACCTAGATGTCCTTCAGTGGATGAATGGTTAAAAAAATGTGGCATTTATTTACAATGGAATATTACTCAGCATTAAAAAAGAATAAAGTCATGGCATTTGCAGGTAAATGGATGGCATTGGAGAAGATTATGCTAAGTGAAGTCAGGCAGTCCCCTCCCCAGGAAAAACAAATGCGGAATGTTTTCTCTGATATAAGGGGGGTGGCTCATAGTGGAGTACTGAGGGAGAGCATGTGAGGATTAGATTAATTCTAGACAGGGAAGAGTGGTGGATGGGATTAGCAAGGATGGTGGGATGTGATTGTCATCATTATACAAAGTACATGTATGAAGACTTGAATTGGGTATCAACATACCTTTTTATACAAATGGAGATATGAAAAATTTTGGTATATGTATGTGTATTAAGAATTGTAATGCAAGTTAAAAGTACATGTATATTGGCGTAAATTGGCGAGAACATACGTTGTATAGAGATACGAAAAATTGTGCTATATATGTCATAAGGAGTATAATGCAAAAAAATCAGTTTTTATTAATCTCTGGAGAATTCATACTGGAGAAAAGCCCTACAAATGTAAAGAACATGGCAAAGCTTTTAGAAGTTGTTCAAACATTATCAAACTCCTGAAATGTCATACTGCAGAGAAGCACTACACATGTAGCAAAAATTGGACGATCACTTATTAAACATCAAAAATTTGTAGGGGAGATAAGCTCTATAAATGAGAACATTGTTCAAATACATTTTGAATGGTTCAACCATATACCACATCAGAGGAATCAGCAGAGAAATTTTACCTTTACTAATTAAAAAATAAATAAAAATAATAAAGACAAAAATCTTTAACAGTTGTTCATATCTTACTCAGACCCTGAGAATTCATACTGGTGAGAGTTGGTGCAAGTGGAAAGAATGAAACAAATTTTTCTCCATTTCCAAAACTTTACTAAACACGAGGGACTTCATAGTGCATAGAAACTCTAAAAAAAAAAAAAAAATTTAAAAATATCCAACCCCATATTTAAATTGAAACTTTCTTCATCTAAAACCTCATTCTTTATCAAATTTGGAAGACATTTTTTATTCTAAAATATATGCCTATATATAGATAACAGTAAAATATTCACCATAAATACTAAAACCTTGAAAAATGTTAAAAGTAAAGTCTTATCAAGTTCTTATATTTTGATTTCCTTAAGAATTCATAAGAGAAAGCATTTAAGCATAGAAAATCGGAAATTGCATTTAACTTTTGCTGAAAATTTATAAATAGCATTAGCTAATGTGGTAAAAATAATGAGATCTTCACAGATTTCATACTATACTGCAGATATTTCATTTCTGATTGAGAATAAATTAATTATAAATTAAAGATGATTAAGTGACTTCACTTCTGGAAATTGGAGTAAACCTATTTTTTTATGCTCTATTACATCAGAGGAAGACCTATCCTTATAATTTTTAACCTGTAATTTTTTTTTGAGCTTTTATAATGTTAATTTTTTTTCTTTTTTGTAATGTGGACAGAACTCACGGTAGATTAGCCATTAAGTGATGTCCCCAGTCTTTAATTTTTTTTTTTTTGAGACACATTTCCTTATGGCCTTGGTAAGTTGCTGAGGCTGCTCTCGAAACCTCGACTATCTTTCCTGAAACCTCCTTGATCACTGCGTAATAGGCCTCTGCCATCATACCTTGCTAATTATAAATTTTTCGTATATCCATGTTATTGTGAAATTTGTTACTAAATAAAAGTGAATGTTAGCTTGCTTATCCCTGTCATGTATTGAATCATGTTACTATCAAGGCATTGCATTTTACCAAAGATTCTACATAGCAGTAAAGCATACTAAATAGTGATATAACATCTCTACTAATTATTCTCGAAAACTTAAACTCACTTATTTGGGGAGTACAATTTGTATAAGTCAGATTGTTATGCATTTCTACTCCTTGTAGTTATGGAGAAATTAAGGATATAGAGGCCACTGCATGTCTGGAGAGTCAAAATTCTCCTGGGATTATGAAAACCCCAGAAACTAGGAGTCACCAAGTCGTATTCTGTGGAAAGGAAGGGTCCCTGATGCTTTCACTGGTATCCATGTACTCTGTAGTGCATTAGCCCATTCTGGCAATACGAATGTCTGGTAACCAAAAATACTGAATAAAGTGTGCAGTTTTTCATGAAGTCTATAAGAATAAACTCAGAAGATTGACTAGATTGAGTTTAGAACTAGAGCCCAATATGATACTACCTGTTTGGTCTTAGACAGGCACAAGGGAAGGAACTCTAACCAATAACGTAAAATAATGGTTGTAACACAAGAGTCTCATATGCATAGAGTAATTGAAACTCCTACATAATTCTTTTCACTAGATATTTTTTATATTTAGATACCTTTTATTCTACTTATAATTTGCAATGCTTATTTTGTTTTTTAGAGTATGAGATACATGGCATGACATGAGCTCACAAAGCTATACAATTTAATCCTAATAGGTCTGGATTATTATTGTTGTTACTTTCAGGTCTTAGAGGGAAAGGAAAACATGATACCACACAAAAACAAAATTCTTATTCAAATAATCCACTAGACTATGTATGAGTCATGTTCAAAAAGTAAAAACACTAAAATTTATCCTGTATTTTCTCCATGTGTTAATCCTTTGGTCAATAAAACCCTCAGGAATATTAATTAAATTTAAATTGATTGAGAAATAAAAATAATGCAAAAAATATTGAGAACCTTTGAAATAGAAATAGTGGTTATGGTTCTTGATTATTATTTTCAGCTACATAATTGTCACAGCTATGCTTCTCTACCTTTTTTGTTAATCTCTACTCCTTGTCATCCTGGACAGGAAACTTTAAAAAAAAAATAATTTACATGTAAGAAGCCAAGCATTAAAGAAGCCAATCCCAGGAAACCAAAGGCTAAATATTCTCTGTGATAAGTGGATGCTGATCTGTATTGAGGGTTGGCTGGTGAGAATGAGAGAACTTTGGGTAAAGGGGAGGGAGAAATGCAGAGGAGTATGGAGACAGGAACGATGGTGGAATGAGATGATCATCATTACCCTAGGTATATGTATGAATGCATATTTGGTTCGACTCTACATTCTGTAACAAAGAAATGAAAATTTGTGCTCTATTTATGTACAATGAATTGAAACAGATTTTGCTAGGATGTGTAACTAATTAGAACAAATAAAGAATCAAAACAGATGTATTCTAAATATGATAAGTATGTGATTTCAGAGAGAGTTAGTATAACTTCCAGAAACCATAATAAGATGTTTAGTTTGAAGGAACATTGCTTTATATTGCCTTGATTTATTAGAGGCATTTTCCCAGGAGTGAAGAAAAAGCAAAAAAACATCTTTATCATTTTCAGTTTAAATATATCCCATTCTATTTAGTTAATGACCACCTTAATTTAAAAAAAATTATAGTTTCCAACAAAAAATAAAAATAGAGAAAAGAAAACATGAAAGATTTTCGTAGTCCATGTGCCTGCCATGACCTTTGCACATCCTTGATGAAACATCTTAATAATGCTGTGAAGTGTACTTGAGGGGATCACTAGATTACACAGGTTTTTAGAATAGAGTTCTCTGAATTCTATCTTTTATTTAAGTATTCTTATTGGGAAGATTTCAACGTCACGGCCATCGAGAGGATGATGTGGCTGGCACTTCCCAGTTAGGGCTCTGAAAATCTACCTTGACAGTTACAAGCTAGTTGACTTCAGGTGTTGATGTTTCCCTGATTTATAAGTGTATTTTCTTCTCTTGTATGCCTATCTATTTCACCCTTTTGTTTGATTCCATATTATCACTAAATTAAATTGTATCTCATGTTAAGGTAGTGTCTTTAAGTTTCTCTTGCATCTGATCTTCCAAATTGAGCATGTCCACATGTATGTACTTACATACACATGCTTGTATTATACAATTAAAGCAGTATTTTTAGTATGTTTGTCACCTCAAATATTTTGTATTTGTATGAGGAGAAAATTGAGAATGCTTTCTTTCCTTTGAATGCGTAATACATTATCAATAGCTATAGACACCCTACTATATATTTGCCCCTCTCTCACCTCTGGTTTCATGTCTTTCCATATGATTTTTTCTCCTTTCCATGTGACCAACATGATTTCATACACTATGATATGATATGTAGCAAAGTTTGCAGTCACATCAGACTGATGGCACCCATTGATTTTGGACTTTCAGCCTCCAAAATTCTGAGTAAATTAACTTTTTTTTCATTATAAATTATGCACTCTTGGGTATTTCTTATAGCAATAGAAAATGGATATTTACAGTGTCATTCAACATCATAAGAATTGTTTTATACTTATTTGTAAGATTAGACTGTATATTTACCTGCCTGGCTGTATATGGGTTAAGATACTCTATTTAACCATTTTATTTAAGCTTGATGGCTCTATTAGCATTTCATAAGGAGTTTTTTTTACGTACCCTAAACTTCTCAATGTAGAAATATGAAGCAAATTTTTCCAAGTATAAAATTATTGGTTGATAGATTTTGTTTAAAAAGTTTAATCATGTCTCTTTTGAGATTTAAGGAATACTCTTTCATGTTTGGGCCTATTTTATAAAAAAAAGTTCCATACTTCTAAAATATGATGATACAGGACACGCATTCCTATTTCAAAATGAAGAAATAAAGAAGTGAAAGAAAGGAGCCAGTCTCAAGTAAGAAAGAAATTCAGAGTGGTAGAGATTAAATCCCAAATCCCCATGACCATTGTCGAGTGTATATTCTGGTGAGGTGTACTCTCCCAAGTCCTTGGAGAACTCAAGACTTGGAACTTTGCTAGTTTCAGTGGCTGAAATCTAGGGCCTTATGCTAATATCAGTGATTTTCAAACATGGTGCAGATAATTGATACCCAGGCAATGTTTTTCTGGTAACTTCACTACATTCTCTTTAGGAATTTTCCCATGTGGGGTCCTGAAGGAGTTCATACACTGGTACAAGTGTTTGTTCTTTACTCCCATGCTTTCCTTTGTAATTCAAACAGAAGCTGCCATGCCTTGTAACTCTTGAATTCTGTGCACCTCCAAACCCAACTCTACCTGAGCAGCATGATCCAGCACTTACATATCATGCATCTGGATCTACTTCAACCCTAGTTTCAGCTATATCAGTGAGCAGAAAAATCCTTCCAGAGGTGATTCCAAGGGAAGCGGTTTATGGAAGGTCCCTCTGGAACTTACCATGAAAAGAATTCTTCCCTGATACATTTCTGGTCATATGATGCGGTAGGATGCAACGAAAACTTTCTGAAATATCTGAAGGCCTGTGTGTCTTTTCAAATTGCATGTTTCCTTCCATCTACTTTGATCTCTACATTCTCATACAAAAGTCAACTTTATAATTGTAAAGTTTCATTACAGAAACATCCTTACACTTAGAGATATATTTAAATTTCCCTCCTACTCATTGTTTCTCTTTTTATTATTATTATTATTATTATTATTATTATTATTATTATTATTATTATTTCTGTTTATTTATTTTTGGTACCAGGGATTGAACTCAGGCGCACTTGACCACTAATACACATCCCCAGCCTTATTATTTTATTTTTGTACTTTCTATTTTATTCATAGACAGGGTTTCACTGAGTTGCTTAGTGCCTTGCCAACTGCTGAGACCACCATGCCTGGCTGTTTAATATTTTTTTTTCATCCACATTATGAAAAGCTAAACTGTTTATTATTTTTGTCCATAAGTCATGAGTTAATCTCTTTAATAAATGTTTTACCATAACACCTGTAATTTTTTATATAATTAGTATGTGAAATTATATATGCCTTAAGAAATTTTGATTTATCAACTCTATGATGAAAACGTATAAAATTGGCAATATTTAAAGTATTTGACTTATACCAACAATTGAATACATATTATATGAATCAGAGAAATATATGCTTCCCTAGGTCAATTTTTCTTTTAATGTTAAAGAGAACATGTATGCTGGGGAAATCACATTCAGGAAGAGCACAAGAACAACTGAGATGGTAGGAAAACTCAGGTTTATTACATCAGAAGACCCAGATGAGCTCTGAAATTCTGGGTCCCAAGCTGAGGTTACATAGGGCTTTTATAGAAAAAATCGACATCCTTAACCATTACAACATTGGTGGGTTTGAATTCATGACCAAAAACCATGAGTGGAAGTTCTTGCAATAAACAGTTTACAGCAGCAGAACAAAGGCAGAGAAAAATCTGCAAGTGATATCTGGAAGTAGTCATTACCACATGGAGCAATTTCTCGAGATATCTGCAAGCTTACATTCCTAGAAGCCATATTTCAAACAAAGCCATGCTTAAAAAGTTATAGGTCAAACAGCAGTGAAGTGACATATTAACCTATACTCCCACTAGCAATTAAGTGATACATCTACAATCCTACAAAGATCAGAAATTTATAAGGTGTCATTTCATTGTCTATTGTAATAATAAAATAAAATATATTTTTATAAAAAATTTAAAAAGTCAATATTAGGTGATTTTATCCTCATTTTTAACAATTAAAACTCAGTATTTTAACTCAGAAATAACTTATATAAGTTTCAATTACTTGTTGTAACACAAGGGTAATTAATTATGTAACTTGTAAACATTTATATTTACCTAAATTAATTCTTTTTTTTTTTTTTTTTTTTTTTTTTTTTTAATGGTAAGTTCCTGGTTTATTTTCCTGCTAGATATAAAGACTTACAAAATGGTTAACTTGGATAACAAAGAAAACTTATCATTGATTGTGAATTTGTACTTTGATTATAGAGAGAGAAGAACTTTGGGAGCAAATGTGTGGTTTCCATGCATTCCAGGACCACCCTCACTGTCCAAGACCCTAAGAACCCAGAACATGTGAAGACGTTCACTTTTGACCTGGCATATTGGTCTCACAGTGGATTTCAAAAGGATAAAGATGGTGTCCTTATTTCAGCTGATCCTACAAGTAAATTTGCAGGCCAGGTAAACTCCTTTAAGACAATTTCAATGGTAGAAGGGTTTTTTTATTTTTTTTATTTTATTTTTTTATTGGTTGTTAAAAACATTACAAAGCTCTTGACATAGCATATTTCTTACATAAGCTTTGAGTGAGTTATGAGCTCCCATTTTTACCCCCAACGCAGATTTCAAAATCATATCAGTTACATATCCCCATTTTTACAAAATGCCATATTAGTAACTGTTGTATTCTGCTACCTTTCCTATCCTATACTATCCCCCCTCCCCTCCCCTCCCCTCCCATCCTCTCTATCTACCCCATCCACTGTAATTTATTTCTCTCCTTATTTATTTTCCCATTCCCCTCACAGCCTCTTATATGTATTTTTGTATAACAATGCGGCTCTCCCTCCATTTCCATGTAATTCCCATTTTCTTTCCCTTTCCCTCCCCCTTCATGTCTCTGTTTATTGCTAGTCTTTTCTTCCTGCTCTTCCTCCCTTCTCTAATCTTAATTGCTCTCATTATATCAAAGAAGTCATTTTGTATTTGTTTTTTAGGGATTGGCTAGCTTCACTAAGCATAATCTGCTCTAGTGCCATCCATTTCCCTGCGAATTCCATGATTTTGTCATTTTTTAGTGCTGCGTAATACTCCATGGTGTATAGATGCCACATTTTTTTAATCCATTCATCCATTGAAGGGCATCTGGGTTGTTTCCACAGTCTAGCTATTGTGAATTGTGCTGCTATGAACATTGATGTGGCAGTATCCCTGTAGTACGCTCCTTTTAGGTCTTCAGGGAATAGTCCGAGAAGGGCAATAGCAGGGTCAAATGGTGGTTCCATTCCCAGCTTTCCCAGGAATCTCCATACTGCTTTCCAAAGTGGCCGAACCAATTTGCTAGAACTAATAAATGAATTCAGCAAAGTGGCAGGATATAAAATCAACACACATAAATCAAAGGCATTTCTGTATATCAGCGACAAAACTTCTGAAACGGAAATGAGGAAAAACACCCCATTCACAATATCCTCAAAAAAAATAAAATACTTGGGAATCAACCTAACAAAAGAGGTGAAAGACCTATACAATGAAAACTACAGAACCCTAATTTAATTCTTATAATATACCTAGATTACTTAAAAACTATGACCTTGTTTTAGTTAGATTTTTCACTACTGTGACTAAAGGACCCATCCAGTCCAATCATGGAAGAGGCAAGTTTATTTCAGGGTTCATGGTTTCAGAGGTCTTAGTCCATTGAAGGCTGGTTCAATTCCATGAGGCTTGAGGTGAGGCTAATCATCATGGTGGGAGAGTGTGGCAGAGCAAAGCAGCTTACATCATGATGATCAAAAAGCAGATAGAAAAATCTGTATAGCCAAAGACATTCCCCAATTTCTACCTCCTCCAGTTGTATCATACCACTTCAGGTACCACTCAGTTAATCCCTAACAAAGGATTAAATCACTGGGCTAAGATTCTTAAAACCAAATCATTTCATTTCTGAACTTTTTTGTATTGTCTCACATGTGAGCTTTTGGGGGACACATCACATCCAAACGAAAGCATTCCACTCCTGGCCCCCAAGAGCTCAAAACCATGTCATAATGCAAAATACATTTTATCCCTTTCCACAAGTCTCCACAATCTCAACAGTTCCATGATTGCTCAGAGTTCAAATCCAAAGTCTTCTCTGAGGCTCAAGAAAATCTTACATTGAGAGCTCCTACAAAAGTAATAGCAATCTACAAGTATCTAATATATAATGGTATAAACATTTTCATTCACAAAATTAGGGGCCGAGAAAGAAGGGATAAGACCAAAGCAAGACCAAAATCCAGTAGGGCAAGCAAGTCCTATAACTCCACATCCAGAACCTTGGGCTCATGACTTGTTAATGTCTTTTCAAAGGGCATATGCACCTCCAATCCTGTGGCCTTGGTAGTTGCAGCCCAAGTGGCCTTTTTGTTGGCTTGTCTCTGCTTAATTCTTGTAGCTTTCCTAGAACAATGTCTCACATTCCTGACATTTCTTAATCTCCTGGTTCTTTTTTTTTTTTTAAAGAGAGAGTGAGAGAGGAGAGAGAGAGAGAGAGAGAGAGAATTTTTAATATTTATTTATTTTTTAGTTCTCGGCGGACACAACATCTTTGTTGGTATGTGGCGCTGAGGATCGAACCCGGGCCGTACGCATGCCAGGCAAGCGCGCTACCGCTTGAGCCACATCCCCAGCCTCTCCTGGTTCTTGACTGCAACTTTACTATCCTCTTTATGTCTTTAATCTTTGACCTCTCAAGGGGATGCCCACAGTGACTCTGTACCCTGCTGCACTTTGTCTGGCCTTCTAGGCCTTATTTTAAAATCTTGGGTGAAGCATCCATGATCCCTAATCCAGCATTCTGCATATCTGCAGAACAAGCACCATCTGGTTAAGGCCAAGGTTTGCCACCATCTTGAGCCTTAGCAAAGGCTTCAGAGTCCCTGGCTGCAGCAGTCTCTGAGCATCTGGGTGGCTGAGCATATTGAAAAAACTTCCTAGGCCTAGTTTCACACAGGGCTTTCTAATTCAATTTTTCCAAATATCTCTTCTCTGCTTTCTGCTCAGATTATCACAATAAATTTGGCTAAAGATAACTAGCAATGTGCATGCCACCTCGTAATTGCTATGCTGCCTAGACATTTCTTGCACCAGAATAAGAAGTTCGTTGCTTCTAAAATAAGCCTCAGAAAGTCTCTAGTACAGCCCTCCTTTCCTGAACCCTCTTGAGCCCTCTCTTCACTGACTGTGGTCTTGTTGGCATTCTGGTCTTATGAGCTCCCACCAGAATTTGCCTTTAAGCTCCACTTACAAGAACCTAAAGCATTTCCAGCATGCATTGCTAAGCTTCTCAAAATTCCTCCCACCAATTCCACGAGCTCAAAAATCTTGTGAACCACATAGTCAGGTTAATCACAGCAATGACCCCACCTCTCAGTGCCAATTTCTGTTTTAGTCAGCTTTTCCCCTACTGTGCTAAAAGGCCCCACCAGAACAATTGTAGAGGAGAAACATTTATTTGAGAGCTCATTGTTTAAGAGGTCTTAGTCCATAAAAGGTCGGCTTTATTCCACAGGGCTTCAGGTGAGGCTGAACATTATGGCAGAAGAGTATGGCAGAGGGAATCAGCTCACATCATGGTGATCAGGAAGTAGGCAGATCCCATTAGCCAGATAAGATATATACCTAAAGCCATGCCCCAATTCCCACCTCCTCTAGCCACACCATACCACTTCAGTTACCGTTCAGTTAGTCCCTATCAGAGAATTAAATCACTAATCCTTAACCCAAGAATAAATCACTGGGTTAAGACTCTTAAAACCCAATCATTTTGCTCCTGAACCTTCTTTCATTGTTTCACATATGGCTTTTGTGGGACTCATCACATTCAAACCACCATAACAGACCTTAAAATAAGAAAGTCATCATTTCAAGTTACTTCCTTATTGAGTATTTTCATAGCATATCAGTGTTAAGACTTTGTCTTTGGAGACCATTTTAATAATGCTATCATAATATGCCAGACATATATAATAACACATTGCTTTTAGTGGTGCTATAGAGTGCTTACATGATAAGTTGTTATAAGTGCTTCATGTACCTGAATTCTCAAAGAAATCCTGTAGGATGGGTGCAACATTATCCACATTTCACAGAAGTTTAAATTCTTACCCAGGCTCACATTGAGGCAAGTGATAGATTCAAAATTCCAACATAGTCTGTCTGGAAGTTCAGTGTTTTTCAAGATCCAGAGATCATTTTAAAATGAATTTGCCTTTTATTATATTCACACTTATACTCTTGATGCTTCATAGTTTTATGTTTCCATTGTTTGACTTAGGTGGCTACTTTTCAACTAACAATATTACCCTTTTCTTTTATTCTTTTTAAATTACTGAGTAAATATTTGTTATTTGAAGAAACACCTCATTTTAATCTTGTTGAACCTGTTCTTGACTTAAGGGCATTGAATTTTCAAATCTGAGACTTATTAGTTGACCAATTTCTTATGTCAATGCAATTACTATTATTTCAGTAATTAGTAACCTATAAAAGTAGATGCCATATCCACTTTTGTGATCAAGCAGCAGTACGAAGGAAAGCCCACAAACATTCTAGTCTTTTTTCATGGGAAGAACCTGTTGAGTTAGATTTTTCTCATGCATTATGATAGGTTGACGCCAAATGCTCCTTCCCTCTACACTCATCAGTGCCAGCACCATAGATTGAAACCTCATCAGAAGGTAAACATAGGGCTGCAGAGGAAGCCGCACACAGGAGACAGACAAATACACCATCTTGCCTGCACAATAGCCCTTGTTAGACAACTGAATCTAACTAGGGGATTCCTTTAATTCTCCCCAAGTTATGTGTCTACTTGCTTTTTGCAACTTTACAAGAAACTATGCCTGGTCATCTCCAAGGATTGTACAATGGTTCTATGTACATGGTGACCAATACAAATAATAATGGTGACCAGAGTAAATTCAGTTACCATAAAGCTACAGCCTGACTCTTAGTAATCAGGTCTCAATGCTGAATGGTTAAGGTACTCTGTTTTTACGACTTTAATGGTGGATGAGTGCCATGCATGGCACAGTTTATAAACCATTTCTCTCTATGTAATGAGAATGTTTATGTGTGGGAAGAGATGACAACATATGGTATAACTCATAAGTTTGTGATGACATGAGCCAAAGGCCATCAAAAACTGTTGGTTCTGAAAATATGACTCATACTTCTCCTTTTGTTATAAATGGATTTAATAATTTCTCACTGACCCCACTGATTATAGAAAATAATACCCCAGGTTACTGATCAAGCACATGACAACCATCACATAACAGATGGGCTAGACAGCAATTTGTCACATGTATTCACTGTCGAGCATAGGCGAGCAGTGTAAGTTCTCCAGAGCCACTAAGGGTAGCTGAGAGAACAAACTGTTAGCAAGGGGGTAAGACTATATAGTATCATTAAAGCAAGTTTCTAAAAATTGGTTTGGGATAATTAATTGTGCTTACTGTAAGAAAGATGAATCATTTTATACTACAGATTGATAAGTTTAAAAACTACACTATGAAACTATTTAATACAAAATACTATAACATCAATTGCATACAGTTTAAGTACATTTACATACATTATCGTATAAACTAGTTATTTACAATGTAGTTTCATACAAACTACTATGTGTCCTATGTACTTTACACATGTTGTGTGCACATATATACACTATGTGTAGTAGCTAATAATGTATGATATTTTATACCAATATATACAAAATTTTTGACTATCAAGACAAAAAGCATCAAAATATTAGAAAATTGAATATAAAAGCCTATTTTTTCATGGTAAGAGATTTGGTCAGGAAAAACAATGTTTTCACATGTTAAAATCAATATAACACACATGTTCAGTTCCAGCATTCATTATTCACTTCTGAATAGATACAGTAAAAATAAAGGCATCCCCACTTTCCATACCTTAGTAGTGTTTTTCTCAAGACCGAATTATTTTTTATTGATTTCTGTATATTGAACCAGCCTTGCATCCCAGGGATGAATCCTACTTGATCATGGTGTATAATTTTTTTGATACGATTTTGAATCCGATTCGCCAGAGTTTTATTGAGGATTTTTGCATCTAGGTTCATTAGAGATATTGGTCTGTAGTTTTCTTTCTTTGAAGTGTCTCTGTCTGGTTTAGGTATCAGGGTGATGTTGGCCTCGTAGAATGTCTTTGGAAGTTCTCCCTCTTTTTCTATTTCCTGAAATAGCTTGAAAAGTATTGGTGTTAGTTCCTCTTTAAAGATTTGTAAAACTCTGCTGTATACCCGTCCGGTCCTGGGCTTTTCTTAGTTGGTAGTCTTTTGATGGTTTCTTCTATTTCCTCTATTGTTATTGGTCTGTTTATGCTGTCTATATCTTCCTGACTCAATCTGGGCAGATCATATGACTTAAGAAATTTATCGATGCCTTCACTATCTTCTATTTTATTGGAGTATAAGGATTCAAAGTAATTTCTGATTATCTTCTGTATTTCTGTCTTTTTAAAATCTGGGACAGTTCCTGAGTATCTCTAGGCTATTTATGACATCTATGATTTTGAATGGTGTATGTCAGTAGTAGTTCTGTAGATTTTCCTTCAGTTTAGGATCATATGATGTTTTCTCATGAGTGAATTCAGGTTATGCCATTAGAGGAAGACCATCATGCATGCAATGATGGTTAATTATTACAATACAGCATATTCAGGCAGCACTGACAGACATGGTCACAAACTGTGATCAGCCTCTAGTAATGGTGGACATCCTCTAGGATCTAGAGTAAGCACATATCTGGGGCCTCAATCACACAGACACAAGAAACTGTGGAGGAATGTAGGGACACTTGGTTTCAACACTGTTTAGTCTTGACTATTTGGTTAAGTAGTATCTGCCAGGTTGACCCATGATAAACATAGTATTTATTTACCCTTTATATTTCTTTTTTTTCATAAATATTTTGTGTGGATACACTTTGGGACTTTGTATATATCTGCTTGGTCCTTAAAATTTTACCCACTAAAATTAATATTTTATTGATGATTCCTCCTTGTCTCATATTACTATGGTGATGGCCAAATGATGTTTTTTTCCTTGATTCCACATAAACAAATATAGCAAAACCAAACAAAAGTGGGCAAGAAGAGAAAGCTTATCATTCTGGTATTCACATGCCCCAGAAATGGACAGCAGTTGCCATTTCAAGCTGATTTCACATCTTCTTGATGTGTTCCCATTCATCCTGGAGTACTTTTGACTTTCTTTGCACAACAAGATGTTTCAAGCACATCATTTATTTTCTTTTTCCAGTGCTGGAATTAGTCATTTTTTCTAGAGGCTCTGTTTTCTGTAGAGGAGAAATATCTGACCAGTATTTGTGGTGGTTGTCATTATTTCCTTTGGGGCTTTTGTGTTAAGGACATTTATCATATTTATAACATACAAATGTGTATTCTTTTTTTTTCTTTACTGAAAATCAAACCCAGTGTTTCACACATGCTAGGCAAGTGCTCTGCCACTGAGCCACAACCCCAGCCCACAATGTGTATATTTCATATAGAAAAAATGCAAGAAGGATCTTTTGTATTTACCCTGATTTTGTATGTATGTATTCATATATAAAAAGATTTTATACTGATATATTACATATACACATGTAAAGAATATTATAGGATTTTCTTTTGAATTAGAAATAGTCTAAATATTCTTAATGATTCTGATTTTACATTTGTAAAAAGATTTTATACTGATATATTACATATTCACATGTAAAGAATATCATAGAATTTTCTTTTGAATTACAAATAGTCTAAATATTCATAATAATTCTGATCTTACATCTGTAAAATAATGTAGTATACAGTCAGTTTTTTAAATGAGGTGAGATTTATACAGTATGTAATATTTCAAATATAAAGCATATTTAAAGCACTTAGCTTGTTAACACATCTTAAGTCCATTTTGTTCTAATACTTCTAACAACTTGCCAAATTGCAGAAAGAAGCTTCCTCCCATACTGGCACTCCACTTGGTACAGAAATTTTATTTATAATTATATTTTAATTTTCGTTACCAGTGGATAAATGCTTAAATATTTGACTCTCAAATTAACCTGAATGCTGCTGGTGGATTGGACATAGGGATCCTTGTTCCACCAACCTGTCAATATATTTGGTGATGTAAAATTGTATCAATAGAATTTGCAAAATTTTTTTTCAGAGGATCACATCATGAAGACTTTAGGCTTTAGGACCAGTTCTCTGTGTTCATGGCCTAACATCTGCAATATACAATAACTGAGTGCCTGGTGGCATTTCAATAAAACTATGTTTTCATGGGAAGAGGGCATAAGTCAGTGGTAGAGTACTTGCATAGCATACATGAAGCCTGAGGTCAAATCCCAGCATGGCAAAAGAAAACAACAGAAACACTTTATTTGCCAAAACATGCTAAATGCTGTATTTAGTCTTGATTTGTTGGTCCAAAGTGCTGCTAATGCAGTGAAACTTCAGTGCCGACCTGAATGCATGTCATTTTCCTTTCTATACACATTTTCTGAATTTGCCCTCATATGTTTTGTTATTGAAATCACCATTTAAATATGAATAAGTACTTTGCATATCTTCCCTTCAAACTTATTCTGTTATCTTTTTAAAAATATTATTATTAGTTGTTGATGGTTCTTTATTTATTTATTTACATGCAGTGCTGAGGATCAAACCCAGTGCCTCACACAAGCTAAACAAGTGCTCTACCACTGAGTTACAACCCCAGCCTTCTGTTATCTTTAAATATGAGAAAACTAATAATTAGCTTATCTAATGAATCAGGAAAAAATTTTCAAGACTTTAAGTTTTTATGAATTTATTAACTAATACTTTTAGCATTTTTGGTGTTACATATGCAATTTTAAAAATGTTCAAAATGTTGCAATATCTTATGTAAAGATTGAAAAATACAGTTAAAGAAGAACAAAATCATATTATTCTCCATTATGCCACTTAGATACAATATCTTTCAATGGAGGGTCTGTTGACACTGACTTAAAATCAAATCAATTTTCTTTCTTTTTTTTTTTTTTCTCTTTTTGGTGATATTCCGGATCTAACCCAGGACATACTCTACCACTAAGCCATATCTCAAGTCTTCCATTCATTTGTGAAGCTCGGTCTTGTGGTTTTCTCTTCCTGCATACCTCCAATAATTACTTTTCCCAAATTTACCATTGAATTTCAGTTTTAACACATCTAAACATAACTTCATGCACTTAATCTTACAATTACTCATTCATCAATAAAACATTTTCATTTCTAATAACAAGAATTCCCAACCGGTTGAAGGGAGTTTAGACTTCATACAAACAGCTATACAAATGACTTCTCTTTTTCACAACCACACATAAATGTATTTATACAGCCCCAATACCAAGCCAAATAGTTGTAGTAAAACTAATAAGAATTGGAGATAGAGGGCAAAGTCTAGTACTGCCTCGCTGAATGGGGAAGGAAAGCTGTTGTCTTTCCCAAAGATCAGCTTTTCCCCCAAGCTGACACACTGGTATGATCAGGAGAAACTGTCCAATTCTCAGTTTTCCCCATTTGGCGTCAGAGAAAAGAGGAGAGAATGTAGCTCCAACATTCTCGATTTTCAGGGAACTGTTTTCTATCTCCTGTGACATAGAACTGGTGGCATATTTTTATAAGTAGGCACACTGAGAAAGAGGAAAAACCATTGAACACCAAAGAACCTAAAGTGCAGGAGCTGGGGATGTGGCTCAAGCGGTAGTACGCTAGCCTGGCATGCATGCGGCCCGGGTTCAATCCTCAGCACCACATACAAACAAAGATGTTGTCTCCACCAAAAACTAAAAAATAAATATTAAAAAATTCTCTCTCTCTCTCTCTCTCAAAAAAAAAAAAAAGATTCAAGCATCTAGCACCAACCGTATTTGATTTGCAGCTGAATTTCCATCCACATGTATAGTGCAAAATTAAGTGAAACCTGAAAATTCAAACTTTCCTTTAAAAAAAAAAGAACCTACAGTGCAGACACCAGGTGGAGGAAGAGATTATGTACTTCTGACAGAAGCCCACAGCTCTCTGCCTGGAAAGCTAATGTCTAAAGAGAGTGTCCCCAGAAAGGGTGCAGGAGCCCGCTGGTGAAGGTCTTCCCCTGGGTGAAGCCACCAGGAGAAAGAAGATTTAATCTGAAATTCTCAACCAAAGGCAAACTAGTTCAAGAAGCACCCCTAAGAAAAGGCAGAAGACAGAGCCATGATATCCTGTAAAAACTGAGGGGCCTAGGAAATGAGATTTCTTAGTGTTTCTGTTAATAAATTTTTAAAAATATTAAGAAATACTAATAACAATGAAAAACAAATTCAATAAATTCAACATTCAGGGATAGATCAAAAATATGATTGAAAATACAAATGATCATTAAATTGGTGGTTCTCAATCTTCCTGACCCCCAATATTGGGGATGGAACCCATAGGCACTCCACCACTGACCTGTACACACTGTCCTTTTTAAATGACCAGTTTTAATTTTGAGACACTAAGTTCCCCAGGCTGGCTTCCAACTTAGGATGCTCTGCTTCCTTCCACCTCTACCAGGCTGGGATTACAGGCATGAGCCACTGTGCTCAGCTTCTCAACCTTAAATAAAGGAAAAAAAAAAAGAAGGCAAGTGAAACTTTAATATTAATAATGAGAAAGAATAATAATGGCAGTCCACTAAACATATTTTAACAAACCAAAAGAAGAATTGACATATACATTTGTCCTAGTGATTTTACCTGGAAGGATGAGTCAGAAAGATCACAAATTCACGGCCAGTTTTAGCAATTTATCAAGGCCCTATGCAACAATGATACTCTGTGTCAGATTAGAATATAAAAATGATGGGGATGGAGTTTGATGGAAGAGTGCCACTGAGTTCAATGAATAAATTAATCAAAATCACAAGATAATATGGCAGGTGATTAATAGCAATTCACTTGAGAACCAAGAAGGACTATTTTTTAAATAAATTTCACACAAAAACTTGATGACAAATATAATATATAATTATATCAGAAAGGGGACTATAAGCTACCATTAGATGGGCAAGCAGACAGTATAAGTTAATAGCTGAGTTCTAGCTAAATTTAAGGACCAGATCGTTAGATTCTAAGGTGTTTACATATGTTCTGGAAGACAGAATTCTAACATGAAAGTCTAAAGTGTTTTATTTATTTGGAAAAACATGAATATCAAAAATTCAATGGCATAAAAGTTGTACAAATGAATGGAAGTGGAAAAAATCTAGAACATCTGTGAAGAGAATCTATAAAACAATAAAAATACATTCTAGAGACATAAATCCAGAAGTTAAAAGAGATCTCTCTCAGAGAATTCATGTCTAATCAACAGGCTTGGCTTCCTCTTCATACCAAAGCTAAGGGCAAGGACAGGAACAGTGAGACACAGTTAGCTTCCCAATGACAGCCATGCCAAGGCAATGCAAGGCAAAACACAGAAAGGCAAAGCTTGTTTCCCCCTTAATAGCCAAGCCATGGCAATGCAAGAAAAGAAATGTAAGGAGAGGAAGGAAAGCAAGCAAAGGCTCACAGGAAAGGGATGGCTTTCTTGATACGGAAGCAAGGGGAGGCCAGGCAAAGCCTGGGTTCCCTCATAAACAAGCTGTGAAAATGCCAGGCCAGACCAGGGAAGGCTTGGCTTTTCTTAGATAACTCAATCACAGCAAGGGACATCAAAGAAAGAAGAAAAAATAAGGCAAGGCAAGTCTGGGTTTTTTTTCCTTTGGCTTCCCCTGATGCACAAGCTATGATAAGGCTGGAAGGACAAGTCAAGGTCATGCTAGGCAAGACCAAGCAAGGTTTATCTTCTCAGCAGCCATGCCACAAAGAGGCAAGGCAAGACCAGGTAAGGCAAGGCCAGGCAAGAATTAGCTCTTCTCCAGTAATCAAATCATGGCAAGAAAGTCAAGGGAAAACCGAACAATGCAAGTGTCAATTTTTGTAAAAAAACAAAACATCAAACTGTGTCTCGCAGCTGATTCCTCAGCTGGGTCTGTCAGTGGGATCACCTAATATGGCTCATCAATATGGTCTCAGCTACCTTGCAGCATGTGGTCTTTGGGTAGCCAGACTTCTTTCATGGTGGCTTGGGGCATCTCAGGACATAAGGCAGAGGTGTGTCCATTGTCTGATTTATTCCTGGAAGTCACAAAGCATCTTTACTACCTATGGTCATGGTCCTGCCCATATTCAATACAGGAAATACACTACCTAATTCTTAGTGGGCAGGTAGGGAGTGGCCAAACAGACTGCTCGTTCTCCTCAAAGTTGATTCTTCAGTCCAAGAAGCCCTGTGACTCCAATATTCATTAAATTTTGACATCTCCATCTGTCACTATAATGTGTTAGTACCTGTGTATTATGAAAGAACCAAGTTATGCATGGTCCACTGATGGTCTTAAAATATCTTGAAATAAGATGCAAAATTTATACTTCATGTATCTGTCAGAGGACTTTGTTACAGAAATTAAACATTTATTGAAGGGCATTGGGTAGTTAGCTTACAGAATTTCTGAAGGGGTCTGAGAATCAGGCTTGGAAACTAAATGTTTTCTCACCCTCCATCAGGGCTTTCCTCATGTTGCTATGAAGCCTGAGAAAGGTAGAGGACAAATTTGGGTACTTAAATAATGGAGTAATCTTTTTCTCTTAGCCAAGAAGATCCATATCAAGATCAGTCCAAAATCGAGGGTACATAGGATATTATCTTGATGACAGAGTGTGTCAAGTCAAAGCACAAAAATATAGGAAGTTTGTGAAAAATTAGTTCCATATTTGTACCAATTTACCACATTTTCATTAATTTATTACTCTTTCTTGATTGGCACAAACTGTGCCTTCCCAGTGCTACTGTAAACCATGAGGATAAGCAAAGAAAAATTCTTGATCTTGTACTTAGCTGCGAGTGAAAAAAATCATGAAGTCAAAACATTTGTTTCCTAAGGCAATTAGGCAATTGGGATAAAATTTATACTGTAGCACAGGAAGTCATTAGTTGTGCCTTAATTTTTTAAAATTTTTAACTATTTTATTAATTTTTATGCAGTACTGTGGATGGAATGCAGCACCTCAAATGTGCCAGGTGAGTACTCACTACTGAGCCACAGCCCAGCCCTGTTCCTTAAATTTGACTTTATAACTTTTATTTAAAAATGACACAGAAATTCAGGAGTAATGTTGGTTGAAAAAGTTAAAATTGTTTGTTGAAAATGATTGTCTCCTCAGAGGCACAGCCAGAGAAATGTCCAATTACATGCAGGAATATTCCATACTGACTTCTGGTGACCACCCTTTCCAGGACTATCCCCTTGTGGTTGCCTGAGCCACCTGTCTGTTCCACTATTCAACACCTCCTGGGTCCTCACCCCACCTTAAAGGTGCAGAAGGATGTTTGGTTGGTGGACCCACATAGAACCTACAAGAGGGTCACTTTCCTGTTTTTGGAATTTGGAGAACTGCTGCTTGTGAAATGGAAGGCGATGGAGACAGGCTGTGTGCTATGAGAGTGTTGATGGAATACAAAATCATTTACTAGCCTGTATGGCTTTTACTGGAACATGTACCAGCCAAGCTGGGAAAGAGCCAGTGCTGGATGTGCTCAATGCCTGCACAGTGCCTTAACGATGGGTGTTGGCCCTAGGCCAACAGAGGGCGCCAACAGACACCAGCCCACTTGCACACAAACGTGCACACAAATCATGTAAATGTTATAGCAGTTCTACTAGTTTATTCAGAACAAGAAGGGAGAGAAATGGTGTCCCACCGTCCCAGATGTGGAACACCTATAAAAACCTAAATACAGTATATAACATATAATTACGTAATATGTAATGATTATAAGACTATAAGTACATTAAAATAATATTGATTAATAATAATATGATAATATATAAGCTCTGGATAATGAGTTTCAACCTATTTTAATGCAGTTGTATCAATTTCGTTGAAATGATCATAGAACTGAGTATTTGGGAATTTAATGGGATAAGCCTGAAAATCTAGCATTCATTTAAAAGGCCTTCCATGGAGGTGGAAGGCCAAGAGGGGTCAAGAGCAAATATTCCAGCATATAATAAAGGCCCTTGCACTAAAACTATGCAGAATAATGAAAATCAAGATAGGAGGTTAGTATAGGTTTTTTTTTTTCATTCATTAGTGTACTTTTCCCCCTTTACAAGTCATCTTTTCATTTAACTATTTGAAGGTGGTGTGTGCCATGACCAATAAACATGTATTACTGATTTTGTTACAAGAAACAATTCCAGGTACTCAAGAGAGTAGAGAAGAGGTTCAGATAAACAGGCCTTAGTTCCAAGTAAGTCTTTGCAGATTCTTTTGTTTCAGTTTTTGTTGCAGGGCCTTACCTTGAACCTACATGGAGGAATGCTTATCTTGCTCATTGTGCAGCAGGGAAGTGTTAACATAGAACCCTATGTTTTGGGAGAAAGTGATGTCTGAATACTGGCAAGTGCAATTTCCTTGCTCTTTTGACAAAGAGTTATTCCCCTGTTGGTACAAGGTCAGCCGACATGTCAATTTCTAGACTCTTGGTGTCTGAACTCCCATAAGATGGTGTGTTGTGTATCACCTCTGGCCTATCATGACTATTATATTTAAATTGGCATATACCCACTATAAAATCTCTTTGCTGCACAATACAGCAGGTGCTGTTCTCTGAAACCATTTCTTGAGGGTTTTTTCCCATGCCCTCAAGCTTCCATACTAGATGTTTGAAGGGAAGACCCCTCAGCTTTCTTGTGCTCAAACATTGCATAATCAGGTGACTTTGCTTGAGGGATTCTCTGTCCATAAAGAAACTCAAAGCTCAAAACAGGTAAGAGTCAGGACAATGGGTAATTTACCTGGTTCACATAAATGTGTTCATCTACTAATTGCACAACAGCTTTTAAAAGCCCAGGGTGTAAAAGTAAACCATGAGGAATTAGAGACCTTTTGGCAAGAGTTTGTAGCTACAAATCTATGGTTTTCTGTTAAAGGAATATTCCAACTGACTTCTGGCGACTGACTGTCTCTGCACAATGCTCCTTGGCAGGAGTTGCAAACACATAAACAAGCCTCAAATTCCTTTTATGTCATTTTGTTAGCTGTTATTGGCTCACTTCTAGGTGGAGGAGAGATCGCAGCAGTGGTTAACGTTTGTTTGGGAGAGACAGCTATGGCAGGAGAAGACCAGAAGGAAAATGTGGAAAGCAAACAAGAACAATAGATAGTGCTGGGGCCAGGAAGGTGAGCAAGAGGAAGGTAACACAGATGTAGAAGAACAGAGGTATCTGATGCAAGATGTTGAAATTTAATCAGAAATGGGGAAAGAACAGGAGCAAGATTGTAGAGAGAGCAAGGAGTCTTCTCTTTAGCTATATGTCTTTATATCCTTCTTTGTCACAGATGCTGCAACAGTGCTTTCTAGAGAAGTCAACTCCTTCTGCATATACTAAATTAAGCTGTCCCATGTCAGAAATGGCAATGTTAGGCTTAACATAAGACATGAAAACCAGTTCTATTTTTGTCAATATTATGTATTCCAGGCCTTGGAGCCTTTCTTAAAGGTACCAGACCTCATGATTATTCATTATATGGGTGACATTCTTTTAGACTATCCCTCTGCACAAGACCTAGATTCTATCTTCCAACAGGTCCAATTAGCAATTAAAGAAATTTACTTAAATATAGCTCCAGAAAATGTTCAGAAATGAACACATTTTCACTTTCTGTGAGTCATTTTAACTCCTGCAGTGATCTCAGTACAGGCTCCAAACATTTACATAAAATCTCCCATTACTTTTAATGGGTTACAAAAGGTTTTAGGAGACAGAAATTGGCTTAGGCCATTTCTCCAGGTTCTTTTAAGGGCTCTAACTCCCCTGTTTAAACGTTTGGAATGTGATTCATCACTTTGTCTTTAAGAAGATTTACTCCTGAAGCTTAAAAAGCCTTACAAAAGGTTAATAATCAGCTTTCTAATTTGCATCTTAGCCAATGGTATCCTAACAAAAACATTATTGCTATAGTTCTATACATCTCACCTACTCCCACTGGTCTTCTTTTTGAGGAATGAAGTAGCCCTTTAGAATGGATGCATCTTTCTACTGCTTTTTCTACCAATATGACCTCCTCCAAATTAGATGTGTTTTGTATAATGGTATTACAACTACATACAAGGACTCTTCAATTATTTGGGCAAGAACCTGATAAACTTGTCTTGCCATTAACCAAACAGGAAGTAAACCTCCACTTGAAAAAATATATCCTGTTTCAGGATTAAATTATTACATTTCCAGGAAAATTGGATAATCATTTGCCTCATTGCAAACCTATCCAAGCTTTACTTGATAAAACAGTTTATTTTTAAAGATAATTTGTGGTAAACAAATCTCTGAAGCTGTCTACCATGCAGCCTGCGCAGTGGTTTCATTAATGAGGTTCTAGGCATAAAGTTAGTTAGAAGAGATCGAAATAAAACACACAGACCAGTTACCTTATTTATATTGCTAGGTCCCAGACGGCTCACCTCTCTGGTTCCCACCTCTAGCCGCCCAGCAGGGCAGCGAGGATTACTCAGGGCTAGCAGGAGAGAGAGAGAGCGAACACGCCTGGGAGTAGCCCTTTATTGGGGAACAAGAGATTCAGGGGAGAATTCCATCCAATGAAGGTTGAGGGGGGCTGCACTCCAAGGTCAGGGTCAGTGATTGGGTCCCCGGGGTCAGTGGTCAGGCACACCCCCACACGGATGGGCTCTCTCATCAGGAAAGGGTCGGGAAAGCTTCGACAGAGCCAAAGCGCCTCAGGCCCTTAACAGGAGTCACCCAATCACGTGTCAGAATGGCTTCCCACATATCCCCCCTTTCTTTTCTTAACAATGAGGCGGCGGTTCACTCTCTGGAGTTCCTGGATTCTTGATTGGAAGAATCGCCATCCTATGGTTACAATACAAAAGAGAATTAACAGCAAAGAGAATAATCCAATAATGTACCAAGCGGAGTGTTTAAGAATATTTCCAGGGTTGAATCCATTTAACTCCTTTAATATTTGGTTAGCCAAAGAAGAAGGATCTGAAAAATCAGCTCTATTATTTTGAATGTCTTGGATATGGTGATGAAGTTCCAGAATATCCAAGCTATTATTACTATTTTGCCAAATACCTAATAAATGGTTTTTAACCTTCTCCCAATCCCAGAGAGAAGCATTGTACTTCGCAGCTGTAACACATACATACTTATAATTAGCATGGCATTTAAGCCTTTCCTTAAATTTTAAGGCTGAAAGTTCATTACCTATGTTTATAACAGTTGCCTCTAAGGCGTTTAATTTAGTTTCAATCCTTTCATCAATATTTACTTGATTACGCAGATCCTTGGAAGTATTTTGAGCTAAATTATTAAGAAATTTTGCATGCTGAATATTCTGAGACAATGTCAGAGATGCAGAGACAGTTGAGGCAATAAAAGAGACCAGTGCTAAAACACCAACAATTATGACTCCAATAGCACGTTTAGGTCTTGTTAGCTGGGCATGAATTTGCTGCAAGACTTGTAAACCAGCATCAGCATACCATGGCTCTGAAATATTAGCAGGTAATAAAACAAAAGAGGGCTGATGAAGTATCAGCACTCCTTTTCCTCCATTATACCTAGAAATACAATTAGTTAGGTTGCACTTATTACAAGTAACAGCATATATGTCATCTATCCATCTAACTTTTACAATTCCAATAATTAAAACATAAGGAGATTGGACACAGGCTCTTAAGCCATAGCAAGATCCCTCTTTACAGTTCTTGCCTACAAATTTTGGTAAAGGTTTATCTGTAAAATGTAAATACTCTGAGGCAGCAATTAAACACCAAATATCTCTTTGAACACCTCCTTCACTATAAGTCAAAATATTACTAACAAATCCTGCAGGTGTCATAGCAGAATTTCTTCGTAATTGTCTCTTATGAATTTTTGGAGACCAGTCTAAAATATACACACTAGCTTTAGAACCTTATGTTGTACAGGAAAGGTATTTACACAATCCATCCATTTAGGGAAGGTGCCGACCTCAATTATAGAACTATTTGGACAGTGGGGTATTGGTGGAGGTTTTGCAGAAATGACTGGCTTGTTATGGGAAAGTCCCATCTTAATTACTGATCTAGTATTAGGTTTTAAGTCCCCATAAATAGAATTATTTGTCAGTCTAGGTTTACCAATCGCTGTCTTTTCTTCGAATGATACTTTCAGACAGCCAGCAGACACAAAGGTAATTGGGCACTATAGCCAGAATAATTAAATCTAGCCACATGATTGGGAGTAATATGAGTATCTGTAAATCCTCCCATCATGAATGAGTCATTAGTAAATACTGGAATAGATTCTCCAGTCCACACAGCTGGGAGTACCAGGGGTGGATCTGGGAAATATGTCCAATAAGTGTCTACTTGATTCCCTTTTACCTGACAGCCCAGTAGGGCAATTACTGTCACTACCATCAAGACTGGGGTCCTGTTCTTTCCTAGGCGTTGAAGTATTTGGGAAGCCTGGGTTGTTAGCTTCTTCACATCTTTCCATGAAATCAGCTTTTCAGCTGGTTCAATCTGGTCTTTCTTCATCTTTTTCCGATATCTCCTCCTTCTGGGTAGTGGCTCCTCCGGGTCGATCCTCAGTCGCTTGAATCTGGGTTCTATCTCCTCCATGTCTGATAGCACGTTCAGGCACCCAAATAGGATGGAAAGCACCTTCTGGGAAGATACAAGCATGACCTCGGCCCCATGTTATTACCGGGTCCGGACCCTTCCACTGACCAGTCTGTAAATCTTTCCACAGAACTCTGCCTAAGGGGCCTGTGACTGAGGGAGACATTTGCCTCTCAGCAGCAGTGTGACCTTCTGTGTCACAGTTTAAAAAATTTAAAACAAACAAGGCATGATTAAGGCTATTTTGGGGAACACAATCCTATTCCCCCCTTTTAATTTTTGTAATTGAAGCTTAATAGATAAATGAGCTCGTTCCACAATGGCTTGACCTTGGGGGTTATAAGGAATTCCTGTTTTATGATTAATTTTAAACTCTTGGCAAAATTGTTGAAAAGAAGAGCTTACATAAGCTGGAGCATTATCTGTTTTAATCTGCATAAGGCACCCTAAAACGGAAAAAGCTGCTAAGCAATGAGAAATTACATGTTGAGTATTTTCCTTAGTACGTGCTGTGGCAAAAATAAATCTAGAATAAGTGTCCACTATGACATGCACATAACATTGCTTACCAAATTGAGGAATATGAGTTACATCCATTTGCCATATTTGATTTGGTTTTAATCCATGGGGATTTAACCCTGATGGCAGAGATGGGTGTGAATAACACACTTAGGGCATTGGCTTACAATCTGACGAGCTTGTTCTCTAGCAATAATAATTTTTTTTACAAGCATTTTGATGATGCAAGGAATGGGAAGCTAGGGCATAGTCATACGAAGACATCTGTTGACAAAAAGCTACTAACTTATCAATTTTGTCATTACCTGAAACTAGATGTCCAGGAAGATTAGTATGGGCACGTATGTGTCCTATGAAACATGGGTACTTTTGCATTAGCACTGTCTTTTGTAAATTATGAAATAATTCAAATAACTCCTGTGATGAAGTAAACCCAATAACTGAGGTTTCAATATTTTTGGTAACTCCGACTGCATATAAGCTGTCAGAATAGATATTAATAGGCTCATTTGAAAAGTAATCTAAGGCACAAATCAGAGCTTGAAGCTCTGCTCTTTGGGCCGAAGTATAAGAAGTTTGTATTACCTCTGTGTGAACACGGCTGAAGAAACCTGCCTTACCGGAGTTTGAAGCATCCGTGAACACCGATAAAGCTTTCTCTATTGGATAAGCTCGTACAATCTTTGGAAAGATAAGTGGCGTTAATGATGCAAATTGTACAATCTTATCACGAGGATAATGGCTATCTGTCCAGGAAAATCTGCAAAGGCTATCTGCCATGAGCTAGAAGTTTGAAAAAGCCAATTAGTCTGTTGAACAGAAAATGGAATAATTATAATATCAGGCTCAGATCCAATTAACTGTAATATCCTAGTTCTACCTTTAATTACTAATTGAGCTATAGAATCATGAAAAGGAATTAATGTTTTTTGGGGGGAGTTGGATTAATAAATCCACTCAATAACTCCTAATCTTTGCCATATGGCTCCTGTTGGGGTATGCTCAGTTGGAAATATTAATAAATACACTATTTCTTTATGATCTATTCTAGTAAGCTGTGCATTTTTAATTGCAATTTCAACTTTTCTTAAGGCTGTCTTAGCTTCCAAGGTTAGTTGACGTGGAGAGGTTGGAGAAGGATTTCCTTGTAATATCTGAAATAAAGGACTTAACTCAGAAGTAGTTAGTTTTAAGGATGGTCTTAGCCAGTTAATATCTCCTAATAGTTTTTGAAAGTCATTAAGGGTACGTAACTCCGTAACTCTTATCTGAAGATTTTGAGGACGGACTGTACGTCCTTGAATTATCTGACTTAGATATTGAAAAGGAGATACTTTTTGAATTTTTTGAGGAGGTATACATAAACCCATTGCTGTAAGCGAAGTCTCTAACTGAGTAAAAATTTCTGAAAGTACCTCTGGATTAGCATGAGCCAATAATATATCATCCATAAAATGAATAATATATGCATCAGGAAAGCTATTTCTTATGGGATCTATTGCCTGGTCAACATATTTTTGGCACAGTGTAGGACTATTACGCATTCCCTGGGGAAGTACCTTCCAGCAATATCTTTTAACAGGTTCCTTAAAATTAATTGCTGGGACAGTGAAAGCAAATCTTTCACAATCTTCAGGATGTAACCTTATAGAGAAAAAGCAGTCTTTTAAATCTATTACCATCAAGCTATAATCTAAAGGAATGGCTGTGGGGGAGGGAAGTCCTGGCTGTAATGATCCCATAGGCTGAATTGCATGATTTATCGCCCTTAAATCCTGTAGTAATCTCCAATTTCCTGACTTTTTCTTAATAACAAAAATAGGTGTGTTCCAAGGACTAAGCGTTGGTTCAATATGACCAGCCTGAAGTTGTTCCTCAACTAATCTATGAATTATTTTAAGCTTTTCCCCTGAGATGGGCCACTGAGCAATCCATATAGGCTCCTCTGTGAGCCACGTGATTTTTTCAGCTGTATTAGGGATTGGGGAAGTACTTAGGGCCCCTAGTAAAAATTTTGGTTTGGAGCATTTACTAATCTTTGTCGTGGAGACTGGCTTGTAAACAGATACTCTTCCTGAAGGGTCTCCTTATCATCTCCAGGAAAATACCTCTGATTAACTTCCTCAACTGACCTTATAGAATTTGGAGTAACTAATAACAATCCCATTTTGGCTAAAATATCTCTTCCCCATAGGTTAGCTGGTAAAGACTCTAATACATAAGGCTTAAATACTCCACTGTTCCAATCGGAATCTTCCCAACGGAGATAGTTGGCACTTTGAGCAGGCTGTGAAACCTGTCCTATTCCCTCTAGGTTAGCTGGTGCTACATGCAAAGGCCAGTTCCTAGGCCAAAACCTACTGGACAATACCCAGATATCAGCCCCTGGGTCTATTATTTCTAGGAAATTTTTATTATTAATTTTAAGTTTTAATAAAGGGCGTTCTTGCCATACTAACTGTGACCAGTATACTCTGTCCAGCGGTTTAGAAACTGAATCTACCAGCAGGTGCCTTTCTGAGACACAAGGCAATAATATTAATTGAGCAAAATTATCCTTTGGGGTGAGCCTTAGTGCATAATTGTATTTTACAGTAACATATAACTGTCCTTTAAATCCTGAATCTATCACACCAGGTATTACCTCAATGGCTCCCTTTAATTCATTACGTTCCAAAATCAAACCTACAGTATTATCAGGAAACGGCCCGAAAATCCCAGTAGGGATTTGTTCCGGCCCCGTTTCAGGATCTAATTCAACTGTCTTTGAAGGTCCTAAGAAAACTGTCTGCGATCTCTGTCCCGGTAAAAATCGCGGACTGTCCTGGTCGGCACCAGTGACGTCACACTGTGCGACCTCTCCTCGAATTCCCTGTATTGTTGTTCGGCTCCCGCTAGGAGGAGATGATGGCGGCGAGAAGGCGGGCTGATCCGCGCCATCTGAATCCTCCACGCCATCTGAATCCTCCGCATGGGGCTGCGAGTTTAAGTTCACATTTTTAACCTTTGGCTTGGCCCCTAGTGCCTTTGTTTTTAAACAGCTTAAGGAAAAGGTAATTAACTTAGCCTCAGGCTGATTCTCCATTTGAATAGACCTAACAGCTCATTGAATGCCTTTTAAAAGGTCCTCAGGGGGCCACGAACTCTGGCCCATATATTCAAAAAGACAAATTTCTAGAGCTGTCCAAATTTTCTGTATATTTTCTATGCCTCCAGGTATTTCACTAGAAAGACAGACTCTCTGTAACTTTCTTCCTAATTTCTCCCAAGTAAGTAAATTTGTAGACTCTTGGTCACAAAACCAAGGACAATATTCACCTACAATCTTTAAAAAGTGTAATAACTGAGTTTTCTTTATCTGTTTTCCTTTCTGATTAATTATACTGTCTAAAATAGTCAGATACATTTCCTTATCCGTAGAAGTAGAATTTCCCATTTTAATTAATTTAACATCTCTTTCCTTCAATATCTCCAGGTACTTTTGTGACTCAAATTATAACCTCTTCCTTTATCTTTATTTTTATTCCTTATCTTCCTTTATCTTTATTTTTTCCTTATCTTTATAGCGCGCTCCCACTCAATCTAACTAATCTAGAATGCCCCCCTCGTGGGCGCCAATTCTACCACGCGGCCTGCGCAGTGGTTTCATTAATGAGGTTCTAGGCATAAAGTTAGTTAGAAGAGATCGAAATAAAACACACAGACCAGTTACCTTATTTATATTGCTAGGTCCCAGATGGCTCACCTCTCTGGTTCCCACCTCTAGCCGCCCAGCAGGGCAGCGAGGATTACTCAGGGCTAGCAGGAGAGAGAGAGAGTGAACACGCCTGGGAGTAGCCCTTTATTGGGGAACAAGAGATTCAGGGGAGAATTCCATCCAATGAAGGTTGAGGGGGGCTGCACTCCAAGGTCAGGGTCAGTGATTGGGTCCCCGGGGTCAGTGGTCAGGCACACCCCCACACGGATGGGCTCTCTCATCAGGAAAGGGTCGGGAAAGCTTTGACAGAGCCAAAGCGCCTCAGGCCCTTAACAGGAGTCACCCAATCACGTGTCAGAATGGCTTCCCACAAAGCTGACTTCATCTTTACTGATGCCAGTTATTCTGGTGGCCTATTAATTCTTATTTATAATCTTACCAAGGATGAATACAAAACCTGAATAACCTGCCTCACCTCAATTATTAGAATTACAGGCAATCACTTGGGCCATTAAAGCTAACTCACAAGCTATATGTATCTTTACTGATAGTGTCTATTGTGTCCAACTTATACCCAGGTTGCCTTTATTAAAACCAAAGAAAAATCAGCATTGGATATACTCCTTCATTCTCTTCAAAGAGTTCTTGAAAAATGTACTAACTGACTGTTTATCACTCATATCAGATCTCATATGTTAAACCCAGGATGCAAATAAAGGACCACTGACTCTAATTTTAAACAAATTAAAGCAAGCTTATATTATGTACACAAGAGAGCTAATCAGTGACTGCCTCACATAAGAGTAGGGCCAGAGGACAGTGCCTGGTCTAAGAGCAGGGAAGTTTTTAAAACATAAAAAGTTAAAACATAAATATCTTGGGAGCTTATAGCTGACAGGGTCCTGGCAAGCATAGTATAAAGGCAGCAGATTAATGATCTACATGTCTTAACATCTCAAAGTAGGGAGTAAACTCAGATTCCAATATCAGACTTAATGAGGATCAGCTGAGATTTTTAGAGAGGGTTGTTATCTGATCAGGAACAGCAAGGCAGAAGTAATTTCAAAGCACAGGCAGGAGGGGAGAAATGAATTACAGTAGATGGGGTAGAGAGAGAAGAGGGGAGGGGAGGGGAGGGAGGATAGTAGAGGATAGGAAAGGCAGCAGAATACAACACACACTAGTATGGCAATATATAAAGCAGTGGATGTGTAACCAATGTGATACTGCAATCTGTATATGGGGTAAAAATGGGAGTTCATAACCCACTTGAATCAAAGTGTGAAATATGATATATCAAGAACTATGTAATGTTTTGAACAATCAACAATAAAAATTTTAAAAAAATCAAAAAGATTGTGTACCACTACCAAGTGGGATTCATCCAAAGGAGGCAAGATTGGTTCAACATAGGGAAATCAATAAATGTAATTCATCAAATTAATAGAATTAAAGATAAGAATTATATCATCTCAATAGATGCAGGAAAGGTATTTGATAAAATACAACACCCCTTTGTGTTCAAAACACTAGAAAAAGTTATCTCTTATGTTAGAGATTACAGGAACATATCTCAACATCATCAAAGGCTATCTATGCTAAGCCCCAGGCCAACGTCATTCTAAATGGAGGAAAATTGAAGGCATTCTTTCTAAAAACTGGAACAAGAAAATGATGCCCTCTTTCACCACTTCTAGTTAACATAGTTCTTGAAACACTGGCCAGAGCAATCAGACAGATGAAAGAAATTATAGGAATACACACAGGAAAAGAAGAAATCAAATTGGCACTATTTGCTGATGATATGATTCTATACCTAGAAGCCCCTAAAAGTTTCACCAGAAAAATTCTAGAACTAGTAAATAAATTCAGCAAAGTAGCAGAATATAAAATCAACACCCTTAAACAAAAGGCAGTTCTGTATATCAGTAATAAATCCTTAGAAATGGAAATAAGTAAAAATATCCCATTTATAATAGCTTCAAAAAAATACATGAGAATCAACTTAAAGAAAGAGGTGATAGATCTATATAATGAAAATTATAAAAACCCTAAAGACAGAAGTCAAAGAAGACCTTAGAAGATAAAAAAATCTACCATGCTCTTGGATAGGCAGAATTAATATTATCAAAACGACCATACTTCCAAAAGCAATATGTAGATTTAAAGCAATTCCAATCAAAATATCAATGACATTCCTCATAGAAATAGAAAAAGCAATCATTAAATTTTACTAAAAATATAAGAGACCCAGAATAGCTAAAGCAATTTTTAGCAGGAAGACTGAAGCAGGTAGCATCACTATACTAGACCTTAAAGTATACTACAGAGCAATAGTAACAAAAATAGCATGGTATTGGCATCAAAACAGGCCAGTAGACCAATGGTACAGAATAGAGGACACAGAGACTACAATTATCTTATAGTGGACCAAGTTGCCAAAAACATGCATTGGAGAAAAGATAGCTTTTTCAACAAATGATGCTAGGGAAACTGGAAATCCATATGCAACAAAATAAAATTAAGCCCCTATCTCTAACCATGCACAAAACTCAACTCAAAATGGATCAAGTTCTTAGAAATAAAACCAGAGACCCTGTGTTTAATAGAAGGAAAAGTAGGCCCTAATCTCCATCATGTGGGCTAAGGCCCCAACTTTCTTAATAAGACTCCTGTGGCACAAGAGTTAAAATCAAGAATCAATAAATGGGATATACTCGAACTAAAAAGTTTCTTCTCAGCAAAAGAAACAATCTGTGAAGTGAATAGAGAGCCTACATCTTGGGAGCAAATCTTTACCCCTCATACATCAGATAGAGCACTAAATCTCTAGGGTATATAAAGAACTCAAAAAGCCAAGCACCCAAAAACAAATAACCCTATTAATAAATGGGCCACAGATCTGAACAGACACTTCTCAGAAGATGATATACAATCAGTCTAAATATATATATATATATATAAAAGCTCATCATCACTAACAATTAGAGAAATGCAAATCGTAACCATTCTCCAGTTTTATCTCACTCCAGTGAGAATAGCATCTATTATGCATACAAACAACAGTGAGTGTTGGCAAGGATGTGGGGGAAAAGGTATACTCATACACTGCTGGTGGGACTGCAAATTGGTGCAACCAATATGCAAAGCAGTATGGAGATCTTGGAAAATTGGGAATGGAACCACCATTTGACCAAGCTATCCCAGTCCTCAGTTTATACCCAAAGGATTTAAAAACAGCATACTACAGGGACGCAGCCACATCAAAGTTTACAGCAGCACAATTCACAATAACTAAATTATGGAACCAACCTAGATGCCCTTCAGTAGATGAATAGATAAAGAAATACACACACACACACACACAATGGAATGTTACTCAGCATTAAAAGAGAATAAAATCATGGCATTTGCAGGTAAATTGATGGAGATAAAGAAGATAATGCTAAGTGAAGTTAGCCAATCCCAAATAACCAAATGTTGAAGGTTTTGCTTTATATAAGGAGGCTGATTTATAGTGGGATAAGCAGAGGAAGCATGGGAGGAATATATGAACTCTAGATAGGGCAGAGGGATTGGAGGGCAATGAAAGAGGCATAGAGTTATAAATGATAGTGGAATGTTATGACCATTATCCAAAGTACATGTATGAATGCATGAATTGGTGTGAATATACTTTTTATACAACCAGAGATATGAATAATTGTGCTCTAGATGTGAAAAAAGAATTGTAATGCATTTTGATGTCATATATAAATGAAAAAAATTAAAGTTCTATATCAAACTTAACTAGTGCTTTGTGATGTGCATTTTATGGACATTTATTTGAATCAATTTCCTTGAAATGGTTCTCTACAAAATTATACTATTTTTTCAAATTATATTCATGGACCTTGGGACAGGCAATTCCAAGAAACTCTCCTTAATTTGACTGCCCAAGTTGTAAAAACATAATTCTAGTCAAATTAAGATACCTGTGGTTTCCACTTTTTAAAATGTGAGCTACACACCTACTTGACCAATGACAAAATTTTATGGTTTAATCCCTACAGTCTGTTAAAATGACATATTAGGTATGCTTCTGTTAAACTTGTTTGTTATCTAATGTCTTATTAACTGTATGCCTGCAGCTGAACATAAAGTTGTCTTAATAACTAAAGTTTTTCAAAACTTAGGGGGTGGAACCATTGCAGGGCCTGACCTTGAACCTACATGGGGGAATGCTTATCTTGCTCATTGTGCAGAAGGGAAGTTCTAATACAGAATGCTACATTTTGGAACAAAGTGCTGTGAGAATACTGGCAAGTGCAATTTTCTTGCTCCTTTGACAAGGATTTATTTCCTCTGTAGGTGCAAGGTCAGCCTAACTGTCAGTTTCTAGACTCTTTTTGTCTGGACTCCCATAAGATAGTATGTTGTATATCACCTCTGGTCTATCATGACTGCTATATGTAAATTGGAACATATCCCCTATAAAAGCTATTTTTGCTGTGCAATAAAGCAGATGCTGTTCTCTGAAACAATCTCAGAGATGGTTTCAGCAATTTTTAAAATTTGTTTGTTTGTTTTCATATTATTTTATTTTTGTTTTTACTCTGTCAGACTCTCTGTATAAGTCTCTGTTTTCAAAGAATTCCTAATCTTTAGGGAGACTACCAAGAGATCAGCAAGATTGTTTGAAGTAGAAGTAGCTATTTCACTTTTGATGACAGACCAAAAAGCAAGTTTTATCCTAGCCATGTACTAGTATGTGATGTTGAAAATAATGTTTAACTTTCTTTGTTATGGGAACTTGTCCTGGGCATTATGGGATACATAAAAGCATTCCAAGCCTTACCCACCAGAGATTCTAGTAACATACCCAGAGAGGTCACAAATGGAACTTTCTCCAGACTTTGCCAAATATCCCCAAGAGCTCAAAAATATTCCATTGTATGAGTATACCACATCTATTTTGATGAGTCATTCTTTGGTTGATGGATATTTGAGGTGTTCCCACATTCTGACCATTATAAATAATGCTACAACAAATGTTTGTGTATATTCAGGCATAGTGGTTGGTGCATGCCTGTAATTTCAGCAACTCATGGCTGTTATGGGGATCAAAAGTTTAAGGCCAGTCTGAGCAATTTAGCAAGATTTTGTCATAAAAGTAAAAAGTAAAAAGGACTTTGGATGTACCATGATAAAACACCCCTGTGTTCAATTCCCATTGCCAAAAGCAAACAACCAACCAAAAAAAAAATTGTATATAAGTTTTTTTAAAAATTTTTATTTGTTCTTTTTAGTATGCATAATAGTAGAATGTATTGTGTCATATCATACTATGTGTAAATTTTTATGTGAATGTAAGCACAGTCTGCCTTCAGAATTAATGAGTTCCATATCCATGCATTCAAATAAACTAGAGAGAAAATACTCAAAGAAGAAAAATACATATATATTGAAAATGTGCAGAATTTTGTCATTCTCAAACAATACAATAAATGTTAATTTGCATAACATTATGTATTATTAAGCATCTACATTTAATTTCAAGCATACAGAAAGGTTTGCAAAGATTACATGCAGATATTATAACATTTTAAATAAAGGATGCGAGCATTTGCAAATTTTAGAGGGGTTCTGGAACCAACACTCCAAGATCTTCAATTTCTTTTGGGAAGTAAAAATTTATCCATGATCCTTATTAAATACTGTAAAGCTGAGTTTATGCAAGGAGAGACTATCAAAGTAGGTTTAGGAACCTCAGTAACTGAGGTCTTTCAGGGGAAGACACAGATTTGGTTCAACTATGAATACAATAAGAACAGGGGAGGGTTTGCAGACAAGGAGTAGAGTGAAGTCAGTGGATGGACAATCAGTAAGAGAAAACATCAGGGGCAAGGAAAATTCTTGCTGAAACAACTGAACAGAATTTTTGCGGGAGGCAGGCCAGAGTAATAAGATATCTAGTTAGATACCCAGGGTGAGAAATAACTTGATTTAGCAGGTTGAGCAGGGTTATTGCTCAAACTGGATGCTACAAATACAGAGAAGAGCATTCCCAAGTACAGCATCCTGCAGAGACTGGAGTAAAGCACTTGAAAAGGCAGGAAGTGACAATGTAGGTTAATGTCCCCACAGGACAACATCCAGAAGAGTTTTAAAGACAGCACCTGGGCCAGTAGGAGGAGACAGTGCAGGTTAGCTTACCTAAGAGAGATGTTGTACTATATATAGTCTGGAGAACAGTTTCTAGGGAGGCAGATGGTGAGAGCATGGATTAATGTTCCCAAGTGAGAATTTTCAATAAATTCTAAAGAACAACACATGGGCAAACAGGGTGTGAGAGCACAGGTGAACACTTCCAAGGGACAACTTCCAGGAGAGTCTAGAGGAGAACACATAGGCAAGCAGGAGGTGGCAGCATTGGTGAACATTCCTCAAGAACAATTTCCAGCAAATTCTGGAGGACAGCACCTGTCTGGTGATTCAAGTCCCCATTGTGAAGCAAATAATTTCATATCAATTTTATTTGCTCTGACAAAATAGAGTGAAGACAAAGACTGAAGATTCCGTGAGCCAACAGAGAATTTTGACAACACATCAAGGGTATTTTGGGGGCATAGGCAGCTCATGACATTTCACCCTTATAAATTTGCTTATAAATGTATACTGAAACATTCTACCATAGAGGGATCTGCAATAGCAGTTAAGTCTGCTCTCAAAAATAGGATAGAGTTTTGAATATTAGAAATGAAGGTATGGAGTATTCATTTCATTATTTCAATGGAGAGATGACATAGACACAGGCACAGATGAAAAGACAGAGAAACAGGGATGTGGAGAGACAGACACAGAGACAGAGAGACATAAACTGGCAGAGAGAAACAGGTGGAGAGAGAAAAAGGGAGAGAGAGAGAGGGAGAGAGAGAGAGAAGAGCAGAGTCCTCCCTGCTCACTGGGCCCTTCCTCACCTGCACCCCTCCAAGCACCACCCAGCCCTGCTCACTTGCATCCCCCCTCATCTGCAGCAGGTGGGAGCACCACATATCAGTCACCTCTGTAAATGTGTTTCAAATCATCACCTATGCACAGTTACCATGCACAGTTTGACTTTGGAGATGAATGCACTGTGCAAATATGTTTCACATAACCACCCATGCCCCTTGAGTGTGTACAATTTCTATTTGCGAATCATCCTTCCTTAAGGCTGATGGAGAAAAGCACCATCACACCATGTTGCATCTTTAACTAGTCAACCTTATTTTCAGTAGCTGACTTTTGATGAAGTGGGGATAGGGATGTAGAAGGGGGAAAGATGTGTTAAAGTCTCCATCTCATATTTGTTGAACATCTATCAGAAATGGCATGCCACCAAATATTTGCTGCCTGAAGTGGAGAACAGTCCCACAAGTGGCCCATCAGGAGAAACTGACATATCGCCACAGCTGGGATGCTGTGGTGAAGATTATTTCTCATTTAGTCCTATTCTGCAAACTTGCTTCATCCCCTCAGTGCCCCTCAGAGGATGTTCATGTGCACACACACACACACACACAAACACACATGCATTCATGGGCACATGTAGTTGAACATGTATTCAGTCACATATATGCTTGTCCACACACACTCAAAAACACATGCACAAAAACACATGTACTTGGGGTGACGCCAGAAGGATACAACCTCCACACCTCCTTTCATTGTCTGCTTAAGGAAAGCTCAGGGCGGCCAGAAAGCCAACCATGCCTGAACCAACCCCTGACCATGGGCCTCTGACCTCCTTTTTTGAAAGGCTAAGACTAGAATATGTGTGGCTCAGAAAGGTCTTGCTCAGAGCAGAGAGCAACTTTTTTCAAATACAACCATCCAGAAAGACAAGCCATCTGCAGTCTCTGCAGGGAGAGCCATAAACAAAAGTACCAGTACCACTGGCATGGACACACCCACACCAATGATCACTTTATTCTTTTTCACATCACTGACTTCCAAACTCACATGCTTTAACTCCCTCATTCTCTCTTTGAAAAGTTCCAAATTGGGCTGGGGATGTGGCTCAAGTGGTAGCGCGCTCGCCTGGCATGCATGGGGCCCGGGTTCAATCCTCAGCACCACATACAAACAAAGATGTTGTGTCCGCCGAGAACTAAAAAATAAATATTAAAAATTCTCTCTCACTCTCTCTCTCACTCTCCTCTCTCACTCTCTCTTTAAAAAAAAAAAAAGAAAGAAAAGTTCCAAATCACCTCTGCACAGGTGGAAAGAGAGCACAGTTACTTCTTCCACCATCAGTGGTTACTGAATAAAATCTTTTCCCACTCCTAGGACTTTTGTCTGGTTATTTATCTTTGACATCAACAAAAGTGAAAATTCAGAAGAGGAGAAAAATAAGAAAATTCAGGAGAGGATAAAAAGTGATTTGGGATCTTCTTTAAGATCATTTGACCAGGCAAAGCATTTGACCAGGCAAAGCACTGCTGTAGCCTAGGGACCAGCAACATCACAGGCATGAAATACCAGGTCCTGAGTGGCCATATGAACCTGAACAGAGCACTTGACTTTTCATATATGTGCCCTTAGGTCAAAAGCCAGAAATGGAAGCCTCTGGTAAATATTGTCTTTAAGACAGAGTGAAATCCAGGGACAGGCTCAGTTTCAAGGCTATGGGTTTCAAGAAAACAAATTAAATGCTAGCACATAAAGGACAGTCGAGGTGAAGAAAACCTGTGGTTCAGAAGCAAAATCTCGAAAAAGCTCTGGGAGCTGAAAAGGCCCACTCCCAACATCACCAGAGGAAACTGCAGATAATTCAGTCTATCCTATCTGACCAGCTCTCACCAGGGAGGCCTCTTGGAGTTGTAGACCCCTGAAGATTATGGGTAGTACAACCTATCTCTCTTGTGTAGTGCTCACACAGAGGCTCCAGGGAGCTACATGCCACATTCTCATAATCCCTGAGACTTCTGGGTAGTTCTGGACATTTTTTTTTCTGGGCAGCCCTCACTCAGATGCTCCTGGAAGCTGCAGGCCACATGCTTTCCATGCATCCCTGAGGATTGTGGGGAGCACAGCCACCAACTGCGAATGCAGCCATCACCACACTTCCTAGATGCCCCCCCCACTGTTTGAATATTACCCAGTGAGCTTCAGCAACAACTGTTTTTTTTTCAATAAAATTTTAGTCTCACAATTGAAAGAACTCTTTAATATGGTCACAATGTTATTATCACATTGAAAATAGGCAAGAGTAATTTCTTAATATTAAATGTCCAATCAACATGAAATTTCTCCAATCACTCCAGGTAATGTTCATAGTTCGAGCTGAACAAGTCAGGCTCCAACCAGAAGCACCCATTTTATTTGGTTAGCACAGCTTAAGTCCTCTTCCCTTTTCTTTTCTTCTCACCTACTTATTGATTCAAATAGGTAATTTATACTGTGGAATTTCCCAGTCTGTTTTTGTTTAGTTGATTTCTTCTTGCTGTGACTGAGATCAAACACAGGTGCTCACATGCAGCACACAATTTTACACTGCGCTGTAACCACCTTAGTTTCCTCTTCTACAGAAATGGCATATTTACACCTAAGTCAGGTAAGAGTTTAACTACATCAAGTTCTGAATACTGTTTAAATATATTAACACTTAGAAAATAAGCCCTTGAGGTTGGAAAGATAGTGACGGGTAGGTAAATAGCACCCTGTGACCTGCGCTGCTGCACCAGCAGTGAGTGAGTTCAGAGCAGCCGGATGCTGTCTTGTCAGGAATATTCAGTGATGTTGGGCTACAGTGAAACCTAAGGGAAGAGTTTGAACATCTAAGGGGCAGCCAAATGGCTCAGATGTGAGTGAATCTGAGCCACCCCATGCTCGGAGGTACTGGCGTGCTGAACAGCAACCTGCTACAGCTAGAGGCAATTGAGCAGTGCAGATATCTGCCAGCAGCCCAGAGAAATGGAACTTTGGATCCTGTGAGGATCTGCCAACCATGCCTCCACAGGGCACCAGACCGAGATTTGGTTCTTAGGAGAGAAACGGTCCAGATCCACCCTCCTCACTGGATACCTGGGCGAGGAAACCGTTGGCCACCATATTAGAGAACTGATGTCATCAGCATTTGGCAGATCGAATTGCAATGCAGCGAATTTGGCGATAGAACAGGTGTGTGACCCTCAGCCTGCCCCCCATACAGCTGAGAAAACTCAGGAAATCTCTCCCTAGATCTCTGTGGGTGTGAATATCAGAGTTGAGGGAAACAGAAAAGGCACCTGAGCTCCAATTCCCCCTCCCAAAAGCAGTGAAAACTGAAACCTTTCCCGCCAGCTCTCAGGGACATGGCCATCAGAGGGAATTCCACAGAATAGGCTGCCGGTTTCCAACTCCTGCGCTCCACAACCATGAGGTCTGGGTGAACAACAAACAAAGAGAGCACCCAGTCATTCAAGAGAGCAGGGAATCCAGGAAACTGCAGGCCCAGAGTGTAGATAGAACAGTGAGAAGTGCCTCAGTAAGTAGGGCCCGGTGAGCAGGAGAAGCAAGGGGGCTAGAGACCAGGAGCAACCCTAAGTGACTGGGATTAGAGAAACATCCTGCTGGGGAGGGAGAGCCACCTCCCAAAGATTGTTTCCGACATCCTGAGGGCAGAGATTTAGTCCAGAAAGCACAATTCCACATACTGGAAGAGAAGAAAATAGAACTCTAAGAGTGCATTTTGGTTTTTATTTTAATTTTTCTTTTTTTTTCTTTTTCTTTTTTCTCTTTCTCTTTCTTGATTTCTTCCTTCCCTTTCCCCTACCTTTCCTCCCAAGCATTACTAATTTACTAAATAGGTGAATGTTCCGAGGCTGTCTATAGTGCTCCTAAGTCCTAGGCTACCCCTAAATACTCCTGTCTATTCTCCTGTTAATATGCCCCTTCATTAGAGCAATCCTCCAAAGAAGCTAAGATATACTAACCCTCATACCATCACATCTTCTGACCTAAACATTAAGTCCTAAGACCAAACCTCAGTTCTCTATACGCCATCAGAATCTGTATGCCTTTTATGAAACTAATGAATTTACTTTAATTTACAATTAAACCCAACATCTCTAGACATTATCTCCCATCACAAAGGAGAGTTCTTGGAGCTATACAAAACCAAACAAATTTATAGGAGAAAATAATAACACAGCAGCCAAAATAGAGCTGGAAAGAAATGCGAGCATCATAAAAACAAAAAAAAAAAAAGGAAGAAAAGGAACATAAACAATGCAGGACAACTTAAATTTACAGGAGATGATAGATGCATCAGAGAAATGGTCAGATAAAGAATTCAAGACATACTTGATTTAGATGGTATGGAATCTTAAAGAGAATATTAGACAGCAAATGCAAACAATGAAATATCACTTCGACAATGAATTACATAAACAAATTTAAGAAGCAAAAGAACAACTCTACAGGGAGATAGAGGTTATAAAAAATCAAACAGAAATCCCAGAAATGAAGGAAATTATAAACTAAATCATAAACTCAAATGAGAGTATCACCAGTAGAGTAGACCAAGGAGAAGTCAGAACATCAGACAATGAAGACAAAATATATCATCTCAAAAAGAGTCTAGTCAACTCAGAAAGGCTGGTAAGAAACCATGAGCAAAACATCCAGGAGATATGGGATATCATAGAAAAAACAAACTTAAGAATCATTGAGATAGAGGAAGGTATAGAGGTCCAAACCAAAGGAATGAGCAACTGTTAAAAGAAATAATTTTAGAAAACTTTCCAGACATGAAAAATGAAATGGAAAAATCCAAATCCTAGAAGCCTACAGGATGCCGAATGTACAAAACCACAAGAAACCCACTCAAAGACACATTATTATGAAGATATCCAATATACAGAAAAAGGAGAGAATATTAAAAGCTACAACAGAAAGGAGGCAGATTACATTTAGGGGTAAACCAATTGGGTTAACAGCTGATTTTTCATCACAGATGCTGAAAATGAGAAGATCCCAGAACAATGTATTTCAAATGCTGAAAAACAATGGATGCCAACAAAGAATATTGTATGCAGCAAAATTAAGCTTCAGATTTGACAATGAAATAAAAATCTTCCATGATAAACAAAAGCTAAAAGAATTCACAGCCAGAAAACCAGCACTGCAAAGCATTTTGGGCAAAACACTACACGAAGAGGAAATGAAAAACAACAACCAAAACCAACAGTGGGAAGTAACTCAGTAAAGGGGAAAAAACTAATCAAAGAGGAAAAACAATCCAAATTAAAAAAAAATAAACAAACATGACTGGAAGTACTAAACCATATATCAATAGTAATTCTAAATGTTAATGGCTTAAAATCACCAATTAAGTGACCTAGGCTAGCAACCTGAATTTAAAAAAAAACAGATCCAACAATATTCTGCCTTCAGGACACTCATCTGATAGGAAAAGACATACATAGGCTGACAGTGAAAGGTTGGGAAAAATCATACCACTCACATGGACCTTGGTAGCAAGCAGAGGTGGCCATACTCATATCAAATAAAATTGACTTCAAGCCTAAGTTAATCAAAAGGGATAAAGAAGGACACTATATACTCTTAAAGGGAACCATTCACCAACAAGACATAACAATCATCAATATATATGCCCCAAACAATAGTGCTGCTATGTTCATAAAACAAACTCTCCTCAAGTTCAAGAGACAAATAGATCACAACACAACAACTATGGGTGACTTCAACACATCTCTCTCACCACTGGACAGGTCTTCCAAACAAAAGTTGAATAAAGAAGCTATAGAACTCAATAACACAGTTAATAACCTAGACTTAACCAACATATATAGAGTATATCAACCATCATCAAGCAGATATACTTTTTTCTCAGCAGCACATGGATCCTTCTCAAAAATAGAGCATATATTATGCCATAGCAACTGTTAGCAATTATAAAGGAGTAGAGATAATACCATGTATCTTATCTGATCATAATGGAATGAAAATGGAAATCAACAATAAAAAAGGAAGAAAAAATTCTACATTGTTTTGATAATGAACAATATGTTAATGAATGATCAATAGGTTACAGAAGACATCAAGGAGGAAATTACAAAAATTCTTAGAGATAAATGAAAACATAGACACAACATATTGAAATCTATGGGACACAATAAAAGCAGTTCTAAGAGAAAATTTCATTGCTTGGAGTTCATTCTTCAAAAAAAGAAAAAAAATAAATAAATGATCTCACACTTCATCTCAAGACCCTAGAAAAAGAAGAGCAAAACAACAGCAAATGCAGTAGAAAGCAAGAAATAATTAAAATCAGTGCTGAAATCAATGAGACTGAAATAAAAGAAACAATTGAAAAATTGACAAAATTAAAAGTTGGTTCTTTGAAAAAATAAATAAGATTGACAGACCCTTAGCCATGCTAATGAAGAGAAGAAGAGAGAGAACTCAAATTACCAGCATACAGGATGAAAAAGGCAATATCACAACAGACACTACAGAAATACAGAAGATAATTAGAAATTATTTTGAAAACTTATACTCCAATAAAATAGAAGCTAGTGAAGGCATTGAAAAATTTCTTGAGTCATATGATCTGCCCAGAGTGATTCAGGAGGATACATACAACTTAAACAGACCAATATCAATTGAGGAAATAGAAGAAGCCATCAAAGACTACCAACCAAGAAAAGCCCAGGAACGGATTGTTATATAGCAGAGTTTTACAAAATCTTTAAAGAAGAACTAATATCAAAACTTTTCAAACTATTTCAGGAAATAGAAAAAGAGGGAGTACTTCCAAATTCATTCTATGAGGCCAACATCACCCTGATTCCTAAACCAGACAAAGACACTTCAAAGAAAGAAAACTATAGACTGATATCTCTCATGAACATAGATGCAAAAATCTTCAATAAAATTCTGGCAAATCAGATACAAAAACATATCAAAAATATCGTGCACCATGATCAAGTAGGATTCATCCTTGGGATGAAAGGCTGGTTCAATATAGGGAAATCAATAAATGTAATTCACCACATCAATAGACTTAAAGATAAGAATCATATGATCATCTCGATAGACGCAGAAAAGCATTCAACAAAATACAGCATCCCTTTATGTTCAAAACACTAGAAAAACTAGTGATAACAGGAACTTACCTCAACATTGCAAAAGATAGCTATGCTAAGCCTCAGGCTAGCATTAATCTAAACGGAGAAAATTTGAAGGCATTTCCTCTAAAATCTGGAACAAGACAGGGATGCCCTCTCTCACCACTTCTATTCAACATAATTCTCAAAACACTGGCCAGAGCAATTAGACAGATGAAAGAAATTAAAGGCATAAAGATAGGAAAAGAAGAACTTAAATTAGCACTATTTGCAGTTGACATGATCCTATACCTAGCAGACCCAAAATGTTCTACCAAGAAACTCCTAGAAATAGTAAACGAATTCAGTAAAGTGGCAGGATATAAAATTAACAGGCATAAATCAAAGACATTCCTGTATATCAGTGACAAATCCTCTGAAATGAAAATGAGGACAACCACCCCATTCACAATATCCTCAAAAAAATAAAATAAAATACTTGGGAGTCAACCTAATAAAAGAGGAGAAAGACCTATACAACGAAAACTACAGAACCCTAAAAAGGGAAATAGAAGAAGACCTTAGAATGTGGAAAGATATACCTTATTTATGGATAGGCAGAATTAATATCATTAAAATGGCCATATTACCCAAAGTACTCTATAGGTTTAATGCAATGCCAATCAAAATGCCAATGGCATTCCTCGCAGAAACAGAAAAGGCAATCATGAAATTCATCTGGAAAAATAAGAGACCCAGAATAGCTAAATCAATTCTAAGCAGTTAGAGTGAAACAGGTGGTATAGTGATACCAGATTTTAAACTATACTACAGAGCAATAGTAACAAAAACAGCATGGTACTGGTACCAAAACAGGCAGGCAGACCAGTGGTTCAGAATAGAGGACACAGAGACCAATCCACAAAATTACAACTACTTTATATTAGACAAAGGTGCTAAAAGCATGCAATGGAGAAATGATAGCATCTTCAACAAATAGTGCTGGGAGAACTGGAAATCCATATGCAACAAAATGAAATTGAATCCCTTTCTCTCACCATGCACAAAAGTTAACTCAAAATGGATCAAGGAGCTAGGAATCAAACCAGAGACTCTGCATCTAATAGAAGAAAAATTTGGCCCTAATCTCCATCTCATGGGGTTGGGCTCCAAATTCCTTAATAGGACACCTATAGCACAAGAGTTAAAATCACAAATCAACAAATGGGACGTATTCAAACTAAATTTTTTTTCTCAGCAAGAGAAATATTATGTGAGGTAAATAGGGAGCCTACATCCTGGGGACAAATTTTTACCCCTCATACTTCAGATAGAGCTCTAATCTCCAGAGTATACAAAGAACTCAAAAAGTTAAACAACAAAAAAACAAATAACCCAATCAACAAATGGACCAAGGATCTGAACAGACACTACTCAGAGGAGGATATACAATCAATCAACAAGTACATGAAAAAATGGTCTCCATCTCTAGCAATCAGAGAAATGCAAATTAAAACCACTCTAATATACCATCTCACTCCAGTAAGATTGGCAGCCATTATGAAGTCAAACAATAACAAGTGCTGGTGAGGATGTGAGGAAAAGGGTACACTTATACATTGCTGGTGAGACTGCAAATTGGTGCAGCCAATTTGGAAAGCAGTATGGAGATTCCTTGGAAAGCTGGGAATGGAACCACCATTTGACCCAGCTATTCCCCTTCTCAGACTATACCCAAACGTCCTAAAAAGAGCATACTACAGAGACATAGCTACATCAATGTTCATAGCAGCACAACTCACAATAGCTAGACTGTGGAACCAACCTAGATGCCCTTCAATAGACGAATCAATAAAAAAATGTGGCATTTATACACAATGTAATATTACTTAGCACTAAAAAATAACAAGATCATGGCATTTACAGGGAAATAAATGGCATTAGAGCAGATTATGCTAAGTGAGGTTAGCCAATCCCTAAAAAACAAATGCCAAATGTTTTCTCTGATATAAGGGGGGGGGAGTGACTCAAAACAGAATAGGGAGGAAGAGCATGAGAAGACGATTACCATTACAGAGAAAAGAGAGGCGGGAGGGAATGGGAGGGAGAAGGGGAATTGCACGGAAGATGGAAGGAGACCCTTATCGTTATACAAAGTACATATATGATGGTGTGAGGGGGAAGGAGAAAAACAAGAGAGAGAGAAATGTGTCACAGTAGATTGGGTAGAGAGAGGTGATGGGAGGGGAGGGGAAGGGATGAGGGGATAGGGAGAGCAGCAGAATACAACAGACACTAGTATTGCTGTATGTATATACGTGGCTGTATAACAAAGGTGATCCTGCAATCTGTACATGTGGAAAAATGAGCATTCATACCCCATTTGAATCAAATGTATGATATGTCAAGATCATTGTATTGTCTTGAGCAACTAATAAAAATAAATAAATACCGCCCCCCCAGAAAAAAGTGTCTCTTTCCTTACTGATGCAGGAACAATCCACCCTCTTTCAACTGTTCTGATATTCAACACACAATAGTCCTCTCTAACCAAAATGCATGTGTGGTTTTTTTCAGTTATGACCAGTTCTCTGACAGATTCCTCCCTGGTATCTCATGGTTCCCCAAACCCCCTTCATGGGTTCAATTCACCTTTAGCATGGCTCTTCCATCTGCCTGATTCCTGGTAACCTGTGTTTTTTTTTTTTTCTTCATAACAACCATACAAACAAAATACAATATTTTCCTGACAGTTGTGAACCAACCACTCTATCAAATTAACAGGGCCCAAGTAGGGGGTTCCACGTGCCTCATGGGACTGGCATACCAACTGGGGACAGCATTATAAGAGAATGCTCTCAGCCTGTGGCATCTGTTTATATTTCTAGGTTATGACTACCAGAGGTAAATGTGATTATAGAATGCTAATTTTTCAGGCGACACAGACTGCTTTTGTAGATGAGGAGTAATCCACACACTTTTACATGATTGGGGTGAAGAATTTTTTGCTGAGTAACCACTCTTGCATCCAGTGTGACAAAAGGAAAAACACTTTGATTGTCCGTTTTATCTCATATATTCCCTACATGACACCACAATTCTGGAAAAGGAAGGAGGGTGACACTCAACACAATGTGTTTAGTCACTGCCAAATGGAATAAATGCACTACTGAATAAGAGAGGTATCTTTTTAACCGAATAACTTAAAAATATACAGTAGTTTTGCAATTTTCTTCCTTATCTCTATTCTGTTTCTTTACACCATCTGGGTTTCTGCTCATTTTTCTTCTCTCTCCTCTCCTGCTATTCTTCCCCTTTTTCCTCTTATCCATCTCTCCACTTGATCTTCCTCATTTCTGCAACTCCCTTCACTCCTTGTCAGTGTTTCTCCCCAGTCTCCTGATTGTCCTCAATCTCCATATATTTCTGCCTCTTTTTTCCCCATCCACACTCCCGTCTGCCCTGCCTGTTGTGGGCTCCTGGCCCCATGCTCTGGACACCTACATTCCTAAGCTCCATACCTGAAGTACTCATCCCTGGGCTCCTCTGGTTATCTGCTACCCCTCTTCTTGTCCCAACACCACAGTTGCTCTGTGCTATGCCTGCAGGTAACACATTCTCTCCTTCCTCTCTCTTCCTGAGATTTCTCCCCTTTTCTGCCCCTTCCCTATGTGGCTGTCCTTTACCTCCTGGAGATGAGATTCCACATTTCTTCATTTGCTTTACCTCCTGCTGCTTTCTGACTGCTTCTTTCATGCTCATAATCTCTCTTTGCAACTCCCTCACCAACCTCTACCTTTCCATCTCTGTAATTGTCTCTCTTTTCAGGTTCCTATTTCACTTATTTGCGGCCCATATTTTTCTCCTGAGCCATTTACATACTCATCATCATGGGGAAGGGATGCACTGAGATGCCCATCTCCAAGGAAGGACTTTTTCTGCTGGAATGGAATCTGGGGAAAGAGAATCCTGAAAAATTTCATGTTACAGAAGGCCACTGACAGCTCTTTTAATTCTTCCTAAGCTCAGAAAATGTGTCACTGTTGGCCAAGTCCACCCTCTTAGTGTCAGGAGCTGACCTGTTTTCTCCAGGGAAGCTGGGGTAGACTCATAGCAAGTCATCCCAGATGACATCCCATGCTTCCAATGGTATCTCTCTTAACTTTATGCATAAAATCAAGAAATTTTTTTTAATCTAAATTCTTGGCTTAGGACTCAACTGTCAAAATGCCTGATGGCAGAGCTTTGCCCTTCCATTTATTTGTCTAAGGAAATTATAAAGAATCTAGGCTCCTTGTTGAATGCTGATTCTGCATCTTTGAAGCAGATCACATCCCAATGAGTACAAAATGGTCAACCAGCTTTCAGATTTTTTTTATTGTTCTTTCAGGCAAAAGAAAGAAAATGTGCAGGAAGAAAATCCACATGCAAGTTCACCCTGTTCCTTGTTATCAGAAGTAATAAACAACTGAGCAGAGGAATATCTACCTGTTACTCTGAGCAACATGTCTGAAATCTTTCTGACTAGATCTAAATAATTGTGATTTGAAGTGTGAATTCATGCAGCTATAATGGGAAGCTCACTCCTTGATGTCAATCCAATAATGAAGACAAGGTTTTGAGAAAAAGGGGAAGAAACAAAAACACAGAGACTTCTTTCCCAGAGTCTGTGTTTCTGTCAATCATGGGGAATGGGGGGAGGGAGTGTTAAAGAGGTGATTCAGAGAATAAGATTAAGAAAGAGATATGAGGAAGGAGAAGATAAGGGTTCTTCCAAGAAGAATATCAAGAAGAAGAAGGAAAAAAAAGATCAGGGGGGAGAAGATTGGGAAAAAGAAAAGAAAATGTTAACTTTTAAATCAACAAGGGATATAGTCAAAACATCGAGTGAAGTCCTGTAACACTGCCTCATTTTCCCAGAAGTCCCTGTAACATTTGTCCATTTTATGCTTTGAATATAACCCTTGTTGCTCTGCCACTGCAACTTATTTTTTTTAACTGACAAGTTTCTTCCTCTTTCTCTCTCTTAATCTCAGGGGAAACAGGATCATGTTTACTCCCCATCCTAGGCAAAGTAACCCATCCCTGAGTACACACCCAAATATCGGAACGAAGTCTTGCAGGCTTTCAGCATGGCACAAGAAGGTCCCAGAAATGACTATCTTCCAAATTAACAAGTGAATGTCAACTCCAGTAAAAATAAAGAGGAATGTAGCCTTTGAGTCCCCTCTTTAAAGGCTTCTGCTCCTGTGGATGAACAGAATCACAGATTTTGGGACAGGAGTCCCCTGTGTTTCTCCTTTCCTAGCAAAGCAATAATCCTTTTTCCTTCTTCTACAAAATTGGGAACCAGGACTGAGCTTTCAGTAACAACCCCAGTTCTGGAACACTGTAACGAATCCCCCTCCAATGTCTAGACATTCTTTGGTCTTTATATTATCTCCCTTAAAATAAGTGCTTCTAGTGAAAATAGAAAAATGAAAATTTGGTAAGCAGCCCAGAGAGCTGGCCACAGCATGTGCAAAAAGGCCGAGAAAACTTCATTAAAAAAAGTGAAATGTGGAGTACAGCTAAGGTATATTTGATGCCACTTATCAACCTTTTCTGACACTTCAGCTTCACCAAATGTTACTGAAATCTTGGTCATTGTGTTACCAAAACCTTCTCCTTGTACCAAATGCCAATCCAATAATGAGAACATGGTTTTGAGAAAAAGGACAAAGAAGTTTTATTGCTTTGCTAGCAAAGGAGAAACACAGGGGACTCCTATCCCAGAGCCTATGAATCTGCTTAAAAGGGGAAACAGAGGGCTTTTTTTCTAATTATTGTATTTGTTCTTTTTTGTTATACGATAGTAGAATGTACTTTGACATATAAAACAGAGGGCTTTAAAAGAAGCTAATCAAAGACTACATTCCAGGTGTGCCCTGGCAGGGGGTCCCAGGTGAGCCCTGATGGTGGGTTGAATTTCACTTATTAATTTTTGAGATAGTCACTTCCTAGTTCTAGGTGACATCTTCTTCTCTTGGACAGATAACTCAAACTATTTTTTTTTGTCCCCAGGGAGAAGGAGAGGAAGAAGAGGAGGAAAAATACTCCTTTAAGCAACAGGGGCAATATTCAAAAGGTGAAGGGGACCATGGTTACACAAATTCACAGAGCAAGACTAGGCTCAGAGCACCAGCCTAGCCCACTCCAATAGCTCAAAATGTGTGCTTGACACATAATTATTCATTTCTTCAACAAATTGAATGTCCTTAATCCAATGTCATGCATGCAGCTGGGGATTCAAGCAGGTCTTTCTTAACTTTATGATATTCTTAATTACTGCTCCATTGGAAATAATTTCAAAGAAAAGCAGGTTTTTAAAATAGAAATGGTTTGTCTCTCAGCAGAAAAATTCAATGGTGTTATTTCCAAGAATTCCAGGTACGGCATTTGAGTAATTGGTTTCATGGTAAATTCTCTGTGTTCATCTACAAGAAGAATAAATCCTACTTTTGTTTCCAGATCACCAAATTGCCATATGTAGGGAGGAGAGCAACAACTTACTCCTTTAGCTGTTCGGTGAGGTTTTTCAGAAAGAGAGGGAAGCTTTCCTTGAGCCTTGGACATTTGGTCATGCTACCTGGAGTTTTCAGTGAAAGGAAATACTTTAACTATTAGTAATACAATAGATTAAGTGACCGGTTTAGCTACAAGTTGCTTCAGGGCTCAATAAACCTAGCAAAGAGTACATTTTAACTACAACCATGCTCAGAAGGAACTCAGTGAATAAACAACTTAATGCTTTTTGCTTCAGTATGGGTGTTGAATTCAGCTGCCATTCTTTGTACTGTTGCCTGCTTCTGTGACACTGAATGCTGGCAAATAACTCTCTGAAGCCAACAGAGTACCAGAAGGATGACTGCAAGCTTGGGTTGGCAGGAGCCTTGGATCAGTCCTCCTCCCTCAGGCTGAGGAGGGAGTAACATCCCTGAATCACAGACATCTGAAATACTGTCAGTATTCAGACTGGCTCTCAGCTGCAGCTCACCTTCCCCAATGTGGGATGGTCCACAAGAAGATGGGACTTTGTTAACCAGCCGGATTCCAAAATAAACTTGAAGTACAGTACAGTCTTCTATACTCAGCCCCTCTTTTTCTCTGCCCTTTTCTCCTAGTGATGCTTTTTTCTCTTTCTACTCCCCCTCCTATCCTTACTTCTATGCAGGCCAAAAACTGAATTCAACCCTTTAGGAAGGACATGGCTTGTTTTTCAAAGAAAATAAAGCAAAACAACACCCATTCCAGCAGCATACTGGGTTTGATCAATATATGCACAGACTGTTCTTGCTCCTGGAAACACACAGCCCTCTAGTCTCAGGCACTTTGTTTCTCACTTCCAAGCCTGCCACATGCTGGACATCAGTTTCTTGGTGTCATGAGTCACGTCTAAGTGGTTTCTGTGTTCCCAGGCACTGGTACTCTGTCAAGACTTGCTAAACTCTGAATCTGGGTTTCTTATCCTCAGCACCACTGACACTTTGGGTCAGATGGTTCTTTGTGATAGGGTTTGCCCTACACACTTAGGAAGTTTAACAGGATCCCTGGCTTCCCCCCATATATGTCACAAGCACCTGCATTGTTGTTGTGACAACCAAAAAATGTTCCCAGATATTGCCTGGTTTGAAAACCACTGAGCTAAATAATTGGAAAGAAAGAAAGAAAGAAAGAAAGAAAGAAAGAAGGAAGGAAGGAAGGAAGGAAGGAAGGAAGGAAGGAAGGAAGGAAAGAAAGAAAGAAAGAAAGAAAGAAAGAAAGATTGGCACCAGTGAGTAAGCATTTAACTGAAATTTCTTTTGAATTCTAATTTACAGTATTGTGCTCCAGTTCTGCTTAATATCATAATCCTTGTAGGAACAAGATGTCAAAGATGAGAAAAGATTCTGGGAAATAGAGCACTGTGCTTTTTCTTTTTAAATATTTTAGTAGTTGTTGATGGACCTTTGTTAACTTATATGTGGTACTGACAATCAAACGCAGTGCCTCACACATGCTAGGCAAGTACTCTACCACTGAGGCATAAAACCAGCCTCTACATCACAGTGTTTTAAATAGGATTTTGTCTCAGCAGAATGTGGCAGACGGATCACATATTTAAGGCCAGCCTGGGCAACTTAGCAAGACCCTGTCTTAAAAGAACAAGGAATGCATCTCAGTGGTGAAATGTCCATGGTACAATCTATAGTACTGAAAAACAAAACAAAACAAAATAGACTTTGGGCAGTTAGTAAAATATCCCCAGTGTGGCTACTGTAGCCTTTGAGTTACAGGGAGGCTGGATTGTCACCACAGGCATTGCCACACAGTTGGAAGTCCTTCAGGTTGGGGTCCAAATCATAGCTCAGGTCCCAAGATCTTTCATGGTTTTATATCCTCATTTTCTCATTATCCTCATTCCCACTTGCGATGATTTGACTATGGTTTGAATGCCCCAACAAAAGTGTTTCATATGCTGGAAGCTTATTCTCCTGTGTGGCCATGTTGGGAAACGATGGTACCATTAAGAGGTGGGGCCTAGGAGAAGTGATAAACTCATGGAGGTATGGCCTCCAAAGGATTAAATTTAGTCTCATGGAGTCAGTTCCAAAGAGAGTGGGTTGGTATAAAATGAGGTCACCCCATGTACTTGGCCTAATATGCATGCTGCTGATTCCCTTTCTGCTTCTCCACCACGTTGCAACATAGCCAGGGTGTGCTCTAGGTGAGAAATAGTTTGGTGGTCTATTTTCAGAATATAGTACTCAACCTTAATTAGATCCAATTGTGGCCATTTTCAATTGCCGCCTTTCCCCTTTGCAAGCCCTAATTCTAAAATTAGCCAATTGTGAAGATTGTACCAATGAGTACTCCATTCAGGGTGAAGGGCAGCACTGCATTAGATATGTATACCAGTGGACTGCCCACCCAGGTGTGCTTGCTAGCCAGTTTCTGGAAGACACCCTTCTGGCTGAAATAACGTTTTGCCTTGCCCTTCCAAGCATGTGCCTGATTTTTTGCAGCATTCTATTATTTGTAATACTCTCCAGGACAGAGGTACCATGTTGTTTGAACATTTTAGCTGCCAGAATTGTGAGCTAAATAAACCATTTTTCTTTATAAAGTACTCAATACAGATATGTTATTATAGAAGCACAGAATTCACTAATACACTACTGCCCTACATGTTCCTTTATATTCTAGAGAACACATCTGCTCTCTCCTTTCTCCTCTGTGGTTCACAATTGTTGTTGTTGGTTTTTTTTTTTTTTTTTTACTCTGGACCATTTGGTCTCTGTTGTCACAGCAAGTTGCCTTCTACTGTTTCATCTCTGGGCTCTGAGCTCATCTGTCCCCCCAAGCAGGGTAAAAGATTATTTCTCCCAAACACGATCAGCACTATCACTTCCAAACATTAGCAAATAAGTCACTGCTCCAATACTAAGCCAGGAACATGACAGGCATTTGGCATGACTGATGAAAGACTTTGTTCATGGGTCAAAGTCTGAGTCACTAATATTGTTCTCCAATCCATCTATGTAGCCTGAATGACTGACTTACTCCACACTCTCAGGTAGTAATACCAAGTGTGCTTAGGAGACTTTTTGTCAAACCACCTTTCCAACAAAGATTGGGAAAATATAATAAACCATATAATAACTGGATTTGTTTTTAACTGGTAATTTAAATAAATACACCATCAGAATCTTTGTTTAAAAATCTTACAGTAGAAATCTAAGCATGACAGAGATTTTCAAAAAATCATGCACAAACATGGGAGGTAAAAAAAAAAAAACTAGTGTAATTGGATCCTTAGCACCAAGGTTTGTGATGGTTTAAAATATAAATGCATGTTGAATGCCAGTTTATTTTGTAGGCTCAATCATATTTTTGTTTCTCAGGAATAATTTTGCATAGACAATTAGATACACAAGCAAAATTTTAACTGCAAGTTGATACTTATGCCACTGAGACACAGTGAATTGTCCATTACTCATCTGGCTGGCAGAGCCAAAGAACTGCTTCCCCATATTACAACTAAATCCTCCCATCTCATCTGCATTCTGAAAATATAAATAACTAGGTAAGGGAGGGGAAGTGTAAAAGTTGTAGACCTGCCTGTAATTTCCAAGTTTGCACTGAAGATCAGTGGTGGAGACACATCAATGGCACATACTATTCTAACATCACTATTGCTGGATTCTAAGTGATCAGGAATTACTGAGTTGTCTCAACAAACTCAACTCATGCTTCAGCTTAGGTGGATTTGCAATAATTGTGCATTTCATGTAAGATATGAACAGATTGGGGATGGGTATATATGCCAATGTCTTGGCTGGGCACAGAATCACAAGCCACCACACACCTTGTAGATTCAAACAGCAATTCTTTATTCCCGAACTCACACCGGCCTCTACACACATGTTCTGGGGAAATCCCAGTTCTGCTGCTGCCCAATTCACCTACTCCACGAGGCTTTTTTTTAATATCCCATTTGAATCTCACGAGAACTCAATGGGAACAAGCAGCAGGAACACCCTAATCCCGGCAGCAATAATCTTCAACCTCCAACTTCCCTAAAACCCCTATTGTCTTAAACCAGGAACGCCCTAAACCCAAGGACCGGGATACTTCCTCAAACCTGATCAGCTCTAAACCCGGATCCGCCTTGGTCCTTGAGCAAGGTCACCTTACATGCAATGTCAACAGCGAAATCCATTTAACATGGGGTACGCTAGCAAGGAAATTTTGATGCGTCATTCCTACTTGGCAATGGCCCTCAGCATATATAGCTCAGGTTAGATCACTTGTCTGAATGTGCAAAACCCTGGATTCAATCCCCAGCAGTGATTAGGGGACAAACAGATGCAAATGGTGTGTACATGAGATTAAGAGAATAAACATATAAAATGGGCACAGCATGCTGAACCTCCCATGTCCTCTAGTCCAAGAAACAATTTACCTTCACCTTTTCCTAGCCTAGTGAATGTGATATGTCATATTCCTCAGCACACTACCTGTTTTCTGCAGGCCTACAATAATGTGGATAAGAGGAATAAAAGTTACCCTGCAAGGGAAGACTTTTGTGACCATTTTTATAAACCAAATCCTGAAACTCAAAGAAATCAGGATAATTTCTCCTAATCATAAAATCTGTAAGCATGCATGGTAAAGAATTTAATTAGAGCCAGTCAGTATGGGCCAAGGTTACCAAGTGTTGTCATGGTAGTGGAGACTTAGAAGTCAGATGTAATATTGCTGTCATCCATAAGTCAAAATGTGGACATGGGCAGGAGTCTGGAAACTTCCCTGGGATCCCTCAATACAACTGGAGTGCAGAAGAGGCACATTGTCACTCTCCTCTCCAAAAGGACCCATTTTCTCCCTTGAGTGTCTAATTTTCTTTTCAATAAACTCATTACTGTTACTCTGAGCAACATGTCTGAAATCTTTCTGACTTGATCCCAAGAATTATCACTTGAGAGGGGAGACCTTATTGAGAGCCACAGCAGAGTTGGGATGGCGCCTGGCATTTTGCCAGAAGGAGTGGTTGAGAGTCAGTGAGCCATTAAGATGATGATAATTAAGTTAAGCTGTGTATAATTGCTGTGAATGGGTTATGCTGGATTGAAACAGGCTGTGTATTCAGTTGTATATAGACCCCTGCTGTCTGGCAATAGGGCGGCTCCTGCTGCCTCAGACGCCCGCTACTTTTGATTTCTCAAGGAGCCCCATTGAGGGCTGGGAGAGTTCCCGGGGAGTTTGCGGTGGAGTGCCGGTGAGAGTTCGGGCAATAAAGTAGTTCCTGTTTGAACCTACAAGTGCCTCGTGGCAGCTCGGTTATTTTGTGCCCAGCCAGACTTTGGCAAGACCTCTTTTTGTGTGTGTGATGCTGGTGATTGAACTCAGGTGCTTAACTGTAGTGACACACTCTTCTCCACAGAAAATCTTAATTAAGCTTCTTCAGAAATCTTCATTATATTTGATTTTAAGACTATCAGCAAAAGAATCTGTACAAAAGAGTTCAATGTATTTAAACTTCCTATTTCCTCTTTCTATATCTTACCTGGCCACTGGCCTGAAAGAGATCAGTATTCCAGGTGCTGAACACTTTTTTACTAGTTTTTTCACAAATATTTATTTCATATATATATATATATATATATATATATATATATATATATATGCCAAATTGTAAAGGTTTTTCAAGGAAATTGTTTTTACAGATGCAGAGTGTGATAAGAAAACCAGATTCTTTTAACTAGATCCCTTGCCTTTGGTCTGAGCTTCACAGATATGTTTACATTTCAAAAATAAAAGAAGAGGTTACTAATTGGGATCTATGGTAATAGTTGGCCGAGGAGGAAAGAAAGAGGAGAAGAAGCTCTCCCCGTATTAGTGGCTGTCCATGAAAGGTTAACTTGCCCAGAAAAGTGAAAGTAAAAGTTGCTTTTGTGTGAACTTTTGCAGACTATAAACATCTGGGTCCCTCCCTTTACACACTGGGTATAAAGTTCTGAAACTGCCTGAACTCAGGGTTTTGGGGGATTAATTGATTACAGTGAAAGATGTGCCCTCTGAACCTGACTGCAGCAAAATACAAGTGTTTTCTTCTATCTTCGGTGTCCCCCCTTGTCTTTCTCCTACTACATAACCAATAAATCGCATCTCCAGTGCTTTTTTTATATTTTATTCAGAGACAGGTTCTCTCTGAGTTCCTTAAGATTTTACAAAATTGCTAAGGCTGGCTTTGAACTCAGGGTTCTCCTGCCTCAGCCTCCTGAGCTATTCAGATTACTGACGTGCATAGTCTTACTCAGCTGAACTAAGAGTCAAGGACAGTTTTCATGATGTCTCCATTTCCCAGAATACTCCAGCTCTGGAACATGCTGATACAAAAACAATATTAATATTGTCAAAAAAATTATCATTTTAAACATCAGGTTTCATCATGCATTAAATAGTAAATGCTAATGCACAAATAATACACACTACATACAAAGACATATCCATGGAAAACTGTAAAGAAGCCAGGATTTTCTGATTTCTGACTTTAAAAATTGTCCTGAAGAACCAAAAGACAGAAAATTTCTCACAGTATGCAGGCATTAGACATAAAATTATAATAAGAAAGGAGAAACAAGCCTAGCTGTCTTTTGTACTAGTTCTCAATCTTCAGCCAGCTAACCCTCTAATCCTGTTATTTCAGTGAAAAGTAGAGGAAGGGGCATCCACCTGATGGGAATGGACAATACTGGAGTAGAAGCAGCTTGATGGTCTCTTCCTTTCTTTGAGAGAGAGAGAAGAGAGAGAGAGAGAGAGAGAGAGAGAGAGAGAGAGAGAGAGAGAGAGAAACACCATACCACTCTCCACAGTGCTTTGGCCTGGGCTTTCAGGCCTGAGAGACATACATTGTCACCCATGAAGGAAGCATTCTTCTGTTTTCCTAGAGATCTCTGTTGGTGTGTCTTTAAAATACATGCATGTCTTCTGAGATATTCTTATATTAATATAAATTTTGTGAGAAATAGAAAGACCAGTGTACCAATTACAAAATACACTAGTTAGCTTTAAATGTAAAATAACTTGGGGTGTAAAAAGGCAGCTAGAGAGGACAGCAAATGAAAAGATACAATCAGTTTTACCTGCATGTAAAGAGTCAAAGCCCCATGAAAAACAGGAGGTGAAAAGAAACCCTCCCCTAACCTGAAAAAATAGATATAAGTACTGCCAAAAAGCACTCAACCCAGGGGGACTTGTCCTCCACAAGAGAACAAAGAAAGGTGGAAACAACTAATGATACATTTCTTTAGTTTCTCCCTTTCTGCTTTTCTTTTTGGTAGAAGGGATGGAACCCAGGGATGCTTAACCACAGAACCATATCTCCAGCCTATTATTATTATTATTATTATTATTATTATTATTATTATTATTGTTATTATTTTTGTGGGTGGTGCTGGGAAATAGAACCTAGTTCCTTGTGTGTGCAAGGCAAGCACTCTACCAACTGAGCTATATCCTCAGCCCTAAATTTGTTTTGAGAAAGGGTCTTGCTTAGTTTTTTAGGTCTTGCTAAGTTGCTGAAGATGGCCTTTAATTGGGATTCCCCTTCCTGAGACTCCTTTAAATAACCAAATAGGAGACAGGAAAACCTACACAACATTGGGGAAGACTGTGCACCCCATAGTACTCAGACAATGAGCACCCAGGGGGAGGACTTTGAACACTTAAGGGTAAAATGCTGCAAATGGGGTAAGATGTTCAATCAGGTCCACATAAGAAAGAAATGGTCTCAGAGCCCAGCATATAAGAAGCTGATTTGGGATTTTTGGACCTTGAGTCTTTCTTACTCAGCCCACTCTTCTCTATCCTACTGAGTGCTGCTTTTACCTGCACTTTCAGTAAATTTGGACCTTTCCTGTTACTTCTCTGTGTATGACTCAATTCTGTGTTCAGGACACGAAGGAACTGGACCCTAACTGGCACCCTTATAACATTGTGATATCTCACCTGATGTCATATAGTATGATACTCTGATATGGGACAAGCTGAAACAGCAAATCAATTAATAACTTCTCTATATTTTGCACTACTTAACTTTTTATTTTGAAATGAAAGTCATAGAAAATTGGAAACATTGTGTAGAGTCAGGGTGTTTACAGAGATCAGAACTATATGATGGTGGCCCAAGTCAAACAGTAGCATCTTATCAGAACCAGGAAAGTCACTTTGATACAATTCTGTTAATGAGACTATAGGTCCCATTTGCTGCTCACCAATTTAATATGCTTTCTGTATGTGTAAATTCTTGTGCATGTGTTTTATCCCATGAACAGATTTCTGTAACAACCACAACCAAGACACAGAACATTCCTGACCACATCAGAATTGCAACACTTTTACGGTCATACTCCAAACCAAATTTAAAGCTGAGTGTGGTTTATAGCAGCGTAATTCAAATAGGCCAAAGGTGGAAGCAAACAAAATGCTCCTTGACCCAAAAATGGAGAAGCAAACTATAGTATCTCCATGCAAGATTATTAATCCTTAAAAAGAAAGAAAATTCTGTCATGTGCCATGATAGGAGGTAACCAGAAGTGTCCAATTCAGAGATGGTAGGTAGCATGGTAGTTGCCAGGGGTTGGAGTGGGGAAATGTTGAATGAGTATGAAATCTCAAATTTGCAAAAAAAAAAAAAAAGTTTGTGAGATGAATAAAAGTGATCATTGCATAACACTATGAATCTATTCAATGACACAAAATGTATATTTGAAAATGGTTGAAATTGAGCTTCACACATGATTTGTTCAGATCATGCAGTAAAAGTCACAGTGTAGTCTGGGAGGTTCTTTGTGTAGGCTCTGAGTAGATTTTTTGCATCACTACCCAGAACTAGAGTTTTAGCTGAGGCAACTTTGCCCGGGTCCTGACTGGTATCTGTCCATGGAGTATCCCATCACAATTCTCTCCTCCAAGTCCACAGTACAGACAGATTATCACTCAGCAGCTCATTTCCATCAGCCCTGCAGAGAGTGTAGCCATTCAGAGAGGGTCTGTTGATATTCAAGTTGAAGAACATAGAACATCCTGAGAATGATTCACAGTGCCTGGATCCTGCTAAGAAGGCTTCATATGGGAACATGTTGTTGTAGAACTACAGGACCCTGATCTCTCTAGATAAAGATTCATGGCACAGTATCTTTGAGTGGAGAGACACTCTTGCATATATTACTGAATGATCCAACCTTCCTATCTATTCCTAGTCCTGTATTTTAGAGCTGCCTAACACAATGTGCTCACAACTACCATGTGTAAATTCTCTTGCAGTGTCTATTACACATGACTTTATGATCCCAGGCCTGGAGCATAGATTTCAGTATGAATGTACCTGTGTATATGATTAAAATAGTATTTGGGGGTATGACAATGGCAGGAAATGAGATAATGGACCAAAGAGACTCAGGATTTCAAAAAAAAAATGCCCTCCAATATCCCCTACCTATCCCACTTTTGTGCCTTTTTTCCCCACCTGTTCCAGTCTTCAGAGCTAAAGACTCACTTCACCCATTCTGTGCATGGAGTTGACATTTATCCACCACGGCAGGTATCATTTAGGGGAACAAGCTCAGTGAAGCCTCTTCCATCTCCTGCCATATGGGGCCAGACCCTGTGAGCTTTGAGGGTAGCTTCCTGCTTTATTGTCATCACTTTCTGAGTGAATGGACTTGTCTGTCTTACCTTTGAGGGCTTCAGGGACACATGGGAAAGAACTACATTTGTGACCATAAAGTACAGAATATTCACACCTATAATAATTGAAAAGATACAAGGAATAATTCTATCAAGAGACTTTGAAGTTAGTGGAGTCCTGCCACCACATTGATATTGGTCTGTTCACACAAAACATACACTTAAGATCTTGGACTTAAACTTTTCATAACTATGAGGAAATAATTTTATACTATTTTATCCCATTTATTTATTTTTGTACTAGGATTTGAACTCAAGGGTGCCTAACCACTGAGCAAATCTCCAGCCTTTTAAAAAATATTTTATTTACAGAAAGGATCTTACTGATTTGCTTAGTCTCTCACTAAGCTCCTGAATCTGGCTTTGAACATGTGAGCCTCCTCCCTCAGCCTCCCAGTTGCTGAGATTGTAGGCTTGTACAAAAGCACCCACCTATCCCAATAAAATTTAATCTTTTTTAGCAGTAATAGAGAAACCAGATTTATTTTTTTATTTTTTATTTTTTTAGATGTAGATGGACACAATGCCCTTATTTTATTTGATGTGTTGCTGGGGATCAAACCCAGAGTTTCAAGCATGCTAGGCAAGCACTTTACCACTGAGCCACAACCCTGGACTAGAAATAATAATAATCTATGGAAATAAATTTACATCATTAAAATCCAATCTATATTAAATGGTACCTGTCAAAGCAGTGATCAAGACTGGAAAAAAGAACTGAAGTTCCACTGAAGTTCAGTGTCAGCAATAGCTTAAACAGGCAGCTTCTAAATTCTGATTGATGCACTAATGTATTTTATTCCTTCTTTAATATCAGCTATCTTGGGATGCAGGTTAAGTGTAGTTCCTTTAGAAAACTTTTTGCTAATGCTAGACACAGGAATGTTATTTTTTCTTTAAGTTATCTAATAACTTATGATTTAACAAGGTTTTTTCATTCTTGAAGTATACAGAGTTTTTTAAAAAGTGGCATGGCTGTAATGACTCTAGTAAATCAGAACATGAAAAGTCTACATCTACATCTACTGTACTTTTGGATCAGATTAGCATCAGACCAGACATTTAGAGAATATGAGAGCCCGTGGGATCTGGGAGGAAAGACTTCAGGAAAAAGGTTCTCAAGAAAACAATAATTTATGTTTCACTGTAGCTTAGATTTAAAGTTAAAACATTTTTCTTTTCTAGAATCAGTTTTGGAAAATAGATCATGCAGCTTATATTCCAGAAGGAAGCCTTAGAGAGACAGATGCCAGGCAGAAACCTAAGGAGCTAGGAAAGCTGCCATTTTCAGCATGAGAGACAAAGAAAATTAAATGGAGCATCCTGCCCTAAGGTGATGGAGGGCACCCCTTCATCTTAGGTGTATATTAGAGTTTAATGGATTTGAGACTTGAGTGAGGTCCCGTGGTATTCTGTTAGTCCAGAGGTAAAGATAAGAGAATAAGAGGATTGCAAGTTTATTTACCCTAATAGTTTTAAAAATCTTATCATCACTGGCTTTTGGGTTCTACAGCAATGTTGCCTTTGCCAATGATATTTCAATTATCAGTGGACAAGGTTTTATCCTCCATAGGAACAAGGATGAAAGCCTCAATTCTTATCTCTTATAGCTGTGAAATCTGAGTTAAAATCAAGTGATCTTCAAGTTTTTACTAGAGAGTGCTTTAGCAAAAAAGAAAAATCAATTAGCTCAGGATTTTTTTCCTCTTGTTACTGAGAAGGTAAGGTGGGGGAATAGAATAGATGTTCAGGAAAGACTTAATGGAGAAAGTAACTAGAAAATTATTGGGATAGTCAGTGATAATTTTAGAGGCTACAATTAATTGGTATTTGGTGTGATGTCTGTTTTTCTGGTGTGTGTGTGTGTGTGTGTGTGTGTGTGTGTGTGTTGAAATAGAATTTGGAATGTGGTACGGGGTTGAAAGTGAGAGGGATAATTATGGATAAAGAAGAAAATATGAATGTAAGAGGCTTCTGAGCAGTGCATAGCTCTGAATGCAGTTATCTAACTCTCTTAGGATTCCAATATCAAAGGTACCATTTTCAGACCACTAAAAACCATCAGCTTCTCTTTGGCCAAAGAATATTGAATTTTTGAGATTTAATTTCACCCCCAGGGTCAAGAATTTTAAGACTAGGGAGAAGGCAACTCAAGGAAAAGTCTTTGGATGGGTAAGATTAAGAGGTACCTGTTAATGAACCTGGGTGAGTCAGGTGGGTCTGGAAGAACAGAAGTGAGAACCACAAGTCCCTTCATATCCCTCAGGTTCCCTAATGGAGAGAGGAAATAGAATGAGACTGAATACAGGCATCTCTGGATTCAGGAGGTTGGGATGAGAGAACAGACATAAACCAGAATTACTGACCTCATGCTAAGATTTAATGGAGATTTAACAGATATTTACAGTGGTCTAGGGTTTTGGGAAAAAAAGCTGCAACAAGGGTAGAGTCCCATAGGGTAACCTGTTTCAGGGTGCCTCTCCTGGATTTCAGTACCAAATATTAAGTTCTGGAAGGAAGAGAGAGAAAGAGAAATGCTCAAGAGAGGCACAGAGTCAGTTTGACCTTAAAGCAAAGAAGTTGATCAGAGCCTATAGCACAGTGGGCTGTCCTCCAAAGCAAAATGTGTTCTTTTAAGATCTCTTAGGGAAGTATAGATGCACTAAAGGAAAGTCAAAACAGTTTTGTGGATGTTTAAAAAAAAACTTTTTTTTTTCAGTCCTAAATCCCACTGGTCCTGAAATGGTAGCTTAAACAACGTGAGAGGTCCAAGAAAGTGCTTGCCAATAAAAATAACATTACAATAGGACATTAACTGCAATGTCTGCCCAACACAACAAGGAACTCTGTAAGCATGTGTCATATCATTTCCTGTTAGCCTCTCTGTATACACAAAGACCAGGGCAGGCTCTCTAGGGCTTTGCTGCATTAATATGACATTTTTGGCTCCGATTAACCTAACTTTTTAGCTATTTTTTTAAAAAAGTTGTTCTTTTAGTTTGTTATTAGATTTTTTTCCTATTGGTATTTCACTGGCTTGTGCACAAAGCTTGCTGTAGAAAGTTCAGCCCAGGTTCTGTATGTTTCAAAGGAAACTCTCATCTACACTTGGCCTCTTCATGAGCGTAGCTCTGGGAAAGAGGCAGCTTCCTGCAGTATGAGCTGGCTGCGACCAGAGGCAAGTCCCCTAGAGCTGGGTGGAGTGAACTCAGCTGAAGCATGGCAGAGAATATTGTTTTCTGATAGCCCAACTCCAAGACAAGAACAAATGAACTGAATTGTGAAAAGAATGCTGGATTTTGAGTCAGTAGATCTGGATTCAGTTTCTACTTACATCTTTAGCAGCTGGGCTACAGTGGGCAATTTGGCTGCTGACAGTCTCAGTGTTCTTATCTGATAAATGGGACAAGGCCACCTCCCTCCATGCAGTATCGAACAAGAGACCAAGAGAAATGGCCCTCCTCAAAAGGACTTCCAGAAACCTCTTCCCTGTCTGCCTACCCCTCACAGAGAGTTCTAGAGCAGCATCCAGCAAGCCATGGACCAAACTCTCTCACCATCCAGTTTTGTACTTGAAGTTTTATTGGAACAAGCCATGTCCATTCATTTCTTATATATAGATGCTATTTCTCAAAAGCAAAGTTGAAAAAAGTGACACAGATCTTATAACCCTCAAAACCTAAAATATGAGCATGCTGGCCCTTTGTGACCATTTGCCAACTTCTGTTCTAGAGGGAGAAATCAGAGCAGAGAGGCCACAGATCATGCCCCATCACACCTCTGTGTTTAGTTAGGATAAATGTTCTAACAAAGCCCAGGTGTTGAAGTCATGGTCCCAGCCTGTGGCACCCCTGGGAGGTGGCAGGAACTTTAAAATGTGAGGTCTAGTGGGAGGAACTTGGGCTATTGGGGTGTTTCCTTGTGGGAGGTACTTAGTCCTTGATCCCTTTCCTGTCTCTTGGTTTTGTTTTCTGGCTGCAATGAGGTGAGCAGCTAGCTCCTCTACCACACATGCTTGCCATGATGTTCTGCCACATCACAGGTCCAGAAGCAATGGGGCCAAGAAACTGTGCACTGAAACCTCTGAACTGCTGAGACAAAACGGATCTTTCTTTTTAAGTTCAACATCTGAGGTATTTTGTCATAGCAATGAATAATGAGCAACACACTGGCCTTTATCCCATCAAGTTTTGATGGTAATTGAACTCTAGATGGTTTGAGAACTAGGGAAGATGCCTGTGAGTTCCTCCCATCTTTACTGTATCACAGCCTCCTCATGAGGCCTCAGCTGACACTTTGTCAACATCTCCTACTCAATAGGGGACACTAATTTATTTTCTGAGCTACTCTAACTCTGTAAAACTGTCTTTGGATTTGAAGTCCATAATGGGACCAGTTTTGCCTCTGAGAATACAGAATTTATTTTCTGTGAGATTATAGAAAATTATTATTCTTTCTTCAATTTCCTTCTTTAGCTCTTCCATGAGAAAGGCAGGATACTTGAGAAGAAACAACATGAAATAAAATAAGTCCTTTTCTCCTTAGTGCCTTCATTTTGACTGGAAATATACAAAGGAGTTGGCTGGAAACGGAGAATCACAGGCCCACCACAGACATACTGAATCAGAATTTGCATTTTAGCAAGATGATGGATGAGGATGTGTGTCAGGTGGTTCCTCTGGAAACATACAAGAGATTTATATATAGCCCTTGACTTTCTGAAAAAAGAATAAGAATAGGGTAAGGACCAGAGTGGGTCCTTCAGCTTATGATGCATCTTCACCAGGTGGAAAAAAGAACAAAGAAAAAGACTGGAAAGAAAGAGCCTGGCATGAGCAATTACCTCTAAGAATTTCACTGGTAGACCAAGGGATGGTTCAAATAAACTTGAATGGCATCTCTTGGTACCTGTAGGGATTGCTTTCAGGGTACCCCCACCCTCTCAAAAAAATCTGTCCCTTATATAAAATGGCATGGTATTTGAAAAGAACCTACACATTTCCTCCCACATACTTTAAATAATTTGTAGATTACTTAGGACACCTAATACAAAATAAATGCTATGTAAATAGTTGTTCTACAAAAGTGTTAAGGGAAGAAGAACAAGGAAAATTTGTATATTCAATACAGATTCAATTATTTTCTGAATATTTTCCATCTTGGGTTGGGTACTGAACTGAGAACCAACTATAATCATTTCCATGTGGCAACCCAAACATCTGTATAATTCTCTTATCCTTTTTGTTTTTGTACCAGGGATTAAACCCAGGGGTGCTTAACACTCAGTCATATCCCCAGTCCTTTTTATTTTTTATTTTAGTGAGACAGGGTCTCACGAAGTTGCTTAGGGCCTCATTAATTTGTGAGGCTGGTATGAACTTGTGATCCTCCAGCCTCAGCCTCCCAAATCCCTAGAATTACAGTAAAGAGACATTAGGCCAAGCTGATCTTTGTATTATTTTGCTTTATAAGTCTCAAAACCTGCATATCATAAATACATACTTAGAAAATTCAAATTTAGTCAGGGGAAGGGAGAAGGGTTGGGAAAGAGGAAGTAAAGGGAAATGGTATTGACAAAATTATATTGTTATGTCATGTGCATGTATGAATATGTAACAATGAATCCTACCATTATGTGTAATTATAATGCATCAATAACATATGGAATAAATAACTAAATTGGTATGCGTGTAAAACTAAAAAAATCAAACTTCAAATCCATTTTTATTTTTTTTAATTTTGTTTTGTTTCAAATAGAAAGTTTATTTGTTCAGAACATCAAATAGGATGCAAGCACTGTCATGACAAATATATAGAAATATGCAGAACAATATGAAACAGTATTTTAGTTTAAATGAAGGGAAATGTCTATAAATGTCATGACAACATACTTCCAAGAAGACTTCTTTATTAATTACACATTTTAATAAAATAAAGGGTAATGAATTAAGTGAAAGTTAGTGTGTAAATTTTTTCTAAAAATAAAACTCCATTTCTTTTTAATCCATGCCAGTTAAACACTACAACTAAAATTTCCAAGTCAGTGCAGAGAAGATGAAGTTAGTTACTGTTTTTCCTTGAACAGTACATAGGAAAATGGTTACTACAAATACAGCAGGCATACTGTTATTCTGAATAATCTAGCACATAGTATACTAAATTTCAGTCTCAAATCATGTTAAATTCTCATAATTAGTATGACACATTTTGGTCCATGATGTGGTTTAATGCCAAGAGAGATCACACTGTATTACAGAAACACATAGAATACTGTTGCTTTTTCCATATATACACAGCTCTGGAAATACATGCCCCTAAGTCCTCAGCAAGAGATGGTGAACAATTATTGTGCCCCAAAATAACTTGGGCTTTTATACACTTAGATAATGAGGCATGGCTTCAGGAGTAGGTGTTACTGGTGGGTTTGAATTACCCTCAACCTTTGTAATCCTACCCCTTGCCTAATTTGAATGGTTTCTCCCAATCAAACCTGGTTCGAAGTGTGCTTTTTCTCTTTCTTCTTGCCTACCTTGACTCCTTTGTGGTATCTGGGTCAGAGGGGCTATCTAAAACCCAAAAAGAAGGCATTTCTCTCTCTGTGTGTGTATATATATAACTTTATTTTTTAAGCATATATATTTCAACATACAAAGGCAAGTTTTCCCTGGAGAAATTTATAGGAAGTAGTGTGAGGGTGTCCCATGGTAAAATAAGGTGCTGGGTTAAACTGAAGAAAGGAATATTTTAAAGTGTCCTATAGTTCCATGATAGCAGCATGGTTCCCACAACCATAATAGTAATTGGGTGCACTGAAAATGGTAACCATTTTCCAATCATGGCAACAATTATATCCTTCCATTACAAGGTGATGAGCATGAGAAACCAGTGTGAAACCATTGACATGGTTAAATGTTTTAGAAATGTAGCTACCTCCTCGTGGTGAAATACCCTAGCTACCACATCATCTGGATCTGACCATAACAGATCACATACAGGGCGCTTATGCAGAATTTCTTGTAAATAATCCAGGACTCTTATATGTCTAGCATATCTAATGGATGAAGAAAGGCAACCATGGAGGCAGAATATCAGTCCATATACTAAAGCTGTAAGTGGAAGACAATCAAATACACCTGTAAAATATTTCCAAACATTGGTATTTCCATACTTTAGTAGACATTCATCATAAAAATCATACATGTGGGTAATTTTTTGGTTTTTGTGATTTTCCCTCAATATTGTCATGTGTTCTGGATAATGCAACTTTGATGCTACAAGAAGAGTCACGGTCTACACAGAATTATAACCTTTGCCTCCTCCATAGTCACCCACGAGTAGATAGTTTGTATCTGGTGATTTTCCACAAATCCTAAAGAGTTCCATAAGGTCATAGAATTGGCCATGCACATCTACCACATTTGATTATTTTGCGCATTTGATTATTTTATTAAAATTTTCTTAGCCTTTCCAGCAGTATGGAATTTCTTAGAAAATCTGAAGTAAAACCACCATTTGGCCCAGCAATCCTACTCCTGGGTTTATACCCAAAGGACTTAAAATCAGATACTACAGTGAGGCAGACACATCACTGATTATAGCAGCACAATTCACAATAGCCAAACTGAGGAACCAACCTAGGTGTCCTTCAATAGATGAATGGATAAAGAAACTATGGTACATATACACAATAGCATATTATTCAGCATTAAAAGAGAATAAAATTATGGCATTTGCAGGAAACTGAATGGCCTTGGCAAATATCATGCTAAGAAATCCAATCACCCCAAAACAAAAGTCAAATGTTCTGTCTCTTAAAAGTGGATGCTGACCCATAATGGGAGGGGAGCATGGGAAGAATGGAGAAACCTTGATGGGGCAAAGAGGAGAGAGGGAGGGGGATGAGGTTTAGTTCAGTGGAAGAGCTCTGGTCCTGGGTTCAATCCTCAACACCCAATAAAAAAAATAAATAAAATAAAGATATTGTGTAATCTACAACTAGAAAATTTAAAGAAAAAAAGACGGAGGGAAAGGGAAAATTCATGGGTGTAGAAAAGATGGTGGAATTAGATGGACATCATTACCCTAATTACATGTATAAAGACAGGAATGGTGTAACTCTACTTTTTGTACAACCAGAGAAATGAAAAATTGTGCTCCACATGTGTACTATGAACTGAAATGCATTCTGCTGCATATAAACTACTTCGAACAAAATAATTAATTAATTAATTTAAATAATTTTCTTGGCTTTTTCACACAGTGTCTGCACTTGGTTCTCCTTAAGCTCTCTGACACTCATACAGCGGCTGGAAGCACAGGACTAGTTCTCTGATGATGCCTAGTCATCATTGGTGTCCCCTCCTCCTCCCATTCCCCTCCATTCCTGGCCTGCTACACCCAAGCTGTCCTCTTAGCTGCAGGCTCCCAGCAGGACACAAGGGAAGGAGGAGGGCCGCTGCGAGTCTTGGGGCAACTCCCAAGGCGGACTCCAGGAGACCCTGACCCATGCCCTGCTGGCCATGCCCAGGGAGCCAATGGAACATGTGGGAAGTTAGCAGGGAGCATGGACTGGGCCTTGGCTCTCCTCCCTCTTGCCGGCTGCTCCAGGATCTCTCACCCCTTCCCCAATCCTTTTGTATTAATTGAATTTGAACCATCATTTTTTTCAAATGATTATTTCTATCTTTGCACTTTCAGTGCCACTTTTCTACCGAACTAACACTTAAATGAAACTCTCTTATGGCTCAAGTGTAGGATGCCTTCAAAGTTTCCCCCGTAACCTCAGATGGATAGCACTGTCCCTTTTCAAAGTTTTTTGTTTGTTTGTTTCTTTGGGGGTTTTAACCAGGGATTAAACTTAGGGCCACCCTACCACTGAGACCCATCCCCAGCCTTATTTTGTATTTTGTTTAGAGACAGAGTCTCCATCGGTTGTTTAGTACCTCAGGTTTGCTGCGGCTGGCTTTGAACTCGAGATCCTCTTGCCTCAGTTTCAGGAGTTGCTGGGATTACAGGCTGCACCACTGTGCCCAGCTATCAATGTCTTTTGCTCTGTAGTTAGTTAAGAAAAATTTTCTCAGGATTGGTGTCCATATAAGCGTTCAAAAGATGTTTTAGTCACATCAGATTCTAGGTTTTAAAATGTCCTGTATGATACACACTTAGATTTCAACATCAAATGCAGAGTTCACAAGTTTGAAACCAGGTGGCTGAGAAACAAAGGTCTTAGAATGGCATAATGCAGCAATCCTGTTGTTTAAGCCATGGATGTGGCTGCTCACACTGAATAGACAGTTGGATGGCCATCCATGACCTTGAGCCTCTGAGCCACCATCCATGATCTTGAGCCCCTGAGTCTTCAGTGGGACTGCACAAGTGAGAATGCAGCACACAGCCCTAACCCCCATAAACACACTATTTCACTTATTAGATAAGGAAGCACTGTGTGTCTTTTGTACCAATGTGTGGCTCCATTTGCATGTATATGACATTTCTATTAGAAAATGCTGAGCCAGCACCTAATGAAACAGAGTTGCTCTTCTTTTAAAAGAAAGTTTTCAGCCCTGCACATTTTTCAAATCACTTATTTTGTAACATCCTGATTTGCTACATTTGAAAAACCAAGAATAAGAATGGTTTAAATTCAAAGCATGCAAACTAAAGAGTCCATCTTGCCAGCATTTTACAAAAATACAGTGGTGTCACCAAGGAAAAGGCAGGCCAGACCATAGCCACACGATGAAAGCTCAGGAAGGTAAATCTTTCCCTGGACCTTTCCTCAGCTCTCTTTTCAAGGTGCTTCTTCCCAAAGAATGATGGTTTTAACAGTTCATAAAGTATGAGAAGATCTTACTTCAGTACTTCTGGTTCCCCCAGGCTTCTGCAAGACTGAGTCTTCAGCTGGTCATAGTGGTGCACACCTGTCATTCCAGTGACTGGGGAGGCTGAAGCAGGAGGATCACAGGTTCAAAACCAGCCTCAGCAACTTAGCAAGGCTCTAAGTAATTTAGCAATATCCTGACTCAAAATGAAAATATTTGGGGATGTGGACCCTTAGTTTAATCCCCATTATAAGAAGAAGAAGAAGAACAAGGAGAAGGCCAAGGAGAAAGAGGAGAAAAAGAAGAAAAATAAACTAGGGCTTGGGGTCACTCAGACTTAATTTTTGCTGTGTGTAAGTCTGAACAATTGCATCATTTAAAAATTTTTTAAAATGATAATTGCTATAGTTATTGAGTGCTTGCCAAAATGCTATAAAGTACTAAATGCTTTACTATGCTCTTTATATTTTATAGCAAACCCTGGTGAAAAAGGAGGAAAACAAGGCAGATGAGGTCAAAAATCTTGCTTTTGTTTCCCACAGTTAATAAGGATACAAATATCACAGTTCTGCCTCTCTTCATAACTACTGAGGTTTTTGTTGTTGTTGTTGTTTGTTGTTTTTGGTGGTGGTGGTGGTGATGGAAAATTTGATTCAGGGCTTTGTTCATGTGAGGCAAGTACTCTACCAACTGAGCTATATCCCTACCCCAGTTTCCTACTCTTCTAAGGGCTTCTTTATAAAGATCCCTCCTCAGTGTTACTTTGCATATTTTAAATCTCTATGAAGAGTTCAGAGAGCACCAAAAGGAAGCACCAGAGCAATGTAGGTGAAACCAATATAGAAAAGGCCACAATGATGCTGACATTTAGTTTCCAGAAAGTTCACCCCTAATTGCCAGTTGAAGACTATGGCCTCAGCTTAATTATGAATAAATTTCCCTTTCACTCTGAAAGTGTTCAGGCTGGGACAATCATCTCTCTGGTTATCCCAGGCTCAAAACTTTTTTTAAGGACATATATACAAAAAATGAATAATAAAATAACTTTCTAGAGAGAATTCTTTTCGAAATTGCCTGCTGTTACTCTGCAAATTATAATTAATCATAATGCATTTTATATTTCAAAGTAGCTAGAAGAGGGGATTTTGAATGTAAATGGCATAAATTAAGGATAAAATTTTAATATGATGGATATGCTAATTATCCTGGTTGATCACTACTAAAAATACACATGAATCAAAACCTCACATCGTAACTCATTAATGTGTATAATTATTATGTCAATTTAAAAATTATCATGTCAATTTAAAAAAAATGGCATATTACAATCATCATTTAAGATTCTTAGGAATTGAGTGATTAAACTTTCTCTGGATTATAAACTGTTTATCTGTAGTTCAAATATCCAATATCTTGGCAGCACACCCACAAATTCAAAGTGGAAATTCATATCCAGAATTTTGTTTTAAGCCATATCATTCCCTGTTTTAAAGTATAAGTTTGTGTATGTGGTTCTGTTGTGTTTTATATTCTGACTTAAGTTTATTTATTTATCATTTTTTCAACACTTTGCACATCCTAGGAAAATGGCATACCTGTAATCAATACCCACAGCCTTAATATTTCTTTCTAATTTGTTCTTTGAGTACACCTAATAAAAAGGAAGAGACTTTAAAAAATCTTATTCTAATTGCATAGCTCATTTTAACTGATTAATGTGTGTGTTTGACAGAGTTAGTAAAAAAGTTCCATTTTATAGAATTTTCTCTAGTTATCTCTGCAGACTATAGCTAGTCAAAGAGCAATCTTGAACATGAGAGTGGAATTCCCTAAATCTTACCTGCTTAACTGTGGTGTTTGGGTTAATAATAATTAAGATGTTCTGACTCATCAGTGTAATGAAAGTTTCTTCTCCATGTGTAAAGGCATGAATTGGGGAGATGCTGTGCTGTTAATTCTCAGAGAACTACCCCTCCAGGACTCACGGGCAAGGGGTCACAGTGCCAGGCCAATTGTCATGAGGCACCAAGAAGGAGTAAAGAGACGTCTGGGTGTGAAGCTTAAAATGCAAACAGCTGAAGCCTCACTGACCAGAACTCTCCAGGGAATCCTGGTCTTTTGCTCTTTGAGGCCTGGAGCCCAACCAGTGCCCATGCAGTCCTAAGCATCAGCACAGTTCACATGGATGCAGTAACACCTCCTTTTCTGAGAGATTGCTCAAAGGAATGTCCATTTATCTACATTGGGGAAGCTGCAGACAGGCAAAATTGTGGGTGAGGCTTCAAGACATCAGCATGGCAAAGATTTATGGGGGAATATACTAAAAGCAAAAACAGACAAATAGTATTATATCACACTAAAAAGTTTCTGAACAGCAAAAGATACATTTAACAGAGTTAAGAGACAACCTACAGAATGGGAGACAGTGTTAGTCAACTAGTGATTCAAAAAAAGTTTTAATATCCAAAATATCTATATATGAACACATATATCTATATTTCTATACACACACAGACACACACTTCAAAATGCTTTACAACCAACATAAATATGTAATCCAATTGACAAATGTGCAAATGATTTTAATAGACACTTATCAAAAGAAGAAATGCATGATCAATAAATTATGTGGAAAAATGCATACTACTGTCACTAGCCACCTAGTTCAGGAAAATCTGAATCAAAACTAAAATGAAATATCTAATCCCAGTTGGAATGAATATTATTTAAAAAAAGAAAAAGTAACAAATGCCGGTGAGGTGGTGTAAATAAAATAAGTGTCATATGCTTGTGGTCAGAATGAAATCAGACATTGTGTTGAAGAATATGGAAATTTCTCCAAAAACTAAAAATAGATCCATGGTATGATTTAGCAGTTCCACATCTGGTTATAAATCCAAAAGAAATAGAATTGGCTGTGGATATAGCTCAGCAATAAAGCACTTGCTTACCTCACTTAAGGCCCTGGGGTCCATCTCCAGTACAAAAAAAGGAAATAAAATCAGCATATCAAACATGTTCTTGGGATGGGGTTGTGGCTCAGTGGTAGACTGCTCACCTAGCATGCATGAGGCACTGGGTTCAATCCTCAGCACCACATAAAAACAAAAATAATGTGTCCACCTAAAACTAAAGATACATACAAACATACATAAATAAATATTTTTCAAAAAGATGTTCTTACACACCCAATATTTACAGCATTATTCAAAACACCTAGGATATGGAATCCATCTAGCCACCCATACATGAATGAGTAGAAGAAGCAAACATGGTAATAAATATTATTCACCTAGAAAGAAAAATGAAGTGCTGGGGATATAGCTCAATTGGTAGAGTGATTACCTTGCATGCATAAGTCCATGAGTTCAATCCCCAGCACCACACAAAAAGAAAAAGAAAAGAAAAGAAGAAGAAGAAGAAGAAGAAGAAGAAGAAAGAGAAATAAAATCCTGTCATTTGCAGCAAACTGGATGGAACTGGAGGACATATTAAGTGAAATAAGCCAACAGAAAGACAAATACCAGTCTATTTCTCCCCCAGGACATAAACACTGAAGCATTGGTACACAAAAATAGCACTGATGATTTGTGTGTCCTGATCTCATATCATCAAAAAGTTCTTTATTTTCCTTTCTGACAAAAAAATGTTATAAAGTGTTCTGCACACATCCTTTGCGTCTCCACTGGAATTAATTCTCTTGGGAACAAATGTTATTTTTATTTTTGAGAGAGAGAGAGAGAGAGAGAGAGAGAGAGAGAGAGAGAGAGAGAGAGAGAGAGAATTTTAATATTTATTTTATTTTTAGTTTTGGTTTTTGGCAGACACAACATCTCTATTTGTATGTGGTGCTGAGGATCGAACCCAGGCCGCATGCATGCTAGGCGAGCGCACTACCACTTGAGCCACATCCCCAGCCCCCAAATGTCATTTTTCAAAATGGAGATCCAGGGACTGTTAGAAAGATCCACCAGCTGCACCAGGGGTAAACCAAGAAGAAATGAGGCAAAGATAATATGTGATGAAGGATCAGAGATCCAGCTGCACCAGGGGTAAACCAAGAGGAAATGAGGCAAAGATATATGTGATGAAGGATCAGAGATCCAGCTGCACCAGGGGTAAACCAAGAGGAAATGAGGCAAAGATATATGTGATGAAGGATCAGAGACAAGACAATGGAAAAGCCCTCTGTCAAATGCACTTTCAGGATTAATGCCAAAGTATTCATTGCATGCCAATTGACTCCAGACAGGAATAATGGGGCTTATTATAAAATTGCAGAAAGCCACACCTAACTATCTTTTCCCCAGTGAATCTGTCAGCAAATTTATTAAACTCCTCTTTTATATAAATCAGGCTGTGATGTGCCATGTGTTGTAGAAAAGGAAGTCAACCCTGAGCTTTTCTTAAGACAGAGATGTATTCTTATAACTGTTGAGCTTAGTTCCTATTTCATGTAAATTCATCGGCTGAACATCCAGGGCCATTAAAAAAAGTAAATACTTCTCTCTTCTCCAAGCAGGGACAGGGTACAGTTATGGCCCTGGCCATATAGCTGTACTCAAAATGGCAAAAAACACATCACTGGTGTAATATAATCTTTCTGAAGTGTGGGGAAGCCCTGTGGAAATCTTTGTTGACAAGTTGAAACACCAGACAGAAAATGGAGATGGGGTCAACACAGCAGTCTGGGGCCATATGTACTCAGCTTGTAGAGAACAAAAGGTGGAGGCAGAAATGAGTGAGAACCTGTATATCCTGCCTGGCCAGAGCCAGGAGGGTCCTGTAGTCCCCCAAGAAATAGGGCATTACCACAGGGGCTGACTTCCATGATCGGCTTGCAAAGCTTTCCCTCAAAGTGGAGCATCAAACAGATCAGTGAGAAGCCTGCTTAGGGCCCTTGCATTTTAGCACACAGTGGACTATTTCTAACCAGTGCCCAAACTATCTGAAGGAGAGAAACTGGACCAGACCCAACCTGCAGCACACTCTCCCATCCATAAGATGGAGAATTGAAAATTTCTCCAACTTCATCCATAAGCCAACTTGATGCTTCAGCATCAATTTAGGGAAGATTGCAGACTTAGTACAGAAAAAGAAAATAATCTGGAAGATTGTTAAAATTTATGCAGATGATAGGGTCTTTCCTGGCAAAGAGACATTGACTGATGCAGCAAATATGAAGTCTATTTCAGGACTTTTAAATTGCCTGGTTTCTTCTAATCCAACCTGTAAAGTATATTTATTAGATGACTAAAAGGGCACATAGTTGAAACTATTATTTAACAACTGTTTGATGTTCTACAATGTACAAAATGTGTTTTGTCCTTTTCTTTGATGTTCTTACAGCATTTGTAAAAGTTTTGTTCATTGTATCCTCTTTAAAAAAGTGAGGTCAAGGGGTTAATACCTGGGAGCTAATGAGAATGGTGTTTTGTGGCCACTGACTCCCAGCCCAGGGCTCCTTCCTACTCCAAAGAACTTGTTCCTGAGGTGACACCCATGGCTGATCCAATTGCAGGGTACTGGGGGCCAAACATGGCAATTGAAATCACTCAGCATAGGGTATTAAAGGAGAGAGAGGTGATGTAATCTACCAGGAATGGACAATATAATCAAGAGAGGGGTGAATGGCTGGTATTAAAATCAGGTAATATATAAACCTTTTCCCATTAAGTTGGCACAAATGCCAGCTACAGTATCCACTGAAAAACTTATGTGAAATTTGGTTGTCAGTGTGACAGTATGTAGAGGTGGCTGCATTGTGGTTTCATTATCTTGAGAGTGATTCCTTATAAAGCAATTCCTGTCCCTCCCACTTTCTCTTTTCCCTGCATTTCCTCTCCTTCTGCTGTGGCATGAAACAGCATGAAGGCCTCACCATTTGCTGACCCCTGGACCTTGGGCTTTCCATCCTCTTGTTCTATAAGCTAAGAAAACTTCTATTCTGTAGAAGTTTTCTTGTCTATCTCTGAAATTCAGTCATAGCAATGTAAAAGAGACTAAGGCAAGAGCTAAAGGGACTTACTCCCTCATGGTTTGTGTCACCACAAACCTTGTTGCAGAGAAAATATTCAGAGGTAAGCAGCACTCTGCTGAGATGAGCTCCCCAAACAGCAGAGTGGGTGCCACAGGACAGAAACTGCTGTGACAAGAGACAAATCATCTTGAGCTTCCTTCTCCCTGGTTTCCCCTTCTTCTCCCACAAAATTAATCCAACACTGATCTAGGTGTTATGAGGAAGGAATTTCACAGAAGTATTAAGGTCCCTGAACAGCTGACCTTAAGGAAGGAAATTGTCCAGTGAGAGACTGGCCTATTCCTCTGGACATTTGAGGGGACTGTGCTCTTCTCAGCAAAAAATATTCCAAGTATGAAGAGATTCAGAGCTTTGAAGATGGAGGGGGCCACATGTGGCAAGAAATATGGGTGTTCTTCAGGAGATAAGTGCACTCCCCAGCTGAAAATCAGCAAACACTAGATACAGAGCACAGAAGGTGACTCTTCCCAGATGCAGGGAGGCTGCCTGGCAAAGTGCCTGAGCAGACAGTCCCTTCATGCCACACCCAGACTTCTGAACTACAGCATCGTGCCCCCTTAGAATCCTCAGGAAATTGATTTCAGGACCCACCTAAGTCACCAAAATTCACAGATGCTCAAGTTGCTTATATAAAGTGACATAGTGTTTCCATAATATTTATATAGGTTCTCCCATATATATTTAAATCATTTCTGAACTCATTATAATAAATAATACGACATATATTACATACAAATAGTTTTATACTATATGGTTTATGGGATACTGACAAGAAAAAAAGTGGGTATATGTTTAGCAGAGAGGCAGTTTTTTTTTTTCAAATATTTGTGACACATGGTAGGTTGTTTGAATCCATTGATGGTCAACCCCTTATATGATGGGTGACATAAATGGGTCATTTGAAACCACCAGTGTGTGTCTATCTTCATACAGCCACAGTCAATGAATAAAACTGATCATACTTGGTGCTGCCTTTTTCCAGGCAGCTGCAAGTTCAGTGAACTTAATTGCTTCTCACAACCCTTTGAAGGCACACTCTGATCATCTCTGGCATACTGTGAGGGAGCAAGAGGGGCCACTGACCACCTTGCCAGTCCTTAGCCATTTTTTCTAATCATTAGTGGACATTAGGGGCTGGCCTCCCTGCTATAAGCCAAGGGCCACTTTACTCACAGTTCATCTTTCTGTTCAAAATCAGTCTGAGGGTTCCTTCCTCCCTCCTCTGCCATAAACACTCAGCCTATCCTTTAAGGTTCACCAAGAGGTAAAGAGGGAGGTATATTTTACTTATAAACTAGGACTGCCTTAAGAAATCACCACTATCTGAGCTGTTCAAGTAACTAAAATTTATTTTCCTACTCTTCTGAAAGCTTGGACTCCAAAGCCAAGAATTTATCAGGGAGGCATCTCACTGGCTTCTACATGGCCCCTTTTACTTCTCCCTGTGTCTTCATGTCTTCTGTACATGTCTGTGCCCAAACTCTCTCTTATTAGAAGGACACGAGTCATATTGGAATAGAGTTCAACTATTTAGCATTAATTTTTTAAAGCCCTCACCTTCAACACAGCTATCTTTTGAGATGATGAGTGTTCAGAAGTCAAAGTATGACTTTTTTTTAAACCAGGGAATAAACCCAGGGGCACTAACCACTGAGCAATTTTCCCAAAATACATATATATATATATATATATATATATATATATATATATATATATATGTGTGTGTGTGTGTGTGTGTGTGTGTGTGTGTGTATTATTGAGCCTGGTTTTAAACTTGATTCTCCTGCCTCAGCCTCTTGATCCACTTGAATTAAAGGCATGTGCTACTGCACCAGGCTCAACCTAAATATTTAAAGATTGAACCCAGGGGCACTTAAAAACTAACCTATATCCTCAGCCCTTTTTTGTGTTTGTTTTTATTAAGAGACAGAATCTCACCAATGGTGAAAGTGTTTCGGCACTCACTGTCTGACAGGGTCACAGTGAGGGGGATGCTGCAGCAGGACCACACCATCTGGAAACCAACAGCATGGGGAATGTTAAGTGTTTTGCTTATGATACTCATGACATGTATAACAGGGCATATGTTGGTCTATAATAAAAGTAAATGTTGCCTGTGACTTTAGAAAAATTCCCAGAATGAGAATAAGGACACAATTAAGACTGCCCCAAGGTGTGTTTCAATATCTCTCAAGATACAAATGTAGTGTTATTCCTCAAGAAATTCAAAGGGAAAAGACTGCAAATCAAGGTTCCTGAGAAAAGCCTAAGCAACAAGAAATTTTTATCCCAAAATTAACAATTTACATTAAGCCTCCCATTCTAAAGCCACAACCTATGTAATAGCCTAGTTACAGAAAAACAATTGCTGTGCCAACAGTACAATGACCACGGTATGTAGCTTACTTACTTAAAAGAAGATTATGGTATCTCCCTCAAGGACAAGAGGCTAATAAAATACACCCCCCCAACTAACAGACCCTTCTTTGCCTCACACAGAAATTTATGATGAAAATGGAAAATACATAGTTCATATTAATGGCAAATGGGTTGAGGTGTAGAGCCTGTCCTTTAGTTAAAGATTATAAAGATATAAGACTTGGTGTACTTTAACCAAGAATCAAAGAAACTCCTTATGAAAGCAGTATAGGTTATATGAAAAAAGGAAATTACCTTGAAGATTAGAAACAGAATATGTAAAATTAACAAAGATATGTTTTAGAGGCACTTCAAAGTACAGGCTTTCAGTATTTTAAGTGTGTCTTAGTGGGAATTTAGATTAGAAACAAGAAAGCTTACCAGTAGTCATAGGTATGCTTTAAAGTTAAAGGTTAATGAAATAATCATAGATATGCTTTAAAGTTAAAAGTTAATAATAGGTAGTAAGAAGATATATATTCTAGTGGCATAGTCTAGCACCTAGTGATTGAGGTAAAAATGTAAAAGGTTAATCATGATTGGCAAAGTTTAGAGAAAAATATTTTAAACAATGTACTCAATATCTTAAGTAATCAATATATGTTAGAAAAGATTGTAACTCTTGAAAATTATGTAAACCATAGAATTTTCAGGCCTTGAGGATATCCATTAACTGCCTCAAAAAACACCTGCAAAAAAATGTATGAAAATAAAGGACCCCCCAAGGTTCAGCAGACCCTTTTGAAGGCTGCTAAAAACTTGCAACCTGTTGCTCATTTCTTGTGTCCTGACACCACTAATCCTTCAGGATCCCCTGAATTCTTGCTGGGGCAGGACCCAATCACACTAAATTGATGAGGGCCTTGCTAAATTGCTGAGGTTGGTTTGAACTCAATATCCTCCTGTGTTAGCTTCCGAAGCTACTGGGATTACAGGCATGCTCCACCTTACCTCACATGCAACATATTAATTTTAAGAGCATACAATTCAGTGCTCACAACAGACTCCAAGTTCAAAGTTGAAGACATGACCAAACTTGCCTGAGCCCAGATAAAAATTATTCTCAATGCTCTCATCAGCACTTCATGGACTAATTCACATGAGAGTCAGGCTGCCTGAGTCAATTGCCAGTGTCTCCCCAAACAACCCCCCTCAGTTCTCAGAACCCCAGTACTGGCCATCATTTTATGCCCTGAATTCCCAGATATAACAACTGCCTTCACAGAGTACAAAGTAATACACCAAAATCAGTTCATTCCAGGATAAATTCAAAGAACACTATTTAGCAGTTCAAAGAAGGTCAAGGGTTAATATTAGGGGAATTTTTGGGTTAGTTGAAGTTAATTGAGTCTAATCACATAATAATTCTATTACTCATCATAATGTTCTACTACATTAGTGGACCCAAGCTCTAAAAAACAGAACTGCATTGGGTAGGGAATAGGCTGTCCAGCAGGGGGTTGATGGTGACAGGGGCAAGGAGGAGAACCTAGGTGTGAATTATGATCCAACAGAAATTCTTTGGTGCTATGGACCCCAGATGTTTGCATTAGGTCAGCCGTAGCTTCTACTAGATGCCCTGGTGCTTTCTGGGTTGTTGGTGCTTTCCTTACTTGAGAGTATGTCCCACATGTGTTGAGATGGAGCCTTGTTTCCAGTGGGTGGCCATGAGGGCATTTTGAAGGTGAACAAGCTCTTTATAAACCATGCAAAAAGCTGCTTCCTGGCCATCTGTAAAATTGGTAAGTCTGCCAGTCCAAAACACTGGTTTAACCTGATCCACAACGACATTGAACTCATGGACAATAACTAGTACTATGTTCTTGGCAGGATTAAACTCATGCAGATCTTAAAACTGGGTGATAGATGTTGAGGTGTCAACCAATCAGACTTGGGGTTATAAGTATGCTTTCAATGCCACAAGATTTAGTCACCTGGGACCTCATTGCCCTCCTGAATAATGTAATTAGAAGTGATACACAGAAGTCCCATTACTACTTTTTGAGACAGCCCAACTTTCTGGATAATGTGAGGGGGAGATAGACTAGGCAGAGCAACAATGTCCAATGTTTTGTTATGTGTGTGAATCTCTGAAATCAGGTAATATTTTCTCTTAACCTCATGACTATAATCTGGAGAACAGTGAAGAAAACTAGCATTTAAGGAGTGCTTGTGATTGGTCAGACTCTCTGTGGGCTATGTATTTCTCATGGTTACCTTCTGAAGAATCAAAAATGAGCAGGGACTGAAAGAAGTCAAGTCCCATGCCTAAGGCCACTCTTTCAGTCCAGGCTGTAGAAGTACCATCAGCATTTGGGGAACCTGTGGGTCTAGTTGACTTTGGCTTCCTCACAGAAGGCTTATAGACCATAGAACTGGATGGTGAATACCATGGGGTTCCTTCATTGGAGACACCTTTCCTGTAGGTTGGTAGGGTTAATCTCAGGCCTGACAGATACTCAATAGACACTCTGACTCATACAATGGCTTGCTGTGAGGGCTTTGAAAATGAAGTGACTACAGAAACTCTGGTTTACACTTTTCACACATAAGACACGTGCTTATTTTAATCCCCAGAGCTGCAGAGCTGTTTCCACTCAAATTATCCATCTTAGGAGCACATAATAAAAGGGTTCTTTTCACTGTTTCCCTCCTGTACAGTTCTGCAAACAACACCAGGTTCTGAAGAGCAAGTAACAGGCCCAACTTTGAGGAATTCTGATTATGCCCTTCAAAGACCTAGGATTTTATCTCACTATTTTTAGGAGGGGCCATTAATCTGATGGGTAAGAAAAATTGGAAAGATGACTTCACAGGGGAAGAGGAGAACAAAAACAAGGGAGTAACCTGTAGGAAAGAGGGTAGAATATTGAAGCCATGACACTGACCTTAAGAAAGAAGAACCATGGCAGGTATAATGGCATTTACTCCCAGACTGTGGGTTTAGTGGGATGGAGGAGGGGTTGTGTTTAAGATTCTCAATAAGAAATAGAAGGCAGAAACCTCTAGAACTCACTCCACTACCATTCCACATCCTGTATTCGGCAGGAGCTACCTCCTCAGTATGCAATATTTCTCTAGAAATACACTTAACATGGGTGAGTGTCTGTGTGTTTTGTTCCACCCCTCAATGTTATAAATCTATTAAAGATAAAAGCAGGAATCATAACAGGTTCACATCTAAATCCAGTGCCAAACAAAATTCAGAATCTAATAGATTCTCAACAAGGCCTTCTGAAGGATTGAATGACTATAAGAATGAGTGCATTTTGGAATAATGAAATGAATGAATAAAAGTGTGAAATCTAACCAAACACAGACTATCTAGTTTCTAACAGTTTCAAGGATAATATCCTGCAGGAAAATTTTGTCCCATTCCTAGAAATTTGCAAAGGAGAATTGGTTTGGATCAATAGAAATAACATGGAATTTTGCAATCTAGATTTGAGTTCAAAACTTGGCTCCACTTGCAAGGTGACTTTAGGCAATTTAGCCCTTTGTGCCTCAGTTTTATCTTCTGAAAATAGAAATATTATATAGTTAACCCTATAGAGTTATAGTCATTATCAAAATTAGGGTATACTCAATTTCTGGCACATAGTTGGTGCTCAGTAAGGTTGTGGCTATTACCAGTATTTTCCAAGTCCTGAAACTAAATACTGTGGTCCAAGATTAGGAACCCATTTTCAAGGCAGGAAGCATTGATTTCACTAAGTTTACCATATCATTTTCAGATATCGGAAAACTGGACTAAGTTGCCAAAACTATTGGACCACAACTGCACTCATCCCAACATTGACATTAAAAATACATTCCTTCCCCTCATTAAACTGTTATAGTTAAAGCTTCATCCCGGTGTTTCATAAACTGACTTTCAGACCACTCACGTATAATCAAATCAAGCCATTATTGAAGCATACTAGTAGTGGCCACTGATCAGAACATAAAGCTATTCCCCTGATTAGCCCCAAACAATTGCAAGGGCGCTCCTTATAAGCCTGAAAACCACCAAAGGGATGTTCAGGGGTCTAGCCAATGCAAGCAAGCCAGGTTACATAAGCAGGAGAGTGCAGTCAAGCTACAGGAAGCCTAACCAATCACAGTTAGTCCAATTACCCCAGTTACAGAGATAGAGCCCCGTTACTCTAGTTACAGAAACAATGCCCCATTAGATAGTTCCATGTTCTTAAAGGTTTCTATAGCAAAAAAAAAAAAAAAGAACATCTTGCCTCAGTCATGACCCTTCTACTTGGCATGGTTGTTTTACAGGATGAAGTCATAAAACAAAATGGAGTCACATTTGCTTCTACTATCACAAAACTAATAGTAATAAAAAATTTCTCAAGGAAGGTGGAATGATTACTCATGTAAGGCAATTTCTCTGCTTCTGAGTAAGTAACATTATGGTAAATATTAAGGTACAAAAAAATGACACCACCAGGTATGCCAGGTGATGCTGTAGAAACAAGCAACTCCCAAATCTCCAAGGGCTGAAAAGCATGTTACATGCCATTTGATGGCCAGCAAGGGGACTTCACTGAGAGATTCTGGCTAACTGAACAATGTTCATCTTGAATGGCACCAAACACCAGTGGCATGGGGAAATGTTTTATTATTGGTGGTGAAATGGCCATTGTGTTGGTGAGATGGTCCAGGCATAGTGACTGGCCTGACCTTATCAGTTAGCACCACCAATCATGAGGGAGCCTGGAAATGCAATGCCACTTTTTGACCAGAGAGAGAAGAAAGGTCAGCAAACACCACATGACAAAGAGACATCCAGGAAGCTCTATGAAAAGCATCCTGGGAAAACAGAGGCCACGAGAATGAAGGAAAGGTAAAGAAGCCACACCACAAGTTCTAGTGGCTCAGAATACAAGAGAAGTCACTTCAAATTTCCTCTTGTTCTCTTTAATGGTCAACTATATTAATATTATAACTGATCATTGATATCACTAGTCCTGCATCCACAGATATAACCATCCACAAACTGAATTTTTTCAGGGAAAATAAAATTGTACTGGATTCTGTAGTGAGATGGTATGTGTCTTCGGTTGTCATGGAAACACATGTATATGCATTCAACAAGTGTCAGGAAAGGTCAAATATTTGGCAAAAGCTGAGGCTGTCACAAATATCAGGCACAAAGAAAGCCATTCACATTATTTTCTTTGTCTCATCTTTAAGGGGCCAGAAAGACACAAAGGGCATTGGAGTTTTATTTGAAAAGAAGAAAAACATCAGGATGCAGACCTGCCACCAAACCCACTTATTCTCCCATGCTGAAGTTATCTCAAGGTGAAAAAAATGACTGAAAGGGAGTAACAGAGAAGGCCATTTTAATCTTTAATTTATTTGCAGATATCTCCACTGACTATTGCTGATTTTTGCTGTCACTGAAATAACTCCATGATAATCCCACCATATTAAGATGGTGCCTCTCTTAACAGGGCTTTTATTTGGTAGTGTCTGGTCAATTACTGTCTCACAACAGGCATGTATTAACAGCCCCTGAAAGTCCCACTACCTCAGATTCTGTGAGCAGTAGCAGACCCTGAGAAAATGCCAACTAGGCAAAGAGACATCCATGCAAACAACACTGCAGGCATGGACTTGTCTGCCTCACTGCTCAGGAGTTTTCAGCCAGAAAAATGGTCATGTTCAGGAGACACTGGGCCTCTCTAGAGGCATTTTTGATTGTCAAAAAAGGAAGAGTGGTCCTAGAACATCTAGTAGGTAGGATACAGGATGGCTACACATCATCTTGATGGACAAGCCCCACAACCCAAACCAGTGTTTGGTCCCTTGTGTTGCTTATGTTGAGGCACAGGAATCCTGGGCTAGATCATACATGCTGCATAGGAAAGCACTGGGTATTCTCTAGTTTATTACTTTGTCCCCAATGTGCTTTAACCACATTGATTTCTCATAGTAAGTGAGTAAGGGAGGAAAGAAACAAAAAAAAGGGGGGAGAGGGAGACACACAGCATATTATCAGAAGAAAGCTAAAACCTGTAGGGAGGAGAATTACTAATTTGGGCATGATTGTGGTGCTACATTCTCTCTGTCAAGAGTTCTACCATCCTTCCCCAAATTCTCCAGCTCAAGGTCAGTTGTGGATGTCAAGCCAGATGCTGCTCCTTGAATATCAGGCAAGATTCCTCCCAAGAATCAACCCTCAATTCAGAAAGTATTCTTTTCTCCTTCTCTGTCCCAAGCATGCACAATCACTGAGCACTTGACACTTCATGCACATGTACACACACACACACACACACACACACACACACAAACTAACATGAGGCATCAAAATCCATGGCCCCATGACAAAGCTGGTGGCCTGGAAAGGTCTCATGCCAGCTGCAATGAAAACCTGTTGACTTCTGGTCCTTTGAATTCCATGTGTTTTGTGCCATGCTTCACTTCCCCTTTCATGAAGCCATCAGAGAGAATAAAAGTCCCAGTGAAATGCAATGCTATACAAAGCTAGGCCACTGCCCTTTCCAGGAACAGAGGAGAGGCTGTTTGTTGACTGACTGAATTCTCTGTTCTGCTGGCCAAACTTTATGTCACACTGGGAGATACTTCATTAAAACAAGAAGTCCCACTGTTCTGCTGTCACCTACAAGGCTGCTTAGTGTTCATGAAGCATGTGACCTGGAATACCATAAACACAGGCCCTGGCCTGAGGGATCAGAGAGAAGGCTGCTAGGAGAACCTACAGAGTCACTTTCTCACTTTCTGGGGTCAGAAAATGCCGAGGCTTTTTACTTTTGGGACTCTGTTTTTTTTTTTTGTTTGTTTGTTTGTTTGTTTTGTTTTGTTTTTTGACAATGGTACTTTGCTGACCCTGAAGTGCATGACTTCCTAGGCTGCGTGTGTGTGTGTGTGTGTGTGTGTGTGTGTGTGTGTGTGTTGGGTGGGGAGAGGTACTGGTGATTGAACATTCTATAGCTGATCCACACCTGAACAAGATCCCTAGCCCCTTTTTGAATTTTATTGTGTGACAGGGTCTCACTAAATTGCTGAGGCCGACCTTAAACTTGCAATCTTCCTGCCTCAGCCCTTGAGTCACTTGAATTACAGGCATGTATCTCTGAACCCAGGCATGCCCTCCTGGAAATAGCTAACTCCTACAGGTATTCAGCCATCTCCCCATCATGTTCACATTATGTAAATTAACCAATCTAGTTCCCACACTATCAATCCCCTCCCTATTGGGCTCCCACCCTCCCAGTCTATTCTCTGCCTGCTCTAATTACAGCAAGAAGGGGTACCAGAGAATTAGGGATGGCCCCTGTCCCCTAGAGCCCACTGAAATGATTAAAAAATACGAATGCTAACCCTTCTTATGCTGCCTCATCTTTTCATTCTGTACAAATACAGTAAAGCCTCTTTCCCATGTTCTCCCTGACCTTTTACACCCTAGGCCTCCTGATCAACCCTGTGCTTCCCACGTGGTGCTGCACTACTGGTTATAGAAAACATAGCTCTTTATGAAAATCTGTTTCTGTGAGCCTCCTATACCTGATTAAAACAAACCCAAGACACTCTTACAACAACACAAAACCTGTAAAGCTTCTCAAAAGGGCCAGGGCAATTGGATCCATAGCCTGCACCCCTGGCCTGGGTCATGAGGATGAAACCAGCCCTCTGCTTTCTGTTAGATCCTCTGCATCTTAATATTGAGGAAAGGAAAGGGCTGTCAGGGGAGGTATGGGAGGAAGTCTGCTGAACTTGGGAAGTATAAAGTGTGCAAGCACTATTCCAGTTGTACACACTCTCTTCTGCCATGGCTGTAAATGTGAATCACAGAAGAGACCCAGGAGCAGACAAAAGCCCCCAATAGTCAAGAGTAGAGCTAGACTTGGACCCAAGATTCAAATACTAGTTCTTGTCCCATTTTTCCAGATATCTTTCCAATAGTCAAGAGTAGAGCTAGACTTGGACACAAGATTCAAATACTAGTTCTTGTCCCACCTTTTCAGATATCTTCCCAATGAACACTTTAAAGCATCAAAAGCATGCTCACCCTTTAGTAGTCTTACCCGGCAACTTTGGGGATCTGCACACCAGATCCAGACATGATCCAGAATTTCATAAAAGAAATTCATGATCCTCTGAATAGTGATCGAGAGTCATGTGACATGGGTTTCAGAGTTTCTTAAATAACAGATTGGGTATTGCTTCCATCTCCAGAAGACAATTAAAAATCAAAAGATTTATAGGGTTTTGACTATTAGCTATAGGTGTTGTGGTTGAGGGTCTTAAAGGGGACATTGCAACAGGATTCCCTGAGTTCCTGAGCACTAGGAAATGTGGTGTCCCAGGCTCTTGGATCTCAGGGTCTTTCCATCTGGACTGGAATTGGTTAATTCTGGATTCCTGTATGCTGTGGGTGTCAGTCTCTGAGGTCATCATAGAAGGAATTTTTGTAAAGTTGTGAAAAAGATCTTATTCTTGGTGGAGAGACCAAACCAGGGCATAGGTGATCAGCCCCAAGCATGCACTTGAAGGTATCATTAAAATTAAGTTTTCTGAGACACTCTGAGCCTAATACTGAAGGTCTGGGGTGTGGCTTGTGAAACTGCATTGCTTTCCAGTCCTCTAGTGAAACTGGTGTTGGTCAGGAGCACACTCTTGGAACCCAGGCTCAGCAATAGTATGATTTAGGCTGGACTGCTTCTTCCTAAATGACAGGGGACAGATGTGAGTGGTGGGAGCATGAGGTTCAGGGAATAATTCTATAATGTGGGCCCACTTTGTGTTTCTTTTCCAAGAAACAATTTATGTGCAGCTCTGCCTGGCTTTAGTGAACAGGGTATGTCTCATACCTCACAAAACTATCTGTTATCTGAAGGAGAAAAGCAGGCCTGAAATAATGCTGCTAAGAGGAAACCAAGTTACACTGAAGAGGGAGATTTTGTGACTCTTTCCATGTGTCAGATTCTAAAACTCAGGGACAAAAAATAATTTTTTTCTAACCATAAAATCTGTAATAATTTATTGTTAAGAATCCAATGAGGGGCTGGGGATGTGTCTCAAGTGATAGTGAGCTCGCCTGGCATGCGCAGGGCACTGGGTTTGATCCTCAGCACCACATAAAAATAAAAATAAAAGATATTGTGTCCACCAAAAACTAAAAAATAAATATTAAAAAGTTCTCTCTCTCTCTCTCTCTCTCTCTCTTTCTCTCTCTCTCTCTCTCTCTCTCTCTCTCTCTCTCTCTCCCCCTCTCTCTCTAAAAAAAAAGAATCCATTGAGAACCAGTCATTATGGGTCAAAGTGACCTAGAGTTATAATGGCAGTGGGGACTTGACAGTCTGATGTCATCTAGGTGTCAGTTCAAATTCAAATGGTAGAACTGGAATCTGTGAAATCTTCTCTGGGATCCCCAATAAAAGTACAGTGTAGGAAAGGCACACTGTTTCTTTTTTCTATGTGAGGACCCATTATTTCCTTGAGACTGTCCCCTTTTCCTGTTTATTCCATCAATAAACTCCTGCCTATTACTCTGAGTGACACGTCTGAAGTCTTTCTGACTTGATTACAAGAATTGGATTTGAAGTGGGGAGTTTTATAGTTGTCTCAATTTCCCAGAAAGCACAAGCCCTGTATCACTAAACATTTAAAATGTTCTTGTGATATACATTGAATTTGCTCCAGATACACTGTCCATATTTGCAGGGCCTTTCTCTCCAGCTCTTTCAGGACAAGCCAATATATAGAGCTAAGATAAGCCAAGATAGACCTAAACACTGCGACTGTCATTCTCCTCACACTCTAGTGGGTAGGTCCACTAGGAGATAAAGTTGTATCTGGTTCCTGAGCAGCAAAGGCCCTTGGTTCCTACTGCAGCATCCAAATGGTCAAAGAGGTCAGGATGGTCATCATCTACAGTCGGTGAGGCCAGGTTTTAAATGTCTCCACAGGATAGATGTAAATTTCCATCACTTTTACACAAAAACTTTCATGTGATGTGTTTCATGCTAGAGATTTACCAACACAAATTGAAAGCCTCTGTACTGGACAAATAGCAGGATTTCATAAGAGGATCATTTCCAGCCTGCAGTCTCTGGGATTTGGCTATATGCTTGGCCCGATAAGACCACCCTTAGATTAGCCAATTAGAAATGAACAGTGCTCTTCCCTCCTCCCTCCTATCCTGTTCAGCCAAAAACCACAAGTACATTAGCCAATCAAAAGTGATCCCTACTTTGACAATCCATCAACTGGGATCCACAACCTGGCTCTACTTGTTTTACTCCTTCAAGAAATGTACCGCAGTTGATGTGGTTCATAACATGCATTGTAGATCTAGTAAAAAATGATTTGCCTGCATCTATAAACAAATTATTGGTTACAAATGCATGTCAACTGACAAAAATGTATATATAAGACAGCAAAAAACCAAGAAATTTCAGAGTTAATTTATCCATTGGACACGATAGGCAGAGTGTCTTTTGTTTTTTCATGGAAATGTTTTATTTTGGAATCCTAAGATAAATAAATAAATACAATCTGTCCTAGAGTACTTTCATCTTCATACCAACCCAGGAGCAAAATGTAACTCTCAAACTTCTTTTCATAGCAATGGGCCCATGAAGGCAAAATCAACTCTCTAGGCCTCTCAAAAGTCATGCTCCAAATTATGGCCACAATTTAGTCATTCTTAAGGCTTATATGGACTTAATTTTTTCCCCAAATTTTTTATTGATACATTAGAGTTGTACATAATGCAGGGATTTGTTGTTACATATTCATAGATATACACAATATACACAACATAGCAATATAATATGACCAGTATCATCCCCAGCATTCCTCCCTTCCTCCCCACCTTCCACCCTTTGGTCCCTTTTTTCTACTGATCTCTTTGATTTTTAGGAGATCCACCTTCAGCTTTGCTTTCCTCTCTAACTTCATATATGACTTGCAAACATTAACCCTGTAAATTTGACTTATTTCCCTTAACTGATGGCCTCTAGTTCCATTAATTGTCCTGAAAATAACACAATTTCTTTTTTCTTTATGGCTGAATACAATTCCCTTGCATATCTCTACAATATTTTCTTTATCCATACATCATTTTATGGACACCTATAGTTCAGTGATTTTGAATTATGCTGCTATAAACATGGGTATGGATATATCCCTGTAATATGATAATTTTCATCCTTCAGTATATATATTGAGGAGTTGTATAGTTGGATGATGTGGTGGTTCCATGCCTAGTGTTTTGACAAGTTTTCATATTGATTTCCATAGCAGTTGTACTAAATTACATTCACACCAACAGTGTAAAAGTGTTGCTTCTTTTTCTCCACATCCTCTCCAGCATATACTATTATTATTTATATTCTTGATCACTGCCATTCTTACTGGTGTAAAAATAAATCTCAGTGAAGTTTTGTTTTTCATTTCCCTAATTGGTAATGATGTTGAACATTTTTTCATATATTTGTGGGCCATTTGTATTTCTTGTTTTGAGAAGGGTCTGTTTAATTCATTGTCCCATTATTAATTGGATTGTTTGCCATTTTTGGAGATTTAATATTCAGGTGTTGCTTGTTACCATTTCCTGTCACACCACAACTACAAAATAAAGGGAATTGAGAAAAATAAGAGGTCAGAGCACAGTACTCTTGGTTCCAAGTGACAAAATCAACTCAAACTAATCTAGGGAAACCTGGTGGTGGTGGTTTTTTTTGTGTGTGCTAAGGGTACTGGGGGTTGAACTCAGGGGCACTCAACCACTGAGTCACATCCCCAGCCTTATTATGTATTTAATTTAGAGACAGGGTATCACTGAGTTGCTTAGCAAACCTCACCATTGCTGAGACTGGCTTTGAATGCACAATCTCCTGCCTCAGCCTCCTGAGCCACTAGCATTATAGGTGTGGGCCACTGCATCCAGCTGGGTAAGATATTTATGTTTTACAGATTATTTTTATAATAGCTAAAGACTGGTAGGAATACAAATATCCAAAAGGAGCAAAGTGGCTGGGTCAACCATGGTACAGCTGTTCTACAAGCTTTTATGCAGACTTAAGAATAATGATTTAAAACATGCAATGTTTTTGTTCCAAAAATGGTAACAAGCAACACCTGAATATTAAATACAGATAATGCTTAAATTTAAAAAAATAGTAAATTGCATGTGTGATGAGATTATGAATATGCTATGTGATGCTGCATTTCCTGAGCAAACTGTTTCAATCCATATACAACTATAGTGGCACTAGTGAACTTCTGGGGCAGTGTGTAGAAATAGTAAGGATGGGGGTATGTGATGGTCATCATTATACAAAATATATGTATGAAGATTTGAATTTGGTGTCAGCATACCTTATATACAAACAGAGATATGAAAAATTGTGGTATATATGTGTATTAAGAATTGTAATGCAAAAAAAGAGTACGTGTATAATGGAATAATTTTGCGTGAACATACTTTATATTCAGAATTATGAAAACTTATGCTGTAAATGAGTCATAATGAATGTAAGACATTCCACTATTTCATGTATGTAATAATGAATAAATAAATATCCAAATACACTCTCTGTCCCCATGAAGAGTCTCAGAGCTGCCTGGGACACCCAACTCTGGCCTGCATGCCCTACACAGCTGTCCCTGCAATGTCAGGTTAGGAATCTCATCCAGGTATGCCTAGGCTGTAGGAGTTCTGTATTTAGGATTGGGTCTCTGATAGTCTTCGTGATTGTGGCATGTTTCTGTGTAAAGGTACAGAATGTCTGGCTGCTGGGACGTTTCTGTGAAAAGGTACAGAATGCCTGGTTATGGGGAAACTCCCGTGTAAAAGACATGGGAAGCCTGACCACTGTAGCAGTGCTCTTCATGAGGGTTTCAACCTTGATCTTAGGCACAAAGCTAAGAAGAATTTGTTTGACAGATAACTATAATGTTTCATCAAGCTCCAGTGCTCCTGGAGCTGCCTGCCTAATAGTAACTTCAGACAATGGACTTTTTTTTTTTTTTTGAGAACTGCACATTGCATATTGTAACTGTGAAATGTAACTGCAACATAAGCAACTTTGCCAATACGTAAACAATAATGTGGTTATGGTACTAATAACCTAATGTAACCTATTTGTATAAATAAACATGTCCACTTGGACAAAAAGTCATTCTGCCACCTTCCCTGCCCCTGTACCTTGTCTGTGTTTCCTCTTTATTATTATTCTTTACTCTAGCCATTCCTGCTTCATGGGAGGTGCCACATGAGAGGAATAGCACTGAATTTTACAGAATGCATGCGGTCTTGAGGAATTTTTTTCCCTAAATTTTAAGGCTTATAATGGACATTCATATTGAACTGAATGTGTCAATGTTGCCTGGGTTGTTGAGACCTCACCCTGACCTCAGGGAATTTAAAATTTAGAGTAAATATTCACAAGTGAAGTCTTTACATCTTGTTTCTCCTCTAGTATTGTAAGGAAATTCAAAGTCACCAGACTCTTCCACAGGCAATGGTTACAGTAGGTCTCTGTGTCGCTTTCTTCTGTCTCTCTCCCTTCTGCCCACCCCTCATCAGCAGAATCCTATAAGAGGGGATCCTTCATCAGTGTTGCTTAAGGTCATAAGTTGACATGCTGCTTGTTAACACGAGGATGAAACTAGAGCCCTGGTCCACTTCCTTGTTTGGGCTGCTACCTGCACTGGCCAGAAAATCCTAGTAGAACATGGGCCATGTCTACTATGAAAGAGTCAGTGCCAACATTGAGCACAGTATCTGGTCCTCTATGCCCAAAGGGACAGCTGCATTAATTTAACCTCAATAATCCAAGAGTGTACTGACCTCAAGTTGGGACTCCCACAGACACATGGCACACCATAGCTGGGAGCATCTTGGGCACATTGGTACCAGTCAAAGCCTCGCTTAGCTAGGGAATTGGCCTTTAGGGAAATGCCCATCCCTCTTACCAAGATCTAAGGACACAGTCTGGTTCCCATTCACCTATACTTCATGGGGAAAGGTGTGGCTTTGGTCCCAATATGTTTCTTTCCTTTCCTGCTCCCCAGATCTCTTCTCTCACCTAATCCCATATCCATTTCTCTTATCATCATGGGCAGAACAATTGGGTACTGAGCATCCCTGGACTCATGGGCATGTGCCTTAAGCTTCCCAGTCATTCTTCAAGAGAAATATTGTTTCAACTTCATATATAGAGCAAAATGGATCCCAAAAATGCCATGAATACTGTTGTTAAAAGAGAAAAGTAAAAAACACAAAAAAGGCAACATATTTTGGAGTTAGAGAAATGTAAATTAAAACTACACTTAGATTACATCTCACCCCAATCATCATGGCAATTATCAAGAATACAAGTAACAGCAAATTTGGGGGAGAATGTGGGGAAAAGGAAACACACATGATTGGTTGGAATGCATATTGGTGCAACATCTGCAGAAAGCAGTATGGAAATTTATAAAAAAAAAACTAGGAATAATATAAGCTTTTTAATCAACTATCACACTCCTCAGCATATGTCCAAAGGACTTAAAAATCAGCATACTACAGTGACACGGCCACATCAGTATTTATAGTAGCTCAATTCACAATAGCTAAGCTATGGAACCAACCTAGATGCTCATCAACAGATGAATGGATAAATAAATTGTTGTGTATATACACAATGGAATATTACTCAGCCATAAAGAATAATGGCTTTATTTTTTTCCAGTAAATTGATGGAGATGAAGACTATTGTGCTAAGTGTTTGGTGCTGGAGATTGAACCCAGGTCCTTGTGCTTGTGAGGAAAGCACTCTACCAGCTGAGCTATATCCCCATCTCTCTTGATGACATTTGGAGTCTAGACCACAATGAAGGAGGGAGGGAATAGGAGAAGTTCAGTAGATAAGCCAAAGAAGCATGAAAGGAAGGGAGCAGAGAAAGGAAAGACAGTAGAATGAATTTAACGTAATTTTCCTATGTATGCATGTGAAAATACACAAGTGATTTCCAACATTATGCCTGACCACAAAAATGGGATTCCTAAATAGAATAAGATATATCCTATGCTTGTATGATTTTATTAAAATGGATTCTACATCATGTATAATTAATAAGAACCAAAAAATAAAATATAAAAAATACTGAATAGGAAAATGAAACCAAATTGATGGCATCATAACCTAATGATGAAATGTCTTCAAGGTGCATTCCAGTATTTTCTGCATCTCTCCCCAGTGGTGTCTGCCAAAGGTGTTGGAGCCTGAGAGAAAGATAGAGGTCCAGGGCACTTCACAGAGGAACAGAAAGGACCCCACACCTGTAGCATTCACCTGCAGGTGAAGGAATCCAAGGAGGCAGGTAATCTCAAGGCCTCCCATGTGTAACTAGGACAGAGAGAAGCAGGATGCATTTTAGTGGATTAGTGAGTATATATTTATTGGAGTTATTTATAGAATTAAGAAAATGTGGAGTCAGCTTTCCTAGACTCACAATGAAAATCAAATGTTTTTTTCTTGAAGAGGCAGACTCTTGAGCCCCTCTTAACAATGTCTTCTCTGTATTATGTGACTTCTGATCCCACTGAGCAGTTAGTTATGCTGTTTTTTTTTCTTGTAAAGTGCAGAGTGTCCAGCTGCAATTAAGGATGCACACCTGAGAAGGGCCTTTGAGACTTTTGCACCCACTGCCTGGAATTTAGGCAAAGGGCAGAAAGCAGGGAGAACACCCAGGTTGGCCTTGGTTTGGGCAAGGCTGCCATCATGTGGCCACCACAGATACTTCTCTCAAAAAATGGCTTGCCAGTGATTTTGCCTCCAGGTGGAATTTAGCCTCAAAATGTAGATTAAACTTAGTTCAAGGAAAATTAGGCTCTAATGTTACCATATACATTGCATCTTCTCCAGGACACCTGCCAAGCCTGCTGTGAGCCTCCACAAAAGTGGGCAGCAATACACTGACAACTTCCCAAGAGGCTGAAAGGTTATTTCTTTTTGTATAATATAGCACAGATAAAGAGATGACAAGTCAGCACCCCAAAGAATAGTGAAGGAAGAGGCCCAGGTAATGAAACTTTGAAGAATTAACCTCAATTTCTTAGCATTAGAACTCAACAGAACTTAGAACTCTGGTAACCAGGCACATACATTCCAGAGAGAGTGCCTTATTCAGTTCATTTAAAGGGAGATATGCAAAATAAAAAGATGTTTTCATGATCTAGCCAAACCTTCCAAGGTTCTAGGCACAAAAGTGTACAGAGCACATTTACATGTTGGCTCAGCACTCACACCAGACCCTTATGGCCACTTATCAGGAGGCACAGACAGGTAAAAGGGAGCAGCCCAGAGAAGACCAATCCAGGCAAGTCCTCATCTGAGATCACATCTGGAAAGTATTTTGACCTTCCTGTTCTGTGTATGTGTGTGTGTTGGGGTGGAGGGGGAGTGGCAGTAATTGCAGGGGACCTAAAATGGCAGAATTAGGTTATTTCAGAAAATGGGTAATAGGGTGGATATTTAAATATTTGATTCTAGTTTTTCTACTCAAATATTTATCCAAAGACCTTATTCTCTAATCCAGTATATGGAGGCCTATACATATGTTTATCTATATCTGGTCTGTGCATAAAAATTTTCAATGGGAGTATCCTTTGTGGAAACAGCGATTTATTACATGTTAATTATTGTCCTACATTTAAGACAATCACTTTGCTGAGTTCCATGTATATCATCAAGGAGCTACTTGTTAATTCCATCTTGGGGAAATAGCAAGTGCACCACACAACCCACAATGGTATCTCTGGTCTGAGGTTAGATGATCTTACTGGAGACGGGTCTCCACAGGAAGGAACTGGAGATGGCTGGAATATGCCAGAACAAATACCCAGATTGGACACTCCATTAATCTTTGAGAACTTTACCACTTGGATGACCTACATGTCCATTCCCAAAGAAATATAGACTGTATTATTCCCCTGACAACATAATACATGTAAATCTTCAGATTACATATTTGTAGAAATAACAGAGAAAATATTTTCACATTATTGTCAGTGTTTACTGGGCACTAAATATTTCTTTCTGTTTAGCTACCTGACCCAGGTAGCTCATGCAGCAGTCAACTCCACTGACCTTCTAGTCCTTTTATGAGACTTATATACCAATATTCTTATGAGGAAAGTATTGACACAAAGAGGCGTGAGAGTTACACAAACAAAGGAGGAAAAAGTTATCTGTTTTTCTTTCTTTTTTTTTTAATGACTGTGCCATACCACACAAAAAAATCTCTGTAGCTCCTTAAGGTAAGGAGCTTTATCCCTCACATGCCTTCAGAATATTCTAGTAAGAAATGTCTTTTCTTGCATCAGGTCAGCCTTTCAATGCTTTTGGGATGTGATGTGATCCAATTGTAATTTCATTTAGCCAAAGTGCAGGAACAGTGTATGTGTATCATAATGGGCTGTATCAGTGTCACAGGGCTATCATAAGACAATGCCACAGATGGAATTAAACAAAAATTTATTTGTTCTATTTCTAGATTCTTATATCAAGGTGCTTGCTGGAATGATTTCCTTTGAGGCCCATTCTTTGATATGTAGATTGCCATCTTCTGTCTCCATGTTTCCATGACATTTTTATGGGCTTCTGTGTGTCTTTATTGCTGCTGTTTATAAGGAGAAAAAGTTCATTGGATTAGACTTTACACCAATTAACTGAGTTAACATTAATCATGCCTTTAAGAATCATATATTCAAACAGAGTCATAATCTGAGGCACTTTGTATCTAGAATATCAACACATGTGATTTGGGGAGGGGACACAATCAGCTGAAAACATAAACTAGTCTCCTGCTGAATACATACTCTTAGGAAAGGAAATAGTGAGTAAAGACACACACACATGTAACATTTTAATAGCTACCATCAGATTATATCACAGAAAGGTTGCTAAAGTTACATTATCACAAGGAATTTCTGGTTGTAGCTGCTTCTCTGCAGCCAGGATTCCCTAGGGGTTGTATTTAAGAAAATAAAATTGGTTAATATCTTGTACTTGTAGCAAATAAAATCACACTGTTCCATTTTTTTCCAGTTTTCCAAATGACAAGTTTGATTTACCTTTCAGTTCATTATCAGCTATTTAGATTTTTTCTTCACTGAGCCATACTCAGATTTTGGGCCCTGTGATGTGATTTCTTGCAACCTGTAGTCTCCAAGCATTTGCCCCTATGAGGAACCTGGTTTGACATGTAGGGGAAAATTAGGATCAGAACACTTTTGAGATCTGAGAAAACCACTTTATTAGTATGACCACCATCCCAGAGAGATGATTCCCAAAGTCTGAGCCCTGAGCACTTTGGAACTTCTACTTTTATACAAAAGCAAGTTTGAGGTACATCAAGGCAACAGAGTTGGTGCAATGCCATTGGATGGTGCAGTCTACATTCCTTACATGGATGCAAACTTGTGAACAATGTAAGAGACTCTTAGCTCATAGAGCTTAGGTACTTTTACTGCATTAAAACTAAAGGGGGATTGTTCTGTCCCCATCGCTTTATTTCCTGCTTCTGGTACTGTGATTACCTTTTACAGGTACTTATTAGCCACTGAACTCCTCTATGGTTAAATGTCAGTAAAAAGAGCTGCTGCTAGAAAGCATAAAAAAAAACACAGCCTGAGTTAAACTGCTGAGTTTCCATTTTCCTCTACCACAGACACCTCTTTCTGACTTATCTCACATGAAAGAAGGATAACCAATAGTCTTCAAGTCAAAGGGACTTCCTGGGTTGTCTTCTCTAGGCTCTGTCTTTAAAATGGGGAAGGAATCATATTTCTCCAGATGGGCATCCTCTATATTAGGAACAACCCAGACTTTGAGGAGCTTTGAAGGAATTTTACACAGTTCTGTCCTGGACAGTTCTCAGTTGTGACACATGCTGTTGAGAAGCCATTTGGTATCTAGAAGCCTGTGTTTTCTCACCTCTACGATTGGATGCTTTTGGAGGACACGGGTGGATAATGGATTCATGAGTTCTCTTGATATATATAGATTCTGTGCTTCCACAGCTGACAGAACATCTTGAAGATACTCTGAAGTTACTGCTTTACCATTATATGGCATTCCACAACAATTTTCTTTTCAGAAGATTATAACCTTGACACCATGGACACTCATGTCATTCACATACCCAAATACACTATATCACCTCTTCCTTGTTTGAAATCCAAATGCAAATTACCTGATTATTCATGGTACTGTGAAAATTATTTATTTTTATTTGGCCTCCTTTTACTCTATGTCTTCAATAATACAATTTTCTGCTACTTCCCTTTTCAGCCCATGTCCATTTTTATTTTGAAAACACAGGACTTGGTGGTCCTTTATATCCTTCTAAATCAGCCTGTTTCTATAATTGATAAACCCTGATTAAACTGACCTCATTTTTGATATCAAATATATTTTTGATGTGTAAAAAGGGGACATGACGAATTAGATTTGTTTTTTGCCCTTGTGTAAACTGAACCAGGATTCCCTGGATCCTGAAATGAGAGGCCCAAGATGACTCAGATGTATGAGAATGTTCTGTTCATATTATACTAAGTAATTCACTGGACTGGAATATATATATCACAAATCCTGCTTTTCACTTTCCAAATTGGAAGAGAATAAGAAATGTTGTGTCTTGTGATCTGGTGAAGATGTTTTGGCTTTGCAATCAGACACAGCTCATCCTAAGTCCCAGCCCAGCTGTTTATTAGTTGTCCACTGAAAGAAACAGATATTACAACCTGGCTAATAGGTCTAAGGCCAAATTGTCAAATAAGGTGTTTGCCTTTAATGTATTTAAACAATAGAGTCAAGGCTGTGGGCAGATTACAAGGTATGTGTCCCTAAACCCCTGGGAACCCATCTTCTTCTTTTTTTTTTTTTTGCTGATATTTGCAATGGGAAATGTTGGGGTTTGAGTGTGCAGAGTTTAGCTCCCTCAGGCCTGACATATTGCAAGAGCTGTGGCTGTGATTTAGGTCAGCTGAGGCAGACCTCAGTTAGGAGGAGGAAAAGTTCTCTTCCCCTTATCGCAAGTCACAAGTTCTGCATGGTTTGGCCAAGAGGAAGAAGATTCCTGCATACTTGTCCCAGGAACAGTACATTCTAAAGAAACAAATGCATCCTCAGGGGATTAGATAATGTCTACAAAGAACTTTGGGAGGGTACTTATCAAATAAACAGGAACGATCTGAATTTAGCTCTGTGTACCCGCTGAGGCATGATATTTGGGCAATGTGGGTAAAGTGTTATTTGAAGAATTGCTTGCTTTGTTAGAAGAAGAATATAAAAGGAACTTGCAAATAAACCTCAGCATGCAGTTGCAACTGCTGCCTTTGCTCTGCATCCCCTGTGTCCTGGTTATTTTGCAACCCTTACCCAGGGACCCGAACACTCTAGACGTTCACAGGGAAAGAGCCTCTGACCAGCACCAAGTGGGAAAGCCTTTCCTTGTTAAAGCTCCCTGCTCTCATTCAGGGCATTGTCTCTACTGCTAGTTGAGCCTGAGGAGAAATATTAGCAAGGAACTGTAGCCCTCTACTCTAGCACATAAAAGGTTAGACCAGGTCCCTTACCTCTTTGATGTAAGGGCTTCCACAGATCACAAATTTGGAACTTGGCTCTATGCTTCCATATGCTGGAGAGAAATGATTTGAAGGTATCATTCCAAAAATACATATACTTCATTACTATAGCCATGTAAAGGTAATATTATGGATATATTGGGTTATGTTATTAAAAAAAAAATTCAACTTTTTTTTGTGTGTGGGTATTTGTGTGTTGCTGGAAATCGAACCCAGGGCTTTGTGTATACATGGCAAGCACTCTACCAACTGAAATATATATATTATTTTCATTTTTAATGTGCATACTAGAAAATTTTAAATTACTCTTGCCTTATGTATCGTTTCATTGGACATTGTTGCTTTATTTATTTTTTATTAATTTGTTTTATTGACTTTGTTGCTTTAGAGGGTTGCTTCCCAGCTGTCTGTCTCCCAAGAAGACCAAAGAACAGAAAAATTAAATGAAAACCTTTACAGTAATTGTCATTTTTTTCATTTACAAATAATATACAGGCGTATATAACCCATAAACTGAAATTACCTTATATACAAGGTTAAATGCAAATGTTCTGTAGTTGGGCTAGATCCCACTTCTGAGATCTTAAAATAGCAGCAGCCTGAGGCTCTGGGGTGCAATTCCCAGGTCTAAAAAGAAAAGAAAAGAAAAGAAAACCTGTCATTCTGGCTTCATTCTTGCCCGGAGTGGATATCATCCCCTGGCACTCAAAAAGAAGGCTCACCGACTCAGGCTGGGGAGCAGAAAACTAACTGAAGCCCCTTCCAATCAGGAGTCTTGCTGAGCATTGTCCAATCCAGAGCGCAGCCAGCAAGGAGGGGGCGGGCTTCTGCGCTTCCGTTACTGGCCTTTCCTCCGGAGTCCTCCATTTCTGCCTTTCAGCTCCAGGTTTTGGTCCGGTACTTAGGATCCGGGGTTGTTCTGCGGCGCAGGTGCTGAAGGTCCCCAGGGAGCATGTCTAACTGCTGAGCACCAGGAAATGGTGAGTGTGCTGCGGCACCTGGAGCCTTGGCAGGGAGGCTGGGGAAGGAGCCTTCAGGCAGTACTGGCTGTGGAGGGAACCGGAGCTGGTAGAACCGGACTCCGGGCAGCTTCTGCCGTCCGCAGGCCGTAGCCCTCCTTGGGGGAATCGTCTCTCAGTCCCACTGGCTAGCCAGATGGGGAACGTGTCAGTGGCGGAGACCCCCCGCAGCCTCCCACCCGCTTCGGAAGTCCTCAGCCCCAGCTCAAGTCCTATGTGGCTGAGGAGCGCGGTGGCTGGTGCAGCCCAGCTTCTGCCCCGGGGCTGTGGTGCTTGACACGTGTGAAGAGCGTCGGAATCCTATCTCCAAATGCTGTTTTCCTCTAGGAGGAGAGCTGTGGTGTACAGGGTCCTTGATTATTCCCAAGCTAGGTACTTTTCAATTTTTTTTTTTTTTGTTTGTTTTGTTTTGGTACTGGAGGTTGAACAGAAGGGTGCTTTACCACTGAGCCAAATCTCTGGTATCTTTTATTTTTATTTTATTTTATTTTTTTTAATTTTGAGACAGATTGCAGCTAAGTTGCTGAGATTGGCCTTGTTATGGTTTGATGTATATCGACGTTCCTATTTGCAATCAAGTATATCATTTTTACACATGGATTCACCTATGGATTTTGTTTGTATTGTGATTCCATATATATATATTATAAGTTTTATGTGGACATAATACCTTATTTTATTTATTTATTTCTTAATGTGCCGCTGAGGTTGGAACCCAGTGCTTCTCACATACTAGGCAAGTGCTCTACTACTGAGCTACAACTCCAGCTCTATATTGTGATTCCTTGATTATTATAATAGTAAAGTTTCATAATATATATGTGTCAGGTGATGATAACTACTTATTTTTTTCTTATAATTGAAAAGTTTCTTGTCTAAGTTTGCATATATTTAACTTTGTGGATGGATTTTGGAACTGTTTGTTTTGATTTTGTCTTTAATTAAAAGTAAAGCATGCTGTATTTTTTTTTAAATTTAATAGTTTTTAGAAGGACAGAATGCCTTTATTTTATTTGTTAATTTTTATGGGGTGCTGAGGATCGAACCCAGTGTCTGATGCATGCTAGGCAAGCACTCTACCACTGAGCTACAGCCCCAGCCCAGCATGCTTTTTTAAAAAAAGAAATTAGTGCATTATAGTTATACATAATATTTAGGTTCATTTTGGTATAATTATACAAGCATGAAATATAATTTGTTCCTCTTCAGTACCCAGTACTTCCCTTTTCCCTCTCCTGTCTTCCCCTGTTTTCAATTTATTTGTAGAGTTTTAAAAATTACTGCTTTATAGATGCACATAAATGTAAAATTGACATTGATATATTCATATATGTACATAGAAATTTTGATGGGAAAATATTGTAAGCTAATTTTGGAAAAATTATCTTTGTAGTGATGAGTTTTATCATCTACACATGGGGTGTGTAATTGAGTCTTTTATGTATTTCTGATTCAATTTTTTTCATAAGTTGTATATACTTTTTTTTTAAACCTGTTTACATGGGAATCACCACATGCATATGGAGCCTATGTAAAACCTAAACATGGTGTGTTATACTATTTTTTTAATGGATGCACTGTGACAAAAATGTGACTTGCCCCTAGTGACCTCTTTCCCCACAGTTTATTACTCATCACTTCCATTCTTTTGAACCATCACTCTGGGTTTCAAGTGTTTGAATGTGTACTGTTTTCCTACATGTTATCATGGTCAGATGTACTATAATTTCAGTATGTTTCTGTGGGGGAGTATTATGTATCTTTATTAGCAAAAGAGTTTCCACCAATAGATAATAATTCTAAAGAAGTTTAGGGGAATAAATTTGTTTCATATCTTCATCAATACTAATTTTGTCTAGGATGGGATTTCATTTTACATTTCTCTAATTTCTAAAAATGTTGAATTTTTTATGTTTACTGAATACTTAGATGTCTCCTGTATAAATTGGCAGTTTGTTTCTTGCCTGCATTTCCTTTGTGATTTCTGGTTTAAAAAGATAAGAAAATAGATTGAAAGAGGCAGCTGGAGTTTGATTTCAGGAAAAAGAATGAATTTACTTTTAATTATTAAAAATTTTTATTTCCATTTTTTCCTTCTTTTGTGTATGTATTGTAGGTTTCTTGTCTTATTTTTGGAGGTTATTTCAGATGGAATTCTAGGGCTTTTCTTTGGAAATTCTAACAAGAAAAAGAAATAAGGCAAATCTCTCTTCCCTATGACTGCAGAAAAATGAATATATTTTCTCAAAAACACTTGGTAAGTAAATTTTTGAATGACAGTCGCTAAAACATCCACTCTTCTTCCTTGAAGGTTTTTTTTTTTTTTTTTTGAATGTTTTTGACAGTGAATCATGTATCCTATTACCTTGATTTTGGAGTTTAATACAAATCATATGGGATAAGATTTGGCCAATCCTAGAAATATTCAGACATGATTTTATTTTTAGAAATAGTTACATTTTTTTCCCCAATATCTTACAAGCCCTTTAGATTATTTTCTTCCTTGTGTCTTACTCAGACTCTGGGACTTCAGTGTGCTTTTTTGTACCCTGTAATCTCTAAGCATTTGCCCCCATCAGGAGTCTGGGTTGATAGGTCTTGTTTCTCCAAATTTCCTTTAACATGAAGGAAGATAATACAGTTGTGTCGCTCCTGGGACATTTTCTCTAGGCACTCTCTTCAAAATGGGGGAGGAAATAATATTTATCTGGACTAACTTCCCCTATATCAGGAGCAAACTAGTCTTTGTGGAGCTTTGAAGGCATTTCATATAGTTCTGTTTCTGGGTAGTTCTCTATGTGCTGCTGAGTTGCCATTAGATGTCCAGAAACTTATGTTCTCTCATGTCTACAATGGGAATAATTTTAGAGGACACAGATGGATTATGCGCTTCATGGAGCCTACTAATACATGTGTATGCCCTGGCCCATAGATGACAAAGCACCTGGAAGACACTGCAGATACTAACAGTTTAACCATCATCTGCAGTCACATGGATTTTCTTTCAAAAGATTGTGGTAACCTTTTCATTATAGGCCCCCATGTTATCCACATGACCAAATATAAAATGTTGAGTCCTCCTCATCTGAATTCCAGATTCCATTTCTCAGGTGATTCAAGGTGGTGCAACTAATTGAATGTTTCTCCTTGCCCTCCATTTGCTCTATGTCCTCCATAAAAGATTTTTATGCTTAGAGGCATAAAATAATTTATATATATATATATATATATATATATATATATATATATATATAATACATAGTATATAAACATACATATTTAGTATATAAAATATATACTATGTATACATGTATGCATAGTACATATATACTATATATAGAATATGTGTGTATATACTATGAATTATATGTGTATATTATATATACTAGTATACATACATATATAATACATAATAATACACACAAACACATACACACACACAGAAATCCTGCTGTTTTGAATATGTTCACCTATGTTTAGAAAATGACAGAAACCTGGATCATTTTCTGATTTTAAAGGAGGACTGAGATTATGTCTGAACTGGAATTTCTCTGGGTCCTGCAATGGGAGCCCCATGACAAAATTAGCTATGAGAATGTTTGTCATAAAATATATTTGTGTATATAATAGCATAGATGTTATATAATGCTAGAAGTGAGGGATACAGTTCCATACCAATATTTCTTCTCAGATGCAAAAAACAGTAGAGACACTGTCCTGAGTGAGAGTAGGGATTTTAACAAGAAAGTTTCTAGAAGTAGACTTTTTCCACCAAATTCTGGCCATGGTCTTTTCCACTCCAGATATCAGGGCTGGGGATATAACTCAGTTGGTAGAGTGCTTGCCTTACATGCACAAGGCCCTGGGTTCAATCCCTAGCACCACATACACATACACAAAAAGACTTAAGATATCAGACAGGGCTGGGGTTGAGACTCAGTGGTAGAGTGTTTGCCTAGCACACACGAGGTATTGGGTTTGATCCTCAGCACCACATAAATGTAAAATAAAGATATTGTGTCAACCTAAAACTAAAAAATAAATATTAAAAAAGATATCAGACAGTAAGCAAAAAAAATAAACACACCCACATATATATAAATAATATATTTAATATGTAGTATAAATATATTGTAAAAGATATAGATTGATAGATATATTACATTATATATGCACACACACATTACATTATATATACACACACACACATATACACACACATAGAAATCTTGTTTTTTTGAATATATAACACTAACCAAGTCCTAAAATTAAAAAAAAAAAGTTATATGAGTTATGTAATGTGGTGGAGGTATTTGGGCTTTCAAATTAAATACAATTCATTTCTATTTGTTATTTATTTTGGGGTACCACCGAATGAACCCAGCGGCACTCGGATATATCGTCAACCCTTTTTTGTATTTTATTTAATGACAGGGTCTCAATTAAGTTGTTTAGGGCCTCATTACATTTCTAAGGCTTACTTTGAACTTGTATTTTTCCTGCCTCAGCCTTTGGAGAAAAAAAGTCTACTTCTAGAAACTTTCTTGTTAACTGAAGTTTCAAGCATATGCCATCACATCTGGTGATACTTGTTTATTAATTGAAGGGGCTTTGGTCATTGGAGGAAAAAAAAAATGTCAGAGACTGGCCATTAGGTCTAATGTAATTGGACACAATACTTTTTTTTTTAATTTATTTTTTTAATTTTATTTATTTTTATATGGTGCGGAGGATTGAACCCAGGGTCGCATGTGCTAGGCGAGTGCTCCACGACTGAGCCACAGCTCCAGCCCCAAGGAGTTTACCTTTAATGCATTTAAATAATAGACTCAAGGCTGTGGATAGATCTGAAGACATGGGCCCCACCTTCTGGAACTTCACCTTTTGCTTGCTACCTGATATCTGGAATGGAAGGGACCATGGCCAGCATTTGGTGAGAAAAAAATCTACTTTTGGAAATATTCTGGTTAAAGTTTTCTGCTCTCACCCAGGGCAGTGTCTCTTCTATTTTTTTTTTTGGACTTGAGGAGAAATATTGTTGAGGAATTGAATCCCTCACCTGTAGGAGCAGTAAGGAGCTTCGTCTCCTTGAGGTCAGAAGAACTGTAGCTCTGAAATCTGAAATATGGTTCTGAGAACTGAGATATTCTGGAGGCTTGACATATCAGTTTTGAGGGTGTAGTCCCCAAAATACATATATTTCTTTAGTAATATTTTATTGGTTACATAACTGTAATATTCCCATAATGAATATATTGGGTTGTGTTATTAAAATCAATTTCTACTATTTATTTATTATTTTTAAAAGTTGTCGATGGACCTTTATTTTATTTGTTATTTATATGCAGTGCTGAGAATTGAACTCAGTGCTGGTAAGTGCTCTACCACTGAGCCACAACTCTAGTCCTACTATTTATTTTTTTATGTGAATATTAGAAAAAATTTTGATTAGGCTTGTGACTCACATATTCTTATCATTGGGAAGTGCTGCCTTATGGGATTGCTTCCCAGGTCAGTCTGTTTCCTCAGAAGAGGAGAGAGCAGGAAAGTTAAATGAAATTTTACAGTATTGTCATTTTATTATTTACATTTATAAATAATATACGGGCATATATACCCACAGATTGAAAAGGCCTTCTGTGAAAGGTTAAATGCAAATGCCCTCTTGACTGGGCTAGGTCCCACTACTACAAGGAAACCTTGCCTTAAGTCAGCTGCATCCTGAGGCTCTGGATTTCAATTCCCAATACCTAAAAAAAAAAAAACAAAAAAAAAAAAAAACAAAAAAAAACTGCAGCCAAGAGGTCATTCTGACCTCATTCTTTTCAGCATTTGGTGTCACTTCCTGTAACTCAAACATAAGACTCACTATGCTCAGCCTGAGAGGGTGAAGATATAAGCCCTGTCCACTTAGGAGTCCTTAGGTCAAATCAAGCACATGGCCAATGACTAGGAGCAGGCTTTGACCACCTGGTGTGGCTTTTGTCTCTTGAGCCTGCCAGCATTGTTATTCATCTCTAGGCTTCCTTTTTATGTTCCTCTTTCATGTTTGCTCTGGTGTGCAGGTACTGAAAGATCTACTGAGAGAACACTGGGCACCCCAAAAACCATTAAGTGGTGAGTGTGCAGTGGCTTCCTGAGACAGGGGGCATGGCTACTTGAAATTGGCTGGATTACAGTGGGAACTGATGATTGTGGACTGGAATTCCTTTGGTAGTTTCTTGAATCTGCAGGCCTGGGTCCTCCCTGGGCCAGGTTAGCCCTGAGTCCTTACTGGCCAGTCAAGTGGGGCATGTATCAGCAATGAGGAACCTGAGAGTCCTGTCTTATTCCTGCAGAGAAATCCTATCTGAAGGTGCAGCATTCCAGCACCTTCCCAGAATGTGTATTGAATTGAATTGAGCAGTGTCATCAGTCACAGCTCCATATGTGTCTTCTTGCATGAGGGGGGCTGTGGTTCTGCAGGAGTCTCAGTTCTTCCTTCCTCTTGAGCTTTCTATTCTTTCTTTTTTTGTAAGGGTAGGGGTACTGTGGATTAAACCCAGAGGTCCTATATCGCTGAGCTATATCCTTTTTACTTTTCATTATTATTATTTTTATTTTGAGACAGATGCTGAGTCTGGCCTTGAACTTGTTCTTCAGTTTCCTGAGTTTCTGGAATTACAGGTGTGTGCCATCCTGCCTGGATTCCCCTGAATATTCTAAATTTATGGGAAGCAAAGTATCAAATCCAGAACCCCATCTCCCAGCCTAAACCTCTGTACATCTGTCAGTACATTCCTAAACTGCCACCTTCCTGTCCATATTCTCAATTACAGTGTTCCTTTCTCCACAGTACTGTCAATTATTTTTTTCCCCATGCTACATTTCAAATGGGTACAGTATTTTTTAATTGTTTTACCAAGAACTGGATGGACCTTTTTAAGGGATTTTTTTTTTTTCCTGGCTGCGAACCTCGAAATTTTAGGTAGACTGTGGGCAAGTGAGCAAGACCTGTCTCAAAATATTTAAACAAGGGCTGGGGATATAGCTCATATTTAACATGCTTTTGTGTTAAATCCCCAGTACCACAGAAAAATAAAAAGCAAAAGATTTGTTTTCTGTTTATGAGCATTTCACATAAGAGAAAAGTAGAGAAGAATCACTTGACCTTTATAAAAATGTGCGTATGTGTATCTTATCTTTGTCTCTCCCAGGCCAGAAACCCTGACAGGATGTCTTTGGGCTGAGAGTTCCCTTGTGGAATTTATGTCTGTGATATTTTCATGGTCCTGTGTTTCAGATCTACCTGACATGAGGATCCCATACCTGGTACAACTGAAGTCTCTTGGAGTGACTAGTGAATGTCAGTTCTTGGGTCCTATCTTGTTAAACAGCAGTCTAAGTTTAGGAAGTACAGTTTATTAAGGAAGTAGCTGAGTGGCCTCCAGCTGAAAGGAGTCTCCTGAATTTCCTGTTGTGTCCTTAATCCAAAAGGCACTTCAGTTGTTTCCTTATCTTGGCTTCTATGAATACTGCTATAATGAATATGACAATATAGCCATTTTTTAACATACTAAGTCCAATTCCATTGGAAATAGTGTGTTAGCTTTTAAAGAACTCTCATGCTATTTTTTAAAAAAAATGACTGTTATTGAATTTATATTCCAGCCCAGTTTGAAAGTGTTTCTTTCTTCCGTATCCATATAATTGGAGTACTAGTTATCCTTCAACTCTTTTTGATAGTAGCCATTCTAATAGCTATGCTCAGGATGCAGAAGTTCTCATACTTGGCTGGTGACTAAATTCCTGATGCAAGTTTGTTAGACTCTAGGCTGCTATGTACTCACTGGAAGAAGGTGATGTAAACCTATTCTAGAAAGAAACAGAGATCTGTGATTTTTAGCCCTTTTTCTTTACTCCTGGTGGGGATTGTAGCCCATAGAAATACTCATACATCAATGTGAAGCCCCTCCTTTGTTATCTAGGGAGCTTTGCACATGCACAGTTGTCATTGCTCCAAAAATTTGGAGGTTTAGGATGTAGTGCATTGAATGGAAAAAGTTAAAGTTTTTAACTTTAACTCTCAGTGCAAGAGCAAATTCCTGTATGAACAATTGGTTAGGTCTGGAGTTAATATTGAAGTGAGATGGGAGAGAGGGCTCAGGCAGTGCTGAGCTCCCACTTGGGTTGCCAATGCTGGATAAAGGCTCAACTGTTAGCAATATCATTTTGCTGGCAAATTCATTCCAGGGATGAACTGGGACCCTTGACATTTCATTCCTCCTCTGCTCTGGTCCCAGGGAGTATAACCCATTCATTGATCTTGCATAGCCATGGAAAGACACCATTTTCCTTTCCTCTGGTCTTGATACTTGTATATATATAATCCTTTCCTCTCTATGCACCAGATAAACTAAGATTCAACCTATAAGAAATCTAGCATTAAATGTGCTATATTTATCATCCCAATCAGTCTTCCTCTACTCAGAGTGACAGAGGATTTAATGTCCAAATTGTATGGCACATTTCTTAAGGCAGGACTAGTGTCCATGTGTCCATCAACTTTTTCTACTCATCTGATGGTAGATATTTTCTCAGTTGTCCAATGTACACAAATCTCTCAATTTATTTATGCCTTTATTTGAGAGAGACTTAAAACAGGAGTAAGTGTTTTTTGGTGTATCCATGAATGGAGGGAGAGTCAGGAGCCTCCTTTTCTGCTATATTTTGAAAATCATCCCTCTTAACATTTGCTTTTTTGTGGGGCTGGGGTATAATTCTAGTACCAAACGTAATCTGCACCCAAATCCTACCAATGATCTGTGCCTCCAGTTCTAACATCTATATTTATGTTGGGTTGTATCATTCACTCATATCAAATACTTTTCGTCATATGGTTGCATTTGTACAGACTCTTTTATTGCACTTAACAGTAACAATGATTTTTACATACATATGAGTTTATGAAATTTTCTGCATTATAATTTCTTGGTCTTCAAATTATTGCAATATTAGAGTTTTATAATGTACATTAGTGTCAGGTAATGAGAGCTGCTGCTTTTTTCTCTTATGTTCAGAGTTCAGGGCTAATTTCATATATATTTAACCTTCCAGCAGAATTTTAGAACTTTTTGATTTGGTCTCTTATTCAATTTAAAGTAAAGCATGTTGAAATTTTTATGAGGTATTATAGAATAACCTGGGGGAAATGGTCATCTTTATAATGACAGGTTTTGTCATCTACACATGGGGTGTGTAACTAAGTCTTTTCTGTGCTTCTATGTATTTTTATTTTCTCAAATTCTAAAGATTTTCTTTTAAAATATGCTTACCTTATAAGTAACATATAACATATAACATGCCACTTATAACCTTATAAATGACATATAACATTCATGTGACACATATAAAAAATTACATGGTGCTTTATACTATTTTTTTCCACTAGATTTAATATGAAAAAATGTGTCTTCTTCTATAAACCATTATTTCCCACAGTTTATTATTTATCAATTTATAAATGTTCATTCTCTTCAATCAAGAAATACTGTTGTATTCTTATATATACATGTGCTATAGTTTTAGTCTATTTCTGGTGTGGATACATCACATATCTTCAATAGCAAAACAGTTTGCACACATGGATAGCAACAGCTCAAACTCCATCTTCCCTTCATGATTATTCATTTATTCCATATGTTCATCCATAATCTTTAATTTGGGATATATCATTTTATTTTATTTTACATTACCTAGTTTCTAATGATGTTGGGTTTTTATGATTATTTAACACTTAAATATCTCATAAATTGGCTATTCATTTTCTTGCATGCATTTTCTTTGCAATCTTTTTTTCCCCACTAATAGTATTTTTTCCCACTGATAGTTTGATCATATGTGAGGAAAATTAGTTACTTTTGCTCTTTCACTTCATTTTGCACCCTTTAATGGTATTGGATCAACAGAATTTTAAATTTAATACTATGTATTTCATTAATTTAAAAATATTTTGTGTAACTTTGAAAATAAATAACTATAATTTTTTGTTCTTTTTCCCTTTTGTGATTCTGGGGATTGAAACCAGGATGTCCTATTGCTTAGCTATATCTTCACCCTTTTTTAAATGTTATTTATTATTAATTAATTAATTAATTAATTTTTTACAAGGGATTGAACTTAGGGGCGCTTAACCATGGTGCCACACCACCAGCCCCATTTTTGTATTTAGAGACAGGGTCTTACTGAGTTGCTTAGCACCGTGCCGTTGCTGAGGCTGCCTTTGAACTCACAATCCTCCTGCCTCAGCCTCTCGATTAAAAGTTATTTGAGACAGTTTTGCTCAGTTGATACGATCAGTCTCAAAATTGTGCTCCTCCTGTCTCAGCCTCCAGAGTACTGGATATTTCAGGTGTGCACCACCACATACACCCTGACTCACCCTTTCTTACATCAACATTTGAATGCTTTTATGTTTTATATTTTAGTATTATTCATTATTTTTATATTCAGTATTTAGTATGTGAAAATGAGGTGTTATATGGTTTGAGTGAAGAGTACCATAGCATTTTTATTATCACACAGATGTCCCTTTATCCTGAAATCTTTCTTTGGAAAGAAAGCCATTTTTTCTTCTCTGCATTGCAATCTCTATCATTTATTTACTATTGTCTAAATAGCAAGGGACTTATTAAGTGTTTTTTCTTGAGTGAGTTCCACAGTTTTTGCATTTCATTGTGAGTATTACACTGATTGTTACAAACCATAACATCAGTTATGTGTGGTATTATGGTATTTTGGTCAGTAGTAGACTTCATTTTACAACAAAGCCTATAGCAAATAGCCAAGCCATGTAGTAGTCTGTGCCATCTAGATTTTTATCATTATACTCAGATGCTTGGAAAATGACGGAATTATCTTAGAGTGAATTTTCTATAATGTATTCCCATCAAGGGAGACATCATTGTATACATACATATATGTGTCATTATATAGTATATAATGGACATGATTTTTACTTGTCAAGTTTACCAGTGCTCTTTCAATTTTATTTGCTTTTTAAAAGCACCAGCATTGACATTGGTGATTCTTTTTTGTGGTATTTTCATTTTCAATATTTGCTAAATTTTCTCTTTTTCTTAGGATTTTTTTTCTCTATTCTTATTTTTATAAAGTATACTTTTTTCCAAACTATTATGGCTTACTGATCTAAGACTGCATGTTTTCTTTTTAACCTCAGCTTTAGCTGCATCTCTCTTTTTTACATTTATAGAGGTTTGATAGACACACATTAACCTGTATACATCTTAGGAATCTATCTATCTATATCTTTTGGCTTATGTACATATCCAAGAAACCAACACCACAATCAAAAAATTATCATATTCATTACTACAAATTGTTACCTAGTTCCCTTTTACATCCTTTTTTTCTGCTCTTCCCCACAAACTTTTACATAATAAATTTGATCTTACTGAGCACAACAAGAAGAGGATATTGAAATTATATAGATTCTTGAATTATCACAAAGAAAACATACCATGTTCTATTGCTTACAAGAAAAAGAACATTAATGGTACTCCAATAACCCCTTCATGCCCTCTTCCTCTTACTACTCCTCCATGATCCCCAATGGTAAGTATTTTTTTTCCTATCTAATACTCTTAAAGCATTTTTTAAAAAATGAGCAAACTTATAATGAAACAGAAGTGTGACTCCCTCTTTACTCATTAATCCATAAAAGGGAGGAGAAGGAGCAACTGAGGGTCGTGGTGCCAACATTGACCCAACCCCAGCCTGCTTCTCTCTGATTGGAGGGGAGGTGAGGCAAATCCAGAGATGAAGGAGAGGGCTGAGGCAGGATGTGAGGCTGGGGGCTGCTAAGAGGGGTTACCAGAGTGCAAGAGGGAGGAGGGAAGAAAAGAGAAATGAAGGGGAGGGTGCAAATGGGGACCAGTGGTAAGCTCAGATGAAGCAGAAAAGAAGGTGTAACAATGGCACAGTGAGGGGGGAGTGTTAGCATCTGGAGAGGTGAAAATATGAAGGCAGGGGTGAAAAAAGAGAGTCACATCCTTGGTGCAGTTCTCCAAGCTACAAGCAGGTGAAAGGTTCACACCCTAGTTTTTTCCTCCCACTCTCACTTCCCAAGTGACATCCCATCCCAAGTTCATTGGAAAGATTTTCCTTCTGTCACCCCAATTTCTGTCTTCTTCCAATTGGGGTTCACTTTATCTTCTCTCTCATCTTCTGCATCCTGTTTATTCACTCTGCATCCTTAGCAAGTTCTTCTTCCCCCTCAGCCCCCTCTCATCCTCCTCTTCCACGTCTTTATTTTCCTTTTTCCAGCTTGCCTTATACTTCTCTTTCTTCTTTTTTATTTTTCAGAGCATTGGCACTAAATGTGGTCTCACTGCCTCCTGGTCTTCTCTGAGATGGTACTGGGACAAAGTTGGGACAGGTGTGAAAACTGGGTCCCAGTGTCCAGACTGAAAGGTCCTGCACTTCAGAGTGTGGTGGCAGCTGGAGGGACCTTTCCCAGGGATAAAGGCAGCAGTGATGGGGGCAGTTAGAGCATTGTCCCAGAATCTTGTTTCCCACTTCTCTTCTCTTTAGGGGTAGAATTAATGGTACATAGTGTATGCGTGAATAGATAGCACCACACCATGTTCCAGGTGGCTTTATCTTTTACCTTGCCATGGCAGGCATGGTAATTCCTATCAATTATCATCTCTGTGGCCATTAGTCACATATATATTTATTTGTCATTTGAATGTTTTCTCCTTTGTGAAATCTATTTTTGAAACTTCTCATCTGTGCTGTACTCTGTTAGCATGTCTTTCTTCCCCCTAAAAAATGAATAACACTTCATATATTCTGCACTATAAACACTTTACTAAAAATGTTAACTAAAACATCTTTGACTTTCAACTTTGGAGACACACTGACTTAAAATGACAAAAGTAGTTTTTTTTTTTTTTTTGGGTACTGGGGATTAAACTCAGGGGCCCTTGACCACCGAGCCCCATTCCCAGCCCTAATTTGTGTTTTATGTAGAGATAGGGTCTCACCGAGTTGCTTAGCCTCTAGCTGTTTCTGAAAGCTGGCCTCCAACTCATGATCCTCTTGCCTCAGTCTTGTAAGCTGGTGTGTGCTCAGAAAACTAACAATATTCAAGATTTATCAGTTGTTTATGTACAAAAGAAAATAAATATTCAAATTGGAAATTAAAAACAATTCTAGTGACAATTATGACAAAAGCAAAATACTTAGGAATATTTTTTAGAAAGTTGTGAAAACTTGAACATTAAAATATAGAGTATATGGCTTGTTTTTAGAAGATCTAGTATCATTCCTAAGTCCCTTCCTTCTTTTTGAGGGTTTTAAATTTATAGAAAGAGAACAGAAATTGTGTTTTATTTCTGTGGTACTAAGGAGTGGTCTTAAGTATGCTTTACTCGTGAACTATATCACCATCACTTATTATTTTATTTTGAGGTAGGGTCTTGCTAAGTTACTGAGAAGGGACTCTAAATTGTGATCCTTCAGACTCAGCCTCCCAAGTAACTGGGATTATGTATGTGTGCCACAAACGTGGCAGGGATTTTGTTCTTGACTTTAAAATTATTACACATTGGCTCAGAATAAAATTTAGGTAGTTTTTTTGCCATTTTTATGGCAGAAGATGGAGGCCACAGAGAGAGGATATGGCTTTCCACATCTTTGGAACAGGAATACCAAGTATTAATTCACCCTCTTCCCCTTATTCAACATTTAAAGTTTCCACAGATACTACAGAATTGTTTGAGAAAGATCAAGGGCTGTGAGGAAGGGGAACCAGTATTTCAAAGTATCCGGAAGAGTACTCTAAGAAACAGTGCTGAGCTACCGGGGTATGAAGAATAGAGTCCCTGAGATTTAATTGTAGAAGCCACAGAACATATATAAGAATGTAAACAATACAGTGATACATTTTTAAAAGATGATCATGGGTAGAACTTGGTCAGTTGTACTCACTCTCCTACCCCATCCACATACCCACAAACATCACACCCCTTTCACGTCACTTACATCACACCTTGCTTGAAGAGAAATGTGTGTGTTAGTGGTACTCTGCTGTTCACTATGGGCAGAACTCTTTGCCTAGCCTATGGTAGAAATCAGAATGGATCACAAAGTTCAGGACCATCTCTGTCTTTGCATCTCCCCCGCCCTCTCTCTCTCTCACACACAAATAACTGAAGATTTTAATTATAAATATTTTGATGGATGACATGAACTTGGGAGTATTGGGCCAAATAATTGGAACTTTGAAAGTATACATGTGCAGAAAGAGTATGAATGACACATTTCCTATCACACTGATGTTTTATTTCATTATTTTCACAAAAGCAGTTTTTTTCTGTGTAATGTAATATAATGTACTGAACACTGCAAAATTAGTTTAGTGTGTTACAGGTACAAAGAGGATTAATATTTTTATCTTGTTGTTTACTAATAAATTTAAAAGAGACATGTATTTTTTTCCCCATACTTTCGATTGCTTCTTTTCAGTTTGATAAAATTGGGCCAAAGGACAGTTTCTTATATTTTATTGCTGTTGCTTCTTTCCTTTGTTGTATAAATTTAAGTTGTATAACTGTGCTTAGAATTACATATAAAGAGAAATATCAGTGAAATAGCAGAGCAACTTAATAATCAAAAAGTATATTATATATTCATACTGTGTATGTCGGTGGTACTGGGTGTATTACCCAGACATGAATAGAAATAAAATCCTTTAATGTTAAGGAAAATAGATGAAATTGGTTATGTGATGCTGAGTAAAAAATGACACAGAAAGAAATATATCACCTCTTTTTTTTTTTTTTTTTTTTTGTGGTGCCGGGGATTGAACCCAGGGTCTTGTGCCTGCGAGGCAAACACTCTACCAACTGAGCCATATCCCCAGCCCTCATCTCTTATATATAATAACTAAAATAAGATTTATGTGAAAATAGAATATTGATTACTATGGCTTGGGAGGGTGCTGGGGCATCAAGGATGGAATAAGGGCATATAAATATTATTAATACCTGCAAATGTAAGTATGAAGATATCACACTGAATCCCATTAATATGTACTTTTGATATGTTAATAAAGTCCATCATCTCAAATAATTACTTCATATCTAAAATTATGTTGTCTTTGGTATTTTCGGGATGTGAGGCAATACTGTTAACTATAGTCCTTTAATACATACCATTCTCTTTCTATGCACTCATCTTTTTGGTTGGGGGTTGGGTTCCACACACAGTACACAATGTATTTCTTTCTGTGTCTTTGATAATTTCACTTAACATGAAGTTCTCCAGCTTCATCCATGTTATTGTAAATGGCAATAAAAAAATAAATAAATAAAATTTTGGGGGTTTGAATCCAGGATTGCTTTTTCACTGAGGTATATCCTTGGTAGTTTTCATTTTTAAGACAGCACCTTGCTAAATTACTGAGCCTGGCCTTGAAAATCTGCCAGCATTTACACCTACAGCATCTTTCTTTTAAAACCTAGGTATGGTGGCTGCCTCAGCATCATAGTTACAACCTCTCCAACATAAATGATCCTTTCTTAAGATGGTTTTTAAAAATAAACAAAAAAATCTGTTTATATATTTGTATGTATTTATGCAAATATGTCTATACTTATATATAACAAGTGTGTACATGTGGATTTTATATATAAATTTAGTTTTTTATATCCAGTTTTTTTTGATGGACATTTATGTTTTCATGAAATGGCTATTGTGGAGGATAGTGTTGCAGTTAACATGGGAGTGCAGATATTCCTAAAAGTGGATTTTATTTTCTGTCATTATTGTAATGGTTACTTTGGGTGGCCAACCTGAATGGATTGAGGTATGCCTAGAAAATTGGTATACAATACCTCTAGGTGTTTCTGAGTATCTTTCCAGAAGGTTGGGTCATAAAGCAGTAGGGAAGAGCTGTCATGATTGTACACAGGACTATCCAATAGATTTGATTGAAAAAATGCAGAAGGGAAAGCTGATACTGACTTGTGCTCCAGTCTCCTTGAATGAGTTCCTTTTCTCTGATGGTGTCACCTGTGGACATCTGCCATCAGATTCTTTAGTCTTTGAATATGGACATATACCATTGCTTCGCCAGTGGTCTTTGAAGACTTCAGTCTTTTACCATAGCTGCTTCATTGAATTCCTTGACTTATGAGGCTTCCCGGTTCTTGGTCATGGCTGTTTTGAGTTTCCCTGTTTTCCCAGCCAACAGTTTTGGGGACTATTCATCCCATGATCATGTGAGTCGATCTAATAAGTCCCCTTCTATATGCATCTATGTATTCTATCAATTCTGTTTTTTTTAAGGACCCTGAATAATAAAGGCATATTCTTAGAAAACTATCTGAGTCATATGGTATTTCTACTTAGAATTCTTTAAAAATATATAGTGTTTTTTATTGTTCTTTTTTTGAATTTTTTAAAAAATCATTGACAGACATTTATTAACTTATCTATATATGGTATTGAGAATTGAACCCAGTGCCTCACACAAGCTAGGCAAGTGCTCTACCATTGAGCCACAATCCCAGCCCCCTCGCCCTATCATGGTGTCTGTACTAGTTAATATTTCTAGCAAGAGTGTCCAAGTGTTTTCTGAAATAAAATTGTGTTTACAGTAATATCAAAACAATAAAATATTACTTGCCCATTGCAGCACATTCTATAGTTCCAGCTATTTGGGAGGTTAATATGGGAGAATCTCTTGAGCCCATGAGTTCAAGACCAGCGTACATAACATAGAGAGAGGTCCACCTAAAAATACAATAAAATGTTTAAGAGTAAATTTAACTAAACAAGTGAAAAAGTTACATGATGAAAATTATGAAACATTTTTAAAAAATTAAAGATCTGGGACTGAGATTATGGCTCAGCGGTAGAGTGCTTGCCTAGCACAGGCGGGACCTGGGTTCGATCTCAGCACCACATAAAAATAAAGGCATTGTGTTGTGTCCATCTACAAAAAAGATTCATATTCTCTCTCTCTCTCTCTCTCTCTCTCTCTCTCTCTCTCTCTTTAAAAAAAATTAAAGATCTGAACAAATGTGAAAAATCTAATATTCATGGATTGGGAAGTCAAATATTGTTAAGATGCCATCATTTCAATATTGATCTAAAATTCCAATGCAAAATTCTTTTTGGGAATTGACAGTCTGATTCTAAAATTCACATGAAATCATAAGGGCCCCAAAATAACCCTAAACAATCTTGAATGGGAAGAGAAAAAAAATAACTTGGAGGACTCATGCTTCCAAACTTGCTATTAATCAAGATTGGCAGAAGGATAAAAATGTGGAATGATGGAATAGAGCTGAGAGTCTACAAATAAGCCTATTTGTAAACTAATTTGAATAAATAGTACTTGAACAAGTGGTGCTGGAATATTAGATATCTACATGCAAATAATTAATTTGGAACTTCATTTCAATCCATATTCACAAGCTGAAAATGGATCAAAGTCCTAAATGAAGGAACCAATACTATAAAACTCATAGGAAATATAAACTCAATTTCTGCCGCAGTCTGGCTGGGCGAAATAGCCGGGAGGTGACACGCAACTTGAAGGTTGATGCCGGAACTGCTTTATTGCAGGGAAACTCAGTGGGAACTGAACGGGCACTCAAGGTAGGGAGAGAGCCGCTTTATTTTGAGACAGCAGAGGTATATATACCTAACTGATTACACAGAGCTTGATTCAATTAGTGTCATCTAGATACAGCAGTCAACCAATAAGGAATCTCCACCATCTTAATGGCTCGGTGGCGTTGGCTCACAAACCACTCCTCCTGCAAACTGCCAGGCGCCATCTTAACTTGGTTGTGGCCCTGAACAAATTTCAGAGGATATGGGAAAAGAGAGAGTCAGTGATTTCTGATCTCCCCATTACACTGAAAGCAGGCAATGAAGAAAGAGCTGATCTGAGAGGTGAGTGCCAAACCTAAAGGAGATATCATTGGCCTTGGAATATGGTAAGACATGGGTGAATTAAAAATTAATGAGGAAGAACACTGTATGCCCTGTGTTTGGTGGTTTGGGCTCTGGGGGCAGACAGATCTGAGTTTGAATTTCTATTCTTCCCTTTAATAGCATTGTGGTCTTGGATAAGTCACTTAACTTCTTTGAGACTCAGTTTCCTTGTTGGTACAGTGGGGATGATAATAATATAAACTATATAGGATAGAAATTCAATGGGGATATATAAAGGGCTTACTGCATTGACTGATGCACTCAATGATGCATTCCAGTATATGTTCAATATGATTATTTTTGGTTATAAAGGTTGTTCCTTTCTTAGGGCATCCCTTTTTCGCCCACATTCTTCTATCATATTTGTTGCCTCTCTTTGTTGATTTGATGCCTCATTAACTTTTTAAGTTTCTTGAGGTTTTATGTTCTGAGCACCTTGCAAGATGTCTTGCACTCATACTCTCCAAGAACTCAGAGTACATTTACTTATCAGTCAATAAATCAGGCAGCTAGCCACCAGAAAGTACAGTTTTGTGAAAGTTTGAAGACTGTCATGCTAAAATATGCATAAAATAAAGTTAGGTATAAAAGCAAAAAATATTGTGTCTAAAGCATGGGTGTAACCACCAAATTTGTGCTTTAATGTGGATATACATTAAAAATGAAGAAGAAAAATTAATATTTTTTTAAAGATAGAGGTGGTATGAGTGATTTTTAAATAGTGCAACTACTGTATAACTCAGAAATCTAAAAGTGTGGGTATCATCACAAAAGGCCACTGTTACTTCTCTTAGCCATGGATGACATACAAGTTTGTTGAGTCATTGGTGAACTCTTTGATTATTATATTCAACTCCCAGTATTGATATCAAAGTTTGAAGAGAAAAAGCTTGCCTGTGTCAGTGTCATTGATAATTTTGTCATAAACTACCCAGGTATGGGCAAAACAGTTTTTTTTTTAACATTCTCTTTATAAAAATTGAGAATAACATAAAAAGAGCCTTATAAAATTAATGTGAATACAGTTATTTCCACATTATAAATTAATACTTATTTCAGGTAATTCATTATCTTACAATTCATTAAGTCAGAGTATGTTAAAATAGTATATAATAAGCTAGAAAATCTTCACAGGCCAAAAAGGAGAATGAGGGTCTGGGGTTGTGGCTCGGAGGTACAGCACTCACCTACCATGTGTGAGGCACTGGGTTTGATCCTCAGCACCACATAAAAATAAATAAAGGTATTGTGTCCATTTACAACTTAAAAAAAAAGAAAGCAGAATGAGGTGGGCTGGGGTTGTGGCTCAGTGGTAAAGCACTTGCCTAGCATTTGTGAGGCACTGGGTTTGACCCTCAGTAACAAATATAAAAATAAATAAAGGTATTCTGATCATTTACATCTAAAAAAAAATAAAGCACAACAAATTTTTCAAAATAATCGTTCTAAGCCAACAAAATAAATGAAACTCAACCAGAAAAGGAGAAATGAGGATTGGACCCTGTTCAGGGTGGAGAGAAACAACGTGTCGAGGATGTTCTGTGGTCTCCCACTAACTGAGTTTCCTCATTCCCAAAAGGAATAGTGTGTTGTCAGTCAACTTAATAACTACACACAGTATGAATTGTGGGGTTATGTCTTGTTCATCTCTGAATTCCCAGAGCTAGGTTCATAGTTGCATTAAAAATGTATTCATTAGCCAGGCATGGTGGCACATACCTATCATCCCATCAGCTCAGGAGGCTGATGAAGGAGAATCTCGAGTTCAAAGTAATTCAAAGCAACTTAATGATGCCCTCAGCAACTCAGCAAGATCCTGTCTCTAATAAAATATGAAAAAAGGCTGAAGATGTTGCTCAGTGTTAAGCACTGCTGAGTTCAATCCCAGTACCAAAAAAACAAAAAACAAAACAAAACAAAAAAACAATGTTCACTGATCCTACTTGAGAGTCTTCTCTTCTCTGAGCAGAGAAGCATCCTTAGGCCTCACTATGGCCTGAATGAAGTTATACATAATTTTATATATAATCTACGGTGTATTTTAACATTTATGGATAACATTTGCTGTAACTCAGAACCCAGTACTTTCCTTTTCCATCTCTTCCTTCCCTCTGCATATGTGTTTTGTGTTTGTCATCATCATTTGTCCAGAGTTTCCAAGAAGACAGAAAGGATTGTTCCAGAGCCTCTAAAGTGAACAATATTCTGAAGTCACAATGGGCAGTGTATATTGATTTTAATCTTAATAGATTCTAAAAATTCTTTTGGTTTGAGCAGGCTATATGTAAGATTTTTAAAACGAAGCATCAGTGAAATTAAAACTTGTAAATAGGGCTGGGGATAGAGCTCAGTTGGTAGAGTGCTTGCCTCGAATGCGTAAGGCCTTGGTTCAATCCCCAGCACCACAAACAAACTTTTTTGTTTATAGTTATATAAGCATGGAATATAATTTGCTTCAATTTTGAGGCACAGATTTCCACCTTATCCCATAATAAAGGCTTTTAGGTTTTTTACATGATTTATGAGTGTGGCAAGAATAATTTTGTGTGTGCAAAACTATTGAGTGTACCCCATAAGAGGCAGATTATATCTTTTTGAGATAAAGGCAAGCTGAGTTTGTTGAAATATGCACTGAATGAAACATTTTAACCAAATTTGATACAGAAAAAATATATACTCATTTATAAAAGGGATCAGTATTGTTAATAATATTAGGTATTGTGTATGGAGTATCCTAATGGATAAGATAGAATGTTACAATTATGATCTTACATGCAATAGCATTTTCACTCCCAGGTTTGTGAATAGGTAAAATTGGGATGTCAAACAGAGGTAGGGTGGTAGTAATCACTCCTTTTTTAATTAGGTCTTACATAATAGGATTCAATTCTTGAAAGTATAATTTCAAATTATATTGAAGGCCATGTTATCTATTTCAGCTGAGAGTCTCTGAATTCCCATTTTAACTGCCAGTTTATAACCACGAAAATCTTTAATTATAATTTGTTACTCATTGTGTTAGTTCATTTATGCTTCTATGGGCTATTTTAGGGCAATGGGTACAATGGGTATAATGCTAATGCTATTATATTGAGGTTATAGGCAAAATGATGTATATACAATAAATAAATTATATTAGTAATTTTATTTATTAAATTTTATTAGCTCATTTGATGTATACATATTAGGGTTCATTTTGATATAGTTATATAAGCATGGAATATAATTTGCTTCAATTTGGTCCCTAGTACTTTCCCTTTTCCTTCATTTCTTGCTCTCCCTGTTTCTAGTAATGTCATTACTGTGTATTTTTAGTGGGACATGCCAATGTAGAAATTATTTGAGTTACATTTTGGTTATCTCAGTGAAGCTTTGTTGATAGCTACAGTTCAGCAGATAATAAAATTAATTTAGCATTACAATTCTTAATACACACACACACACACACACATATATATATATATATATATATATATATATATATATATATATAAAAGTACATGTATAATGGCATAAATTGTCGTGAACAAACTTTATATACAGAGATATGAAAAATTGTGCTCTATCTGTGTAATAAGGATTGTAATGAATTCCACTGTTGTCGTGTATTTAAAAAATAATAAAATCAATTAAAAACATAAAGTTAATTTAGAAGTTATACAGTACAATCACAAGATGCAATATGTGCCCTTTTATTTTTTCACTACCTAATTATTTAAGACTTTTATTGGAGCATTATAAAAATATACAATAGTCAGATATATTAAGCACTATTTCTACATATGCTTAACAATATGTAGAAATACTTTAATCTTCTTTTTCAGCATTTTCTTTCCCTCTCCTTATCCATTTCCCTGATTCACTTCCTCTACTCTGCTGATCTTCCACTATTGTTATTGTTATTTTAATTAGTGGACTAATATGTAAGATTTAAAAAAAATTCTGGGCTTCCAATTGGATGAAATTATGGCTATTTCAAAAATATATGAAAAGCTGGAGATGTGGCTCAGTAGCAGAGTCTTTGTCTATTATACATAAAGTCCTGGGTTTAATTCCCAGTACTGGTGTGGGGGGGATACACACACACACACACACACACACACACACACACACACATATTTCTATAAATTTCTCTCTCTATATTTCTCTCTATATATTTCTATACATTTTACTTTCTACTTCCTTATACATCAGGGTTTTGGGGGGTCCATTTTCTCTTCTCTTTAACTTTGGCCACCAAAACATAGTTTTGAGTTTTTATTTTGTCTTATAATTCATGGGCCACTTCTGTAGTGGAAGAGTTCATTGGCTTTTTGCCTTGAGGAGGTGAGCCCATATCTTGGGATCTGTTCCTTCAAGAGGACTCTGGTTATTTCTGAAGTCTTTTTCATTCTGGTGAATAAGCTTGATGTACACAGAGAAGGTGTCTGTCAGTACAAGAAAATATCTACAGATTTATATGACACAGGGCATTTGAGTAAAATCCAGTCATCTAACATCAAAAAGCTATATTTTTACATATTAAATCTTTTTTATGGTAGACTGCCTTTTAATATTTGGATTGTTTTGAGTGTAAATAGCAGTTCTGAATCACTTGCTGAGTAGTGCATTTGAGGCCTGGCCCTCACAAGGGGAGCTTGGTGAAATATACCAATGTACCTTTCACATGGTGAACACTCTCATGGAAGTGTTTCATCAAGACCACACAAATGTTTCGGGCAGAAGAATGAGTCCATGCGATTTCTATCTGCACTTGGCAGTGTTATCCCAGAAGTCAAAACTCCATGATTTGCCTCTTTTATCGTCCTCAGTATGAAAAGGGTTATAATTGCTTTGATTCAAGCTGAGAGAGCCAAGGCCCTGATAAACAGTTTTGTTTTCTTTCTGGTTCTTTTGGTTGCCCTATCGGCAGCATAATTTTTCTTGACCACATAGGTATCAGTCATCTGCTTACTGGGACTGTGCATGATTGCTGCCTGCTTTGGTGTGGACACAGCCTATATTAATACCACTATTTTCAAGGGTATGCTTATCATGCTTTCTATTCCAAAAAGCAATTTACCTGCACCTTATCTGGCGTACTGTCTGATAGGATATGTCACATTTCTTAACAAACTGTTAGCTACTGGAGAAGTGCAGTTTCAAAAAATATCCAAAAATGTTCAAAAAGAGGAATCCAAGTTACCCTGAAGGTGAGACTTTTGTGATACTGTCACAGACCAAATTCCAAAACTCGGAGTAAGGGTATTCCATACTAACCATAAAATTCACAAGAGTTTATGGTTAAGAAACCAATTAGAAATGGTGAGCATGAGCCTAATTAACCTAAAGTAGTCATGGCAGTGGATACTTGAGAGTTTGACTTTATCCTGCTGTCAATCCAAGTCAAGAAGTGTACCTGGGCAGGACTGTTTGGAATTTTTTCTTAGATCCCCAATAAAACTATAGTGCAAGATAGCCATGCTGTTCTTCTCAGAGAGGATCCACTCTCTCCCTTCAGATTGTCCCCTTTTCCCTCTTTCACAAAAATTCTAATGAACTCATTCCCTGCCACTCTGAGCAGTAAGCTTGAAAACTTTATTTTTTGATTGAAAAATATCTGCATTTTAAGTGGGAGAGGTGGTCTCCACATTACCTCAGTTCCCCAGAGGGCTTTAAGCCCTCACTAAAAGTTCTGTGCCAGTTGAAGGGCTTCCAGAGACCTCCTGAATGCCTTCACTCCATACTTCATACTGCACTCCAGAAGGAAAAGACCCAGAGAAGAATATTCACTAGAAACTCCAGCAGACTTTAGACATGGTATCTGTTCACACCTTGTATCAGGCAGTTATGAAACCCAGAACTAGGCAAATATGGGAGGTTATAATGAGGACACAACACAGTACAGTTTTCAAGGAGGAATTTCAAATCAGACATTATGATAAGGTGTCTGTGCCTGGGAAGACAAAAGGAGGAGAGAGAGATATATTGTTGTTATTTTTCAAATTGTCAAGTTACACTTGTCTGTTTTCCTCTCATGTGAAATACAAAGAGAAAACAAAAATTTTAAACTGTCATTTAGTTCTTGGAGAAAAATTAGAAATACTGGTTCCATTTGAAAGGTAGCATGGAAAAAAATAGTTGATAAGGCAAAGAGGGAAATGCTGGCATTAAAAATGAACAAAGGAGAGAGCAGTGGTGCACTCCTATAATCCCAGTGTCTTGGGAGTCTGAGGCAAGAGGATCATGAGTTCAAAGCCAGCCTCAGCAAGGGCAAGGTGCTAAGCAACTTAGTGAGAGTCTTTCTTTAAATAAAATATAAAATAGGACTGGGGATGTGGCTCAGGGGTCAAGTGAACTAATAAGATTTGGAATGACTTGTTATCCAGTAACCAATAACTAATCCACTCACTATAGGCTGGATGCCAGAATTCGATCACATGTTTCCACAGAAGTCATATGGAAAACAGCTGGTGTCTTATTTATAGTGATTTAATTTTTCTTTAAATTTAAAGTTGACTCTCTTGATGGGCTGTATTATTTATAGAAAAAATATGTGTAAACATAAATGCCTGTGATTTGTTCTAATATTCTCACAGTATCCCATAACAAAGAAGAAAACAGACATCACAGCCCTGCCATTAGCCTCAAGGCAAAATTGCAAATAAGTTCTTCTTTATGTTTTTATACTCTATAGAGTCTGGGCTACTGACAGATCTAAAGACCTGGCACATTCCATTTCTTTTTCATTTTGAATGTTAATACTAGTAACTTTAAAATCTTACTTGTGCCTTATTTTTTGTGTGGGGCTGGAGATATTGCGGCCTCAGTGAATTGCTTTTGAGTTAAAACCTCAAGTTTTTTCTCATAACACCAGGGAACAAAAATGTTAAATAAAATATTAAAGTAATTGTTATATCTTTTTTTTTTTAATAAAAGTGTACACATGGGCTGGGGTTCTGGTTCAGTGGTAGAGTGCTTGCCTAGCACATGTGAGGCACTTTGTTCGATTCTCAGCACCACATAAAAAAAAATAAAATAAAGATTTGTATATATATATATATATATATATATATATATATATATATATATATATATATACATACATACATACAAACATACACACGCACAAACATATCACAAACTGATTTAACCTTATCTACAGTGCTAAATGTAAATGCACTTCTGTCTGGGCTAGATCCCAGTGTTGGGAGGAAACTGTCATAAAATAACTCCATTCTGAGACACTTGCTGTAATTTACAGCAACTAAAACAACAACAAATTCCAGGGCTGTGGAGCTTGCCTTTAATATCAGTTACTTGAAAAGCCATCTCAGAAGAATTTGAGACCCTGTCCCATGAATTCATTTATCTATCTATCTATGTATCTATCTATCCATTCATCTATGTATCTGTGGTCCTGGGGCTCTATAGTGAGTGTCTATAGGTCTGATCCCCAGTCTTTTGTCAACAAAAAGGGAGCAAGCAGCCAAGAACCTGTCTTTCTGACCTTGTTTATTTCTGGGTTGGATGCAATCTACTGATGCTCAAAGAGTAGGCCCACTAGGCTCAGTTTGGGGGAGGCAGTGCCTGAAGCCATTTCCAATCAGTCTCTTAGATGAGAACGCTCCATTCCACACACAGCCAATGATGAGGGCAGGCTTTTATAATCTTCTGTTCCTTTTTGTGTCTGGAACCTGCCATTCTTTAAATCTGTTTCTAGGCTTCCAGTCCTTCATCAAGAGCCCCAGATTTTTGTGCTACTTAGGAGCTGAAAAAACTATAGGGAGAACACTCAGCATCCTGAAAGCCAGGAAGTGGTAAGTGTATGTTCTTGAGACTGTGTTAGGGAGACTGTTTGAAGCCAGTGTGACTGGCAGTGGCAGGAACTATAATTGGTGGCCAGGGACTCCTCATATGTCTCTCCAGAGTCTGCTGACCAGAGGACCCCTCTATGGCAGCTCAGGCTTCAGTCCTTTCTGAATAGTCTAGTGGAATTTAGATCAGCAAATGAGACCCTGGACATTCTGTTCCATCATTGTATGATTTTTTCACCCCCTTCCTGAAGCCCTTTGTGGGCATCCATGTGTCATTAGCTCACCATGTCCCCTGATTGTGTGGTGAAGACTGGGTAATTTTCAGGAGAGAATCCCAGCTCCATTAGTTATGTTCCTGCATGAAAGAAGCTGTGTTTTTTAGGAACCCCTGTTCTAGCTCTTGTTCAGGTTTTTTGTTTATTTGTTTTGCTTGGTTTTGTACCAGCAATTCAATCCAGGTGTGTTTATTTACTAATCTACATCCCTAGCTCATTCATTCATGTATGTATGTGTATGTATATATATATGTGTGTGTGTATATATATATAAAATTTTTTTTTTTTTTTTTTTTTTTTTTTTAGAGCCAGGGTCTACCTGAGTTGCTTTGGACCTCACTAAGTTGCTGAGGCTAGCTTTGAACTTGCCATCTTCATGCCTCCTGAGAGTTTTAAATGTAGGATAAGCAGTATCTCAAATTTGATTTGATACCTGAGATCCAGAAATCCAGCTTAGCTCTCCATAGTTCTGAGTGTAAATCCTTAAATTTCCAGCTCTCTGTTTATATTCCCAAAGTCAGGGTCCCCTGCTCATTTTGAATGAAGATAAAATAGGATAGTAAAATGACCAGACAGCAGTATAATGGACAGCTTTCAACCACACCTGGAGGCTAATGGATTTATATGTTAATAAGCTTATATTTATATGTTAATAAGGCTTATTTCAAATGTAAAAAACCTTGAGGTTAAATTTTGGGAACACCTTCAACCAAATTCTTTTTCCTAAGGTGAACCCAGATGAAAGTTACAGGAAGGAGGTTGGGATACCGAAAAGATGGAAGTAAACCCAGATGGTACCCAGGATGCCTTCTTAATACTTATTTTTTTAAAATATTTTTTAGTTGTCAATAGATCTTTTATTTGTTCATATGCAGTGCTGAGGATTCAACCCAAGGCCTCACATATGCCAGGCAAGCACTTCACAACTTCAGCCCTCAATACTTATTTTAAATAGATTTTGCTTTATGCTCTACAAACCATATATAAACTCAGAAGCTGGCACACCAAAATGTGTTTTTTTGCTATCATGTCCTCTCCCACATGGTCAGAGTTCTAGCTCCTCTTGCTTAAATAAATTCTATTATGTTCACTCTTACCTTCCCTGAGTGTCCTTAAATTTTATTCTTCAAAATTTGTGAGACAAGAGAAAATTAGCAAAGTGGGGAATTTGATTTTATCTCAAAACTCCAGTTTCAACATTATCAATTACTATTTCCTCATGTTTCATTTCAAACAGATACATAATTGCAATTTTTTTTTCTCCAAGAACTGGAGTACAGTTTTAAAAGACTTTGGTTTATTTTTATGAGTCTTATTTTTGTGAGTCTTTCACATGAGAAGAAAGCAGGGAATAATTAGGTGACATTTACAAAAAGGACTGTCTTCTAAATAAAGTAGTATAATGTCTCCCAATTAAAGATTTTTTTAATGTAATTGGTCTTTAATTGAGTTTTTTTTTGTTACTGTTGTTTTGTTTTTTGTGTTTTTTCCCCATATATAAGACCACTTTATTCAAATGACCCATAGAAACATTCCAGTCATTCTAGCAAACTTCTTTGTCCTGATGTGGCAGAAAAAAAAAAAAAAAGAGAGACTGGACATGAATTAGTTAATGGAAGTTCAATCACAAGGGCTAAAGTACATAGTGAATCTGAATGTCAAAAGCCACTGAATAACCTGGTACAGTCTTAATACTTGTTTTACATAGATTTTAACCAGTAGTCTTAACATTTTTCCAATATCTGTTTGGATTAAGTCAATAACCCAGAAATCAGTAAGCAGAAAACCTAGTTTTATATCCAACTCTGGTTTCAGTTATCACAATGTCTGAGTTAAGATTCTTCATTGAAGAATTTGCTGTGTGTTGTGTTCTCATTCCAACCTCCATATTACCCAGTCCTCACTTTTAGAACAGTATGTGGACTCTCTCTCTCATCTAGAGAGGAGGTCCATAGAACAGGGTAGAGGGGAGTTTGGCTGCAGAATTGCTACTCAAGACCTCCAAAGACCAGTCTGGAAGCAGGTCTGACTTTATTGTGAAGTTTATATATATATACATACATATGTGTGTATATATATATATATATATATATATATATATATATATGTGTGTGTGTGTGTGTGTGTGTGTGTGTGTGTGTGTGTGTGTGTATTCAGACAGTAGCTAGTGACAAATTGAGGAGTGGGCCATGGAGCAAGCACCAGGACTACAATATATGGCCTCACGTCCAGGACTGTGCCTACGCAAGCAGTTTGCTGCTCACACCCCTAGCATGAGGGGAGTGGCCTGCCACTCAGGTGCCCTTAACATATGCCATGTATGCAGACTCCATGCACTTGTCCCCACAGAACAGTCTGACACAAAATGCCCACAGATATCAAAGTTTCTTGGAATATTTAGAAAATATCAGTATCTGAGCCTTGCCTCTTAGGGAACAGTTTGACCTCTTAGTGTGTAGCATCTAAGGGGAACAGTTGTTTGCTCTGCAAGGTGGAAGGAATCTTCTGATATAACTTTTGTCTAAAATGTAGTTTAACTGGGATTATAGCTCAGTGGCAGAGCACTTGCCTCTTAAATGTGAGGCACTAGGCTCTGTTTGGGGGAGGCAGTGCATAAAAATAAATAAATAAAATAAAGATATTGTGTTCTTCTGTAATTAAGAAAGTATTTTTTAAAATGCAGTTCATTGCGGTGGAGGGTACCAGGAATTGAACTCAGGGGTACTTGATCACTTAGCCACATCCCCAGCCTTATTTTGTATTTTATTTAGAGACAGGATCTCACTTAGTTGCTTAGAAGCTCACCATTGCCGAGGCTGGCTTTGAATTCCTCCTCCTGCCTCAGCTTCCTCAGCCCCTGAGATTCCAGGCGTCTGCCACCACTGCCACCTGGCAGTTTATTTTATTTTTTTCTTTTATTAGATACTGTGAATAAAGCTGCAATGAAAATGGAAGTGCAGTAATTTTTTTGACAAAAGTTTTCCAATTCATTTAGATATATAGCCAGAAATAATATTACTGGATTTTATGACTTTTTTCTTATCCAGAATTATTATTTATCTATTTTTATTTACTTAGGTACTAGAGATGAACCCATGTGCACTTTACCACTGTGCTACACCCCAGCCACATACATACCCTTTTTATGAGACAGGGAAGGTCTCACTGATTTCCTTAGGACCTTGCCAATTTGCTGAGACTTGTCTTGAAGTTTTAAGATTCTACTGTCTCCTCCTAAGCTACTGGGAGCACAGGCATGTACAGACTTATTATTAGGGGGATTATATGTCATTTTTATTTTGAGTTTGAAAACCCTTAACACTTTTTTTCCAAAATATATTTATTAATTTTATAATGTTACCAACAGACATTCCTATTATCTTTCAAATATTAATTGCTTATTTGGATTGATACTGGGAAATGAACTCAGTGGTATTCACCACTGAGCCACATCCCCAGTTTTTTATATGTTTTATTTTCAGATAGGATCTCACTAAGTTGTTTAGAGACTTGCTAAGGTTTTGAGTCTGTCTTTTAAAACACAGTTCTAAGCCTCTGGGATTACAGGCATGTGCCACCTGACCTTGGTCTCAATTTTTTATAATAGGCATTCTAAAACCACTGCACAGTCTGCAGGAAATCTATTTGACTAATGCATTAAATCTGAGAGGCAAGTTTATATGAAGGAGCCAGTGTAGGAATGTTATGTAAACATCTGTTGGCATAAACAGGGATCTGTGGTTTCTAATCCTTTTTCTGAAACACTGTTGGGTATCATAGTTCATAAAAGTTTTGGAAAAGCAATGCAAATTTATTTGTTTGCAATCTCGTGAGATCTGCACATGCTAAGTCACCTTTGTTTCCAGAGCTTGGAACTTCAGGAGATAGTAACTTGAACAAAAATATGTTATAGTTGAGACGCTCAGTGTAGAAACTCCTTCTAGGAGCAATTGGTAGTTCTGGCCTTATTACTGGGGTGAGCAGATGTGGGGTGGTACTCAGATATTGGTAACATCTCACTCAGTATATTAGTGGTTTACTGTATTTCTGTCTATTACACCCATACTACAAGCTAGTGAGAAGCTCATTTGCCAGCAACAGCAGCTGGGAAAGTATGCTGGCAAATGTCTTCTTCAAATAACCTGAAAGCCTTGATATTTGACTATTTCTCTGCCTTGATCCCAGCTGATGGAACACTTGCAAAGACTTTCACGGTCCCTAAAAATCACCACATTTCTGTGGTGTAGATACTTGTGTATCACTTCTCCCACATTTTTGTTTACTGTGGGTGATGTTAGGCCATAGGGATTTGGTTCCAAATGTGGTACTTTGCTCGAGACAGGACTAATGACATTGTACCCCAATTTTTTCTGCTGATGGAAGGTAACTATTTTCTAAATTGTAAAATGTATCTAAGTCTCTGTACTTATTTATAAGTTTGTCAAAGAAACACTCATGAGTAGCTTTATATTAACTATATTTATAGATGGAGAGGTAGTCCAGAATTTTAGATTTCTGCATTATCTTCAACATCATCTCCCCTTTTATTGTGTTGCTAAGGTTGGAAACAAGTACATTGCATATTCTGCACATACACTCTACCAGTGAACTGTGCCACTGGTTCCAAATTCTAAGTTTAGATTGGATAGTTTCCCCACTATATTTTTCATATGGTTGCTTTTGTGTAGGCTTTTTTATTCCTCAAATGTCAAAAATTGACATACATATGGATTCAGATTTGGTTCATGTTATGATGCATTGGTTTGTAGTATTGCCATATAGTTTCAAAATACATATAAATGTCACATAAAAATAACTACTGTGTTTGGCCTTCTAAATTAGAGGTTTGAGGGTATTTTACATATATTGCTTCCCAAGTTAAAAAATTGTAGAAAAAAATATTTTAGCATGCTAAAATTTTCATGCAGGAATATTATACATTAAACTGAGGTAAATGGTTGTCTTTGAAACTTTATGAATTTTATTCATATATGGTGTGTATAATGAAGTATTTTATGTTCTCTGTTAATTTTTATTTTGTGATAAGTTCTACATATTTTTTGGAAAGCCTCTATGCCTGTTATGTGTTACACAGATATCAATTCTCTATAATACTCATCTGATATTTTGTTCTGTTAAACTAGATGTAATGAAACTAAAAACATGTCTGGTCCCTAGAATCCGTTTTTTTTCAAAATTGAGTATTTATTTCATTTTGAATGTACCTCCACTTTCCTCCTATCACCCAAATTTCTATTACATGGACCAACTTAACTGTAGCAGTTATATGACAGCATAAGGCCACAGTTATGTTGGTCCATGTAGTAGAAATTTGGCTCAAAAGTACAGTAATTTCTATAACCTATGCTACTGGTTGAGGAGTATCATATATATAGTCTCTCTAAGTCTCTCTATGTATTTATGACTTTGTCAAAGAAACACTGATAACATGAATAGCTTTTTATTAACTATATTTATAGATTCAGGGAGAGTCCATAATTTTAGTATTCTGTATTATTTTCAACATCATTCCCCCTTAATATTGGCCTTTTATTGTGTTGCTAAAGTTGGAACCGAGTACCTTACATTCTTCTCTCTCTCTCTCTCTATATATATATATATATATGATATTCCTAAACCAGTAGCATAGCCCATATATATATATATATATATATATATATATATATATATATATATACACACACATATGTATATGTATGTAAGTATATATATGTATATATGTATTTGACATTGCTGAACCTTTTATTGTATTCATTTATTTATATTCTCATATATTTATATTTTATATGAGAATCAAACCCAGTGCCTCACGCATGCTTGGCAAGTGCTCTACCACTGAGCCAAAACCCCAACTCATATCATACATATTAAATAAACAATTTTCACAAATATATAATAGAAATTTACGTTTCATCTTTATTCATGAGAATTTGTTTCATGTCATCATCAATACTATGTAAATTTTGTATCTGATGTTGCTTTCTATTTCTCTAAGATGTTGAGAGTTTTGAGTTTTGAATATTTCTTCTACCAAAACTGGTTATTCAAGTCTCTTGCCTCCTTTTCACTTGGTGCCTTTATTATTTTCTTTTATTAAAAGTGTTTAATTATATGTGAGGTTATTAATTGTTCCAACTCATCACTTCTCTTTGTACTTTTTAATAGTATAATTAATGAGTATTTTTTTTTATTTTAGTGTTGCCCAATTTATAATTTTTAACATATTTGTGTAACTTTTTCAAAGTAAATAACTACTGTGCTTGTGATTCTTGAGATTTAAACTGAGGGTGCCATTTCACTGATCTACATTTCCATCCATTTTGTTAATCTTATGTAGAAACAAGTTTCAAGGTTGACCTTGAAATTTCAATACCCCTGTATTAATCTCTCAAAAATGGCATTAGATGCATATACTATGACATTTTTACTATGAATCCCTTTTTTTTTTGTGCTGAGGATTTATCTCAGTGAAATGTTACCACTGAGCAATATCCCCAGCCCTTTTTTATACAATTTTCTTTTTTTTAGAGAAAGTGTGTCTGAGTTGCTTAGCAACGCATCTTGCTTAGACTGCTATTGAACTCAAAATCCTCCTGCCTCAGCCTTCAGAGCTATTGGGATAAAAGGCATGTACAAATGCACCTAGCATAAATTCCTTGTTATGTAACTTTTGACAGATAGATATCAGGGTTTGAACCTAGGGGTGATATACCCTTAAGACACAGCCATATCCCCAGACCATTTCATGTTTTTTGTTGTTGTTGTTTGTTTGTTTGTTTTTGTTGTTGTTGTTTTTTTTTTTTTTTGATACAGAAATTTCCTCAAGGTGCTTAGGGCCTTGTAAAGTTGTTGAGGCTGTCTTTAAAATCCTGAGCCTTCAGTCTCTGCCTCCCAAGTCTTTTGAATTACATTTCCAGCTATATTCTGTCTTTACATTGAAGAATATATTATTTCTAAAAATAATTAATATCTGATGTTAAGAAAATATATAGCTGGATATGGTGGTGCACACTTGTAATCCCATAGGCTTGGGGGGCTGAAACTTGAGGATCCAGAGTTCAAAGCCAGCCTCAGCAATGGTAAAGTATTGAGCAACTCACAAAGACCCTGTCTCTAAATAAAATACAAAATAGGTCTGGGGATATGGCTTAGGTGATGAGTGCTCCTGAGTTCAATCCCTAGTCAAAAAAAAAAAGCATATAATAATATTTTCCACAAATATTCCGTTGTCCCAGCACTATTCTTTGGAAAGAGTGTCATTCTTTCCAATTTATAAATTGGGCAGCATTAAAATAAAAATTGTATTCCTAAATGATACTATTAAAAGGTACAAAGAGAAGTGACAAGGTGGGACAACTAATAACCTCACATATAATTAAGCACTTTTAATAAAAAGAAAATAGTAGAGGTACCAAGTGAAAAGGAAGAAACTTGAATAACCAGTTTTGGTAGAAGAAATATTCAAAAATCAAATTATTCTATTTCCACACAGTGTTTAAGCTGTATAGTTTGTCTAAATGGCAGGTTTTTTTTTTTAAATATATAAATGTTCTGTTACTTATACAGGTCTATTTATTCATATTATTATGAGGTATATACTTATTTCTATAATTTCATAGTATACAGCAATGTGAGGTAAAATTATCTGTTGGTCAGTGATGAACTTCAAGTAACTATAATATGCAGCCTAAGCTTTTTGTAATAAAAAAATTATCAGTATTCACTATGGCATTTTAAAAAAAATTAGAGTATACATTTCTTGCAATGTATACCCATCATTAAATGAGGCACATTTTGTAGAGATACATATGTATTACCGTTATGTGCAATTAAAATTTGATTGCTACATCTCAAATTTACCATATCTGTTTCAATTTAATTTGTCTTCAGAAGCACCAACCTATGCCACTGTGTATATGTACATTTTGTATGTCTTGAAAATTTTCACTTTAACTTAGGATGCTCTGTTCTTTACTCTCTTTTTTTATAGAATTGCCTTTTCCAAATTATTGAAATTTATGAGTTCTAGATGCTTTAGTTTAACTAGTAAAGTGTGTAAATTTACTTTTAACCTCAGCTTTAGATGGATTATTCTTTTATAGCTTTATTATTATGTAATGGACTTATAATATTCTGCATATGTAACACCCAACCCTGACCACTCTGGACTATTAATGTCTGAGTGGAGGGGATCTCAAACTGATCCATGCACAAGACAGGAAATGGATGGAGCAGGATGCAAGACTAGTGGATAGTGACTATGTAGGTGCCACTATTGATGAAAAAATATTGGTGGGATACATGGAGGCAAGGAGGAAAAGAGCAATGAAGGAAAAAGGAAAAACATGAGCAGTAGAGGAGTTCAGATGCAATGAATCTAAAATGGCAGCATGAGGGTAGAGTAGCAGTGTCTTTGGATGTAGAAATAAGATTTAGGGAGAAAGAAAAATGTAACTGTGGCACAGTTCCCAATTGAGACAGCCAGGTGAATGGGTTCTTTGTTTATCTCTTCACACCTAGGAATAGAATTTATACTTCATATGGTATGCCTCAATAGGTAGTAAAACACCATTTACACTTTTGCATGGCTACAAGCTGTCTTTGACAATTTCAGTTTGTTATTCATTCATTCCATTTTTTTCATTCACTTTTGCTTTAGGTGTCATTGATTTTACATTCCTGCTTTATTAAGCCTTAATCCTGGTTTATGAAGATTTGATGTAAACATATCATTTCAAACAGCTCAAGAATCTATAACTTTGGCATAACCCCAATCAACCACTAAAGTGGACCTCTAGGTCAAATATAACCAGTGTTGAAACTTCTGTGTCTTACGGGACACCTTAAATTAGGCATCTCCCTTTTCTATGTTAGAGAGCAGACTAACTTTCCAAACATCAGTTAATAAACCTCGATGAGTTTTCCATAGACTCACTACTGATTTTAAATTGTTTACATTCTTGACACTGAGAGTGACAGTGATTACCTTTTTTATCTTTTATTCTCTCTCTCTCTCTCTCTCTCTCTCTCTCTCTCTCTCTCTCTCATATTACAGATTGAACCTGGGAATGCTTTGCCACTAAGATACATCTTCACCACATTAAAAAAATATTTTATACCAGTACCATGCTGTTTTTGTCACTATTGCTCTGTAATATAGTTTTGAAATCTGGTATCGCTATACCGCCTGATTCACACTTCCTGCTTAGAATTGCTTTTGCTATTCTGGGTCTTTTATTTTTCCATATGAATTTCATGATTGCTTTATCTATTTCTACAAGAAATGCCGTTGGGATTTTGATTGGTATTGCATTAAACCTATAGAGAACTTTTGGTAATATCGCCATTTTGATAATGTTAGTTCTGCCTATCCATGAACAGGGTATATTTTTCCATCTTCTAAGATCTTCTTCTACTTCTCTCTTTAGGGTTCTGTAGTTTTCATTGTATAAATCTTTCACCTCTTTTGTTAGGTTGATTCCCAAGTATTTTATTTTTTTTGAGGATATTGTGAATGGAGTGTTTTTCCTCATTTCCGTTTCAGAAGTTTTGTCGCTGATATACAGAAATGCCTTTGATTTATGCGTGTTGATTTTATATCCTGCCACTTTGCTGAATTCATTTATTAGTTCTAGTAGTTTCTTTGTAGGTCCTTTTGGGTCTTCTAGGTATAGAATCATGTCGTCCGCAAATAGTGATAATTTAAGTTCTTCTTTTCCTATTTTTATGCCTTTAATTTCTTTTGTCTGTCTAATTGCTCTGGCTAGTATTTCAAGGACTAAATTAAATAGAAGTGGTGAGAGAGGGCATCCCTGTCTTGTTCCAGATTTTAGAGGGAATGCCTTCAACTTTTGTCCATTCAGAATGATGCTAGCCTGAGGCTTAGCATACCAAAACAGGCGGGTGGACCAATGGTATAGAATTAGAGGACACAGAGACTAATCCACAAAATTACAACTATCTTATATTTGATAAAGGGGCTAAAAGCATGCAATGGAGGAAGGATAGCATCTTCAACAAATGGTGTTGGGAAAACTGGAGATCCATATGCAACAAAATGAAACTGAATCCCTTTCTCTCGCCATGCACAAAAGTTAACTCAAAATGGATCAAGGAGCTTGATATCAAATCAGAGACTCTGCGTCTGATAGAAGAAAAAGTTGGCTCCAATCTACATATTGTGGGGTCGGGCTCCAAATTCCTTAATAGGACACCCATAGCACAAGAGTTAATAATAAGAATCAACAAATGGGACTTACTTAAACTAAAAAGTTTTTTCTCAGCAAGAGAAACAATAAGAGAGGTAAATAGGGAGCCTACATCATGGGAACAAATTTTTACTCCTCACACTTCAGATAGAGCCCTAATATCCAGAGTATACAAAGAACTCAAAAAATTAGACAATAAGATAACAAATAACCCAATCAACAAATGGGCCAAGGTCCTGAACAGACACTTCTCACAGGAGGATATACAATCAATCAACAAGTACATGAAAAAATGCTCTCCATCTCTAGCAGTCAGAGAAATGCAAATCAAAACCACCCTAAGATACCATCTCACTCCAGTAAGATTGGCAGTCACTATGAAGTCAAACAACAACAAGTGCTGGTGAGGATGTGGAGAAAAGGGTACACTTGTACATTGTTGGTGGGACTGCAAATTGGTGTGGCCAATTTGGAAAGCAGTTTGGAGATTCCTGGGAAAGCTGGGAATGGAACCACCATTTGACCCTGCTATTGCCCTTCTCGGACTATTCCCTGAAGACCTTAAAAGAGCATGCTACAGGGATACTGCCACATCGATGTTCATAGCAGCACAATTCACAATAGCTAGACTGTGGAACCAACCCAGATGCCCTTCAATAGATGAATGGATAAAAAAAATGTGGCATCTATACACAATGGAGTACTACGCAGCAATAAAAAATGACAAAATCATAGAATTTGCAGGGAAATGGATGGCACTAGAGCAGATTATGCTTAGTGAAGCTAGCCAATCCCTAAAAAAAAAAAATACCAAATGTCTTCTTTGATATAATGAGAGCAACTATGAACAGAGCAGGGAGGAAGAGCAGGAAGAAAAGATTAACTTTAAACAGAGACATGAGATGGGAGGGAAAGAGAGAGAAAAGGGAAATTGCATGGAAATGAAGGGAGACCCTCATTGCTATACAAAATTACATATAAGAGCTTGTGAGGGGAATGGGAAAATTAACAAGGAGAGAAATGAATTACAGTAGATGGGGTAGAGAGAGAAGATGTGAGGGAAGGGGAGGGGGGATAGTAGGGGACAGGAAAGGTAGCAGAATACAACAATTACTAATAGGGCATTATGTAAAATTGTGGATGTGTAACCGACGTGATTCTGCAGTCTGCGTTTGGGGTAAAATTGGGAGTTCATAACCCACTTCAATCTAATGTATGAAATATGATATGTCAAGAGCTTTGTAATGTTGTGAACAACCAATAAAAAAATAAAATTAAATTAAAAAAATATTTTATAAATTTAGAAACAGGGTTTTACTGAGTTTCTTAGAGCCTCACTAAGCTGCTGAGGCTGGTTGACTTTGAACTAGTGACCCTCCACCCGCATCCTCCCAAGACTCTAGGATTACAGGCATGTACCACTGTACCCAGCTTTTTGTATTCTCTTTAAAGCAGTCACAGATGTAAAAATTAAAATCACATTTACATCACTCTTTCCTAATGTAGTAATGCATTACCAACTAAAATATTTTTTTAAAACCAATTTAATGAATGACTGCTGTTTTTGTTTGTTTGTTTGTTTGTTTTTTTCCTCAAGGGTTTATTTAGTCTGCTCTTTATGCCTTGATGAGGTGTCTTTTTCCTTATTTTCAGAATATCAGTGTCTTCTGTTATCAAATGGGTCTATGCTAAGTGTGTTGAAAATTATGGTTCTAAACATATCATCCATTCCTCACATTTCTAAGACTATTGGAGGCAGGGAAAGAATGATATTCATAACCAACAAATCACTTTCAGTGCAAGAATAGTACTAGTGTCCAACTTGGAATCTAATCCAGATGCTTCAATGGTAAAGTGGTGTCAGAACCACCAACCTAGGTTTTGGGGACCCTCTAAAGCACCATCTATGGCTCTGAATCTTTTACTCTCCTTTAAATAAATTCTTGCTGCTTGTTTATACAATAAAGCATTAGGTATGAATTTTTCTGTGTTTTTCTGTGTTTTGAAGCATAACTAAGAATCCACTGGTAAATCTTATTCATAATTGTGTTATAGTTTTCTTCTTAATATTTACAGCTTTAGCTCTCATATTATTGTGTAATATTCATTTCATGTTAAGTATTGTACATAAATTCATATAAAACTAATATCACTTCTTTATACATGAATTTGCAATTATACCAATCTTACTTTTGGAAGAGACTACTTATTATTATTGTGGAAGAGTCTACTTATTATTCTTGTGCAAGAATCTACTTATTCTTCATTTAATTTCTCTGACAAACTTGTCAAAATTAAATTGACCAAAAGTGTGAGGTTTACTTTTATACTTTCACTTTTCTTCCATTGTTCTGTTGGTAGATTTCATTCTCATATACACTAACTGAATATTCAAATAATCATCATGCTTAAGGTGATAGGATATGTCAATGTCACTGACATACTCTATGTCACAATAGAAAGTTTTTTACTTAATTTTATGAGACAAACAAAAACAACCAGTTAGAATAATACAAACATGAAATTTTTAATGGAAAAAAAGGGAAGGTTTTGTTTTTTAAACCTGATTGAACCCAGGGACACTTCTCCACTGATCCACATTCTTAACCCTTTTTAATGTTTCTTTAGAAACAGAATGCCTTGGGGTTGCTTAGGACCTCACAGAGTTGCTGAGGTTGTCTTTGAACTTCCTAAGCCAATGGAATTATAAATTTATGCCACCATGATCTGTTAGCTAATGTATTTTTTGTGTGTGTTTGAGGTGCTGGGTATTGAACCCAAGGCCTTGAGCATGAAAGGCAAGCACTCTATCAACTGAATTATATCTCTATCCCTAATTAATGTATTTTTAAGGATGAAGATATTGTTCATTCAAGTTACTGAAAATTATTCTCACTTATTAATAGAGATGTTAGCTATCAGAAGAGTTTATTTTCATTCTAAAATTATCATTTAATAGTTTATGGTTTCTTTTTAACTTCAACTTAAACACATAACACATTTTCAGATTTATTGATATAATTACTATGCATATTTAAGGTGCATAATTTTATCTTTTGACATATGAACACATCCATAAACTAGCTCAATAATCAATTAATATACCCATTGCCCCAAAGTATTTTCTAGTGCCATTTTAATGTCTCTATCTTCTGCTCTTTTATACCACCTTTTATTTAATGAATTTGATCTTATTTACCAATGTTAATACTGGACCAGAATTAAAACTATACAGATCAATGAATTATTACAAAGGGAATATACTATATAACTACTAATTTTATCAAGAGATAGAACATTAATGATGCTACAGAAGAGTGCACTAGCCTCCTGTCTCCCTAGTGGTAACTACAACTGTTCTGTTTAAAGTATTATTTCTTTTAAAATAAAACAAATAAAAAACAGAAGTGGGTTTGTTTGTTTGTTTATTTATACAAAAAAGGGGGATGGTAAAATAAAGTAGCTCATTATTTGGGAAACCAAACCTGACCCTAGTCTTGCCTGATGCTTTGCTGGTGAAGCAAATTTGAGGCATCAGAATAAAGATAGCTCACAATAAAAATGGATAGCTCAGAAAGTCAGGGTTGATGTAATAAGAGTGCACTTATGAGAGGTTACCTGAGAAAAAAGGTAAAGAAAGAAAAAAGAGTGGATATGTGTTACTGGTGACAAGCTGGAGAGCTCAGATAGAACAGATCAGAAAGTAGAACAACAACAGGTTTAAGTTGCATGAGCAGTGCCTAGAGAGAAAGAAATTACAATGCTTGGGAGAAAAAAAACAAAAAGTGTGGCACCTCTGGTAGAGCTCTAAGAGTAGAGAGCCAAATGTGTGGCATACTTGTTTGATTGTACCATTAACTTTTGGTTCTTAGGGATTTCTAAATATGAGACCAGTGGTGTCAGTGTTATGCTGTCACAATATTTCCTGTCTTCTCTCACTTGGGATCCATCTTTATCTCATCTCTGCATCTTATATTTCCTTAACAGTTTTTTCTTCCTCCTGAGATCCATTATCCTTCTCCTTCACCAGGTTTTCTTCTACTTTGTCCATTCTGCCTATTCTTCCACTGTGTCCTTCAGATTTTTGATTTTCAAGTATGCCACTTTTTTTCTATACTTTTCACTGACATTGTTATGGGACTGGGCATAGGCTTGTGGGAATCTTAGGTACCAGAACCTTGATGTTGGAGGCCTGTATTTTGGAAGGTGGTGGCAAATGCAGTCTAGTTTGGTGGTAAAAGCAGCAGTGGCAGCTACCTGTTGGAGCATTCTAAGAATATTATGGTATATGTCTATTCTATCAAGGATTAGAATTGATGGCTTATACGGTATAAGTAAGTAGATAGTACCAAACCAATTTTCAAAGTGGCTAAAGAATTTTGCATAGCCTACAGAACAGTTTGACAATCCATTCACTAAACATGTTTGTAATTTTTAATCTTTTTTTTTTAAGAGAGAGTGAGAGAGGAGAGAGAGAGAGAGAGAGAATTTTTTTTTAATATTTATTTTTTAGTTCTCAGCGGACACAACATCTTTGTTGGTATGTGGTGCTAAGGATCGAACCCGGGCCGCACGCTTACCAGGCGAGCGCGCTACCGCTTGAGCCACATCCCGAGCCCAATTTTTAATCTTTTTAAAAATTGAGACATTTTGCCTTTTTATATGCTGTTTTTCTTCCTGATGAGCATGCAACAGTGTACCGCCTTTAGTATTAACTTATCTAGGTTGTATTGATTTACACTCCTATTTATATAATTATGTGGCAGTTAAATATTTACTCATGTGAAGTGGATTTAGAAACAACATTGACCGTGCTTTACTCTTTTGGTATGTCCTTTTTCCTCAATAATATAACACCTCATTGATTCTGCCTTGTAAACCTTTTGCTACGTATGTAGTTTCCCACCTCATGATCTACCTTTGATCACTGGATGTACATTGATCTAAAATTTTAAAAAGTGGCCTTCAAAGATATCAGTACAAAAAACGTACAGGGAAATATCTTAGAAATTGAATAAATGAGATAACTGACATTTGTAGATTCCCCATTCACGGTATTCAGATAACCACAACCATATGTATTGTAAGAGGATGATCGAGGATATGCACAAAGGTTGAATGAAGTATTAGTTGGAAAAATCCAAAGCTCCATGGGCTTGGGATAGTTTTCATGGTTTGAGGCAAAACTGATAAGACCTGCTCTCTGGACATGGCTCTCAGCTGGGTTTGACTCTGTCTAATGAGCTTGCTTACATTTGGTTGTCCACGAATTTTGTCTCTTCAGGATTTTGGAGACAGTGCATGATGCCACTCTTTATCCATCTCACATTTGTGAATCTTTAACCTTTATTCATCTGGCCCAGGGTCCCTTCTATTTCTTTATTCTTCTGTGAATGAAATTTCCTTTTCTGTGATTCTGTCAAATACAGTGTGTAAGGATAAGCTCATTGGAGGATTGGCCATCTTTTGTGCTATGGTTCCCAGATTCTGTGGTGTTTGGAACTTACAATCTGTTGCAATATCACCATGTTCTATAAAAAGTTAATTTGTCTATCATTATGCTTTTGAAAGCTATATCACCATTAGAAGAGAAACAGTTGTGATCACAAGCCAAGGAATACCAGCAGCCACCAGAAGATAGAATAATTCTTTTTAAGAGCCTCTAGAGGGAGTGTGGTTTTGCTAATACTTTGATATTAATCCTTTGTCATGATAACGAAAACATCTATAATTATGTAAGAAAGCGTTTCTATTGTTTTAAGCTGTTATTTAGTAGCAATAAGAATCCAAGGTTTTTTTTTTTATTGTTGTTTTGTAAGTTGAATTGACCATATGACTGAACTGAATCATGCTAAGGTGGTACGTTTTTATGAAATCTTTTTTTCTAAAACTAAGTGGAATACATTTTATTATTTGAAGTGAGCAAAAGAGTAGGACTGACCTGATTGAAATTTCTCAGACTTTTATTTATTTATTTATTTTAGATTGGCAGATTTCTTTTTGGCTTCATGTTCTACTTGATCAAGAACTTAAAATTTGCTGGCTTATGTTTCTTTCACCTCTTGTTATGAGTGAAAGTGTTTGTATGTTTTGGTGGTTTTTCTTTTTGTTTCTAAATTGTAGGTCCTGCTATTTGAGATTTCCTCCAATGTTTTTAACCTGGTCAAAGTAAGGGGTACTGGAGCTTTCTTATATCTCTTGCTGTATTAATTTTTTTCTTTCCCCAAATGATAAATAACAGTTTGAAAAGTGGATATTTTCAAGGTCACAAAAAATGAACTGTGTAAAAGTAGGAAAAATGGGAAGGAATGAAAAAGCCACCCAAGTTTGTGTTCTTGGTCTTGTGGCCAATTGAATAAGGTGGTGAGTTTCTACTTGAATGATCTCTAAGGTGAGCTGTCATTTGTGTAGATAAAAACTTGAAATAAGTCTTAATTTGTCTATGTCCAGATAGAACTGTTTTTCATTTCTAATTTGTATTGTCACCATGGGTATTCATGGGTCTCTGCACTTTTTACTGTGTAGTGTTCAGTGACATTGAAACCACAGTAAAATTTTCCTGTAACTTTAAAAAGATGTAACCAAAATATTCAGTAGAACATAATACAGTCAGTATAATAAATAATATATCCCGCTGTTTAAATGGTTTCTAAGCCTGTAAATAATGATATTTAAAATTTATTCTAAGGAATATGTGGCATATAGAATAGAAAATCTTCCCCAAATACCCATCTAATACTGTAGCAAAAACATCACTAATACATTTTTATAGTTATTTCTCAGTATTATTTATTAAATTTGTTCCTGGCATATCATTGTCAGTTTTACTTCCCTGCTTAAGTTTTATAATATGTTAGCATTTTTTTTTTCTTTTTTGATACCAAGGATTGAACCAAGGGATGCTTAACCACTATGCCACATCCCCAGCCCTTTTTATATTTTTATTAAAGATAGGGTTTGCTGAGTTTCTTAGTGCTTCACAAAGTTACTGAGGCTGGGTTTATACTCATGATCCTCCTCCCTTCTTAGTCACTGGGATCTTACACATGTGCCACCATGCCTGACATATATTAGCAATCTTATGATTAATACTTTTTCCTCTTAGATTTTTTTAAATATATATTTTAGTTGCAGATGGACAAAATACCTTTATTTTGTTTATTTCCATGTGGTGCCGGGGATCAAACCCAGTGCCTCATGTATGCTAGGCAAGTGTTCTACCACTGAGCCACAACCCTAGCCCTTCTCTTAGGATTTTTTTTTATAACCTATGATTAATTTGAACACAAATTTTAGAGTGTATTTTGGGACTTACAATGTATAGATAAATGTAGACATTTATACTAGTTGCACAAAGGATACAAGAAAATAAACAGTCTGTGGTAAGGTTTTTTTATTTTTTGTATTTAGAAAACTCATATAATATTGACTCTAATCAAATTGAAATGTTAAGATGCAAATTATAATTCTCATAGCAACAACTAAAAATAGAGTAGAGTGTCATTGAAAGACTAGTAAAGAATGAACTGAGTAGGATAGTTATTTGTTTAAGAAGTTTCATAGGCCCTGTAGTCCTAATGGTCCAAAATAAGAAATAATTCAAATGTTCTTGAGTGTTGAAATGGACAATTAGTAGTGCATCCATAAAATATAATAGTAGTAATCAATACAAAGGAACACATCATTGAAACACACACCCTGATTGATTCTTACAGATACAGTATAATTTAGCAGCTGGATTTAAAATTATACTACATGGTTTCAGGCAGAATGAAGGTATGGTAAAATATCCACTATAGTGACTTGCTTCTGGGGAACAAAAAGTTTTGTGGGAAAGAATATAGTTTTCTTGAGGTGATGTAAATATTCTGTGCTAAAAAGCAGTGAAGGTTTTTATTAATGTGTTTGTCAAAACTGTACAGTTGATATCTGTGACATTCAAGATATGTACATATGATTTCACCAAAGAATGAATATACAAGGAGTGGGACTGGTCTAGGTTGGGGAATGATTAGAAGCATAGAAGAAATAAGCTTCTTTGCTTATTTAGTAAGCAGATGTTGAATCTAGATAACTGTTATAACATTCACTTTATTTATATACATTTTATATTTATGTGAGAAAACATTTCTGTGCTGGTTCTTAAGATCCTATTTGATTTTGGGTATCATAGATGGAGAAAGTGATTTATTCTGTCTTTTCAAAATATGTTTAATTTTAGATAATTTCTGAACATTTACATAAATGCTTTGTATGTTTTTTATATGTATATCATATTTCAGTGAAAATTTTGAACGTTATATTTGTGAAATAATTAGGTATATCAGAATAACAGCAACAATTTGTGATTTGGTTGAAATCTCAAGTTGTATATATTTATTCTTTTTTTATATATATTCTTATTTGGTGCCAAGGATCGAACCCAGTGCCTCACACATGTTAGGCAAGCACTCTACCACTGAGCCAGAACCCCAGCCCTCACTTTAGATTTTAATATTTTAATATTCTCAGGCATTTATCCATGTTCTAACACTTGGATGAAAGTCTTTTTATTTCAGTCACAATTTGGTAAGCATTCTATTATTTATTTATTTTTTTGTTTGTTTGTTTGTTTATTCTTCTCCATACTGGAAATGGAATCAAGTGGTGCTTTAACCACCGAGTTATAGCTTTATTTACTTATTTATTCATTTTATTTTGAGACAGGGTCTCATTAAGTTACCAAGCCTGTCTTGAACTTTCAATTCTCCTGTATCAGCCTTCTCAGTTTCCAGAATTACTGGCATGCACCATAACACATCGCTTAAAACACTTTCTGTAATTATTTTCCTCAATAAAATTCTTTTCTGCAATTATATTGTTCATGAAATGCATTAAGGACTGCATCCTGTGCATGGTGTATTCTCCCCCCCCCCACACACACATATCTCTTGGTACCAGTGATTGAACTCAATGCACTTAACCTTTGAGTAACATCCGCAGCCTTATTTTTTTTTTTTTTTTATTTAGGTATAGGGTCTCACCAGGTTGCTTAGTGCTTCACTGTTGCTGAGGCTGGCTTTCAAATCATGATCCTCCCTAGCCACTGGGATTACAGGCATATGCCTCTGTGCTCAGCCTCAATAAGTTTTAACTGGGTTTAATGAGAAAAAAATGACTATCAAAGATCAATTTATGCAAAGGATATCAGTTAGACAATGAAGATCATTTGGTTTGGATAATTGACCCCTAATGGTTCATGTATTACAGCTTGGTCCACAGGGTGTTGGATGTGGTGGAAATTTACAGGTAAGGCATAGTGAGTGTTGTTTAGTTCATTGTAGAGTAAGGACTTGAAGGAAATTGTGGATCCCTTGTGGTATTTAAGTTTAGTCTTTCCATGTTCTCCTGCCATAATGTGCTGCCTCACCTCAGGCATAAATCTTAAATACCAATTACTTATCAAGAAAAATCTCCAGAACGTTCATTCAAAATAAGATTTTTCTTTTTATTAGTTGAATATCACAGATACATTTTAAAGTTAGAAAACCCTGACTAACAAATTGGGTGGGTCTGAAAGCCAAAGTCATGACCAAGTATCTTACATGTATTTGCAACACATTCAATAAAAGATGCTCGTTCAAAGAATTGGATTTTAGTTTTGCTACACATGCTAATTCTTCCAAATTAAAATAAAACAAACAAACAAACAAACAAACAAAAAAAAAACTCCACTGAATCCTAAGTCCCTCTCTCCAGGAATATAGATTAAATTATTTTAATGAAATTTGGATTAGGGGAATTTGAAGAGCCTTTCAGGTGACTGTACACTTCAACCAGACTGGGAACCATTGGTTCACAGTTGAAAATGTACTAACTCTGTGTGGCTTCCATGTGTGTTGTGTGGATTTGCGCATTTTAGCCTTTTGAGGTGGTGGTTCTTAAAAAAGGGGTTTTCCATGTTGGTTAATAAATAAAAGGATGATTTTCTTACATACCCAGCTGTTAAAACAAACGGCTGATGGAGGAAATTTCTTCTCAGTAGATCTGTCTTGATCTCTTGTTTTCATACTAAGAAATTATTCCATGCAAAGAATTTCTAGGTTTAGCATAGTTTAAAAATTATAAGTAGACTGCAAATAAAAAAAAGAATGAAAGAAGTTGCAGATATATTATGTGTGTTATGTACATTTTAACTATTATTTCATAATGAGAAATAAACAAATGAATCATTTACCTTCATTTTCTAAACATAGCCCAAATCTATTTACCTAAACTTTTCCCTATTTTAAAAGAGTCTTCAGTGTTCTCCTGAAAGTTTTTTAATAGTAAAAAGTAGTAAAGGATGTGAAGCTAAAAATAATTGTGCTTCTATTACAAAGTTGTCGTTCTTCAGTTCCACAAATTCCTAGAAAAGTTGCATGATTATTGTGGCCTAGCAAAATCTTTGAGTTTTTGAGTCAGGCTATAGTGATTCTGAATCTCAAACCTGGCTAGCTTCTTAGAACATATGGTCTTATAAAATTTTATGAATTTAGAATAGTTACATAAATGTCATCTGAAAGAAAAGGAAAGGACTGGGGATGTGGCTCAAGCCGTAGCGCGCTCGCCTGGCATACGTGTGGCCAAGGTTCCATTCTCAGCATCACATACAAATAAAGATATTGTCTCTTCCAAAAACTAAAAAAGAAATATTAAAAATTCTCTCTCTCTCTCTCTCTCTCTCTCTCAAAAAAAAAAAAAAAAAAGGAAAAAGGATATGAACTGCAAAAATAGCTCCAGTTTTTCATCCTCCCCTGTATCCAGGCCATTGACAATGTTCTTTTGTGTTTGTTCTTATTGACAAGTATATGTTTGCCAAGACTTGAATCTAGAATGGCTTATATATTACAGTATGTAAATGTACTGGTATAATGCCTATACCTAAAATGTCTTGAATTCTCCCTGATTTTTTATTGTAAAGCCTAACATCTCAAAGTGAAGAAGCTCAGATTAGGCTTAAGAAGGAGAAGATGCCACGTGAATGAGAATGAAAATGCCACAGTGGACCACAGGGCTACCATATTAAGTAGCAGAGTATATGCCTAAAGGAGCCTAGATGAAATCAGAAGTATAGCCCAGCTAAACCCAAGTCTAAATTGGGCTTACCCACTTACTGATCATTTTAATCCTGAATCATTCTGTGTGGGATAAATTCTAATATTTGATAGCTCATCAACAAATATACCCGATGGAAAAAGGGTGCCAGAATTTAATACATGCTGATTTCAAATTAACTGAGGAGAAATAGGAATGAAGAAATACTAATTTTATTTTTCCTGATTTAATGTTGAAAGTCCTATTAAATGATTTTTAATTATGTAGACATGCGTATATACATGAAAATATGTTACTGGTATTTAAACTCACATCATACTCTATAACAAAACAAACAAACAAGCAGCAGCAACAACAACAACAGACAACCATAGCACACATCTAGGGTGAAGGCTCAATGGCAAAGTAAGAAATTTTAATCTCTTCTTTCACATCTAAATTTTAGTGTCAAGTCATAGACAGATCTAAAGACATGAGAGTCCTTTCCCTTGGGTTCACATCACACATTGTTTATAGTTTAATATCTGGAAGGAGTTGAATCTTACCAGGCAGCAGTTGGGATACTTTGCCTGCCATTGGGGACTCTCATCTCATAGCACCCTGCTGTGTCTAATACAAATTATTTACTTAAAATTTGGTTCAAAGAAGGGGATTTGGGAAGGAAGACATGTTTTCTCACCTCTGATAGGAATGGAGGTTTCATTTCATTTTCTGAGGTCATGGGAACCAGAATGCTCAGATACACACTTGCAATGTGGCAGTCATTTGCCACATGTGTTTAATCAGTTCAATCAATCTGATTTCCTGCTTTTTTTTAAAAATGTGTATCCATTTCCTTTCTTAGTTAAAATAACTGACCGCCCTGCTCTGAAATTTCTTTTAATTTCACACTTTATTTTAACCTTTGTATTACTTTTTTGATAAATTATAGGTCAGATAAACTTGGGCAAACCCAAGGAACTACCATATACTGGAGGTTTGAAAAAAAAATGTCCTCAAAAATTAAAAGTATTCCTGGTTTCATAGATTTTTTTTTCTTACCAGGGATTGAACCAGGGATGCTTAAATATTAAGTCATATCCTCAGCCCTTTTTTATATTTTATCTAGAGACAGGATCTTGCTAAGTTACTTAATGCTTCACTAAGTTCCCAAGGATGGCTTTGAACTTGCCATCTTGATGCCTCATCCTCTCATGTTGGAATTATAGGCATGTGTTTCATTGATTATTTTGAGTTTTATGCATGAAGGTATGAAAAACTTTTGTATTGTTATGTGTATATTTGAATGCAGAAAGAACTCTTATTGCAACATGCTATAATAATAAAATGCATAAATTCTTTAAACATTTGAATTTGAATTTATGAGCAATATTTTTTCTTTAGTCTTCTACTTCAGTAATATTCATCAGCTTTCTTTGGGCCATTGGCATTTGCATCACTAGAGAGCTTGATGCATATTCAAACCTAGACTGCACCCCAGAAATACAGAATCACAGTCTATTCTTTAATAAATTCTTCAATTCATGGTTGTACACATTAAAATAGAGAAGCACTCTTCTAACTCAGTATAAAATTCTCTTCTGAGAATTATGCATAATTTATCTTATAAAATATAAACATAACAATTAAGATATATATTCTGATGTTTGCCTTAATTTTGCATTTTATTTCATGGAAGTATAGTGTATAGACTGATGTTTTTGTTCCTTGTTTATTTTGTATTTATTTCATTCTCTTTTGAATGCATTTTCTTTCCTCAAAGATAGGTAATACATTAGAGTACACCACTCTGTTGAATTATTGAGGTCACTCTCCTATGTTAGAGCCAGTTCTTCTAACTCTCATTACAACTTATGTCAAATTAAAATCATCAATTTATTACAACTTGTGACAAGTTGAAACTGTCAATTTATTACAACTTTTGTCAAATTAAAACTCTGCCAACCATGATCATAAGGTTGATGTTATATGTATTTATTCATTTTTATTTCAGGAACCATTAACATTTAGGGATGTGGCCATTGATTTCTCTGAAGAGGAATGGAAATACCTGAATCCTGCTCAGCAGAATTTATATAGAGATGTGATGTTAGAGATTTATAGAAGTCTGGTCTTTCTGGGTGAGCATAAATTTCCTTCTAAATCCCTAATTCATTATCAATAGTTATTTTTCTTCCTTTGTAGAATATATCTTGGCAGCTTCCATTCCACATGATAAAATTTCAGATCCATCTTTTTAGAATAAAGATCGGGCATTGGTGTAGAAAAGAAAATGTTAAAGATTTTTCTTTTATGTTTAATCTATATTTTCTTTACAGTTTTGATAGTTCAAAGCAGTCCTCACAATCTAGAGACTGAAAATGCTTCCAAAGTATATTAGTGCTTCTCCCAGGAAAAACATTATAAATAAATAATTTTCTGGAATCTCCTGTTTTCTTTTTATTCCTAATGAGGACAACATTAAGAACCATCAGTAATTACAATGAGATTACCAAAATGTGTCATATTCCATTTTCCAATAAAGCCATCTTGCTGTATTTAAGACTGCCTTGGTCACTATTCTGTCCCAAGAAATAACTGTAGAATTTGAAAGAAAATTGACACTAACGATATATCCAAGTTGGTAGAAATCAATGAAAAAAATAATAAACTGTCAAAGAGGAAGCCAGAGTTTAAAATGTTAATTGAGAAGCTAAAATTCAACAGAAATGTGTTATACAAACCTTGGTTTATTTATTTATTTATTTTGCATCAGTTAAGAGCATATCATGCCCTGTATTTACCATGCTTCCTAATTCTAGAAGCTCCTTCTTCTTCTCCAATAATCTCACTACATTAAAATTAACAAAGTACTCCCTAATGCCTTTGAGGATTTGCATTATCTGACAGAAGTTTATTGATCTTCCCGGGGTTGGGGGGGTGCACGGGGGTGTCACTAGAAAATCTGTGCATATGTGTGAATAATTCTAAGTTAATCCATTGTAATACATAATATTGTAGAACAGTTTCTCTAAAGTTTACTCAATTTTTTTTTATCAGAGCTTTTTATACAGGCTTATATTGCATTTTCTTTGAAATATTTTTGCCATTTTATTAATAGCAATGATTCACAATGCCTGTTCCTTGTGGCTATATAAGTATAGCTGAGAATTGTAATTTAAAGAGAATTTTTTTAAGTAATAGTTATTAAAAATTTTGTGGATTAAATTTTCTATTTCTATTATTCTTGTGTCTCTTTCTGAGTTCCACTCTAAAGTAGCTTCAGTGTTGTTCAGTACATTTTCTCACATTGGTGATTTTTTTTTTTTTCATTTTTATATCCATATGTTATAACTGAATAGAAATATTCATGACTTCTTGCTTTAGGACAATATTAAGTAAAATTAAAATACACATAATCCATATGCCTATTTTCAATTAAGTTATATATGCTTTTACATACTAGTGTAAATATTATCCCTGTTTTATTTATGATTTATATATAGTGCTTTGATTGTTTACTTTGTTTATTTGACTATTCATATAACTTATCTAAATTTTATTATATAAATACATGTAGATGTGTATGGATACTGCAGATTGAAATCAGGGTTGCTATAATACTGAGATACATCTCCAGTTTTATAGTTTTATTTTGAAACAGATTTTTGCTAAGTTGCTGAAGCTGGTTTTATATTTCCATTTTCATTTCCCTGCCTCAGCCTTCCCAGCAGCTAGAATTACTAGCATATTCATCATCTCTACATAAATGAATTTGTTCTTTTATGAAGGAGTAAAACATTAGCATTTCAAAGGTAGCTTACAAAGATTTCCACAATTCTGTTTATCTTTTATATATTTTTCAAATTTTAATTTTCATAAAAACCATTAACTAACTTACTTATACTTAAACCTACAGCCTTACATTCAAATTGTTTTGTAACATATTTCTAGAAAGTTTATTTTTACACAAAAATAAAATTTGTTTAACCCCGAAACAAGTGCTCACGTGTCTGTCACCCTTCCATCTCAGACACCATTCCTTCTTGCTTGCCCTAAAATTGAGGGCTAATTACTTTCAGTTTTGTTACATATGTCTTACTTGTCTAACTTCATGTTGAAATAAAACTGTTGAATATTGAAGCTTTCATTATTTTTATATCAGGATACATTTTCTTTATTTTGAATGTTTAGTTATTTATGTACCCTGGATACTCCATACAACTTTTTAAGTAACTTATTTTTTCCTGCTAAAATAATATTGAGTGTTTGATAGTTGTTTTGTGTTTTCTTAGCTTATTAAATCACTTTGTGTGGTATAGGGCCTTTTTTCTTCTATCATGGATACTTAACAACTGAGCCACATGCACAATCCTTTTTAATTTTTATTTTTGAGACAGAGTCTTGCTAAGTTTCTAAATCTGGCTTTGAAGTCACATTGACAAATTTTTGGTTACAAATTTCCTTTGGAGTCCCAACTAATTATAATAGAAAAAATTTCAGTATTTAATAACTATTAACATTTTTTTTGTTCTTTTTACCTGGTCCCTTTGGGATAATATTTCCATAAACTATTGAAAAGATTCTCTCTCCCTCTTTTTTTTTTTTTTGGTGGTATAGTGAATTCAACTTGGGGACACTCAAACACTGAGGCACATTGATTGCCAGCCCTAATTTGTACTTTATTTAGAAACAAGGTCTCACTGAGTTCTTTAGCACCTCACTGCGGTTGAAATTGGCTTTGGACTCACAGTCCTCCTATCTCACCCACCTAAGCCACTGGGATTACAGGCATGCACCACCACACCCAGCAAGATTGACTCTTAATGTAATTGACTCTTAATGTAATAATACTTTTTTAAATTTTCTATTCCCTGTTTACTATTCCAATACTATTTTGTTCCTTTGCATTAATTGGGGATGGATGTCCCCTAGTATTACTTGGTTGCTTTCAATCATGTTGAATTCTTTTAGTGTTTGCCTTCTATATTTGGAAAATATGATTTGTGCTACACGTGTACTTACTACTATTGTATTCTAGAAATTGACCACATTTATCATTATATTCTACTTTGCCTCTAATTATTTCATATATTATCATCTGCATAATTTTGAATGTAATATTCTTTTCATCCTTTTGTTTTTAGTATATTTGTGACCTTATATCTAAAGGAAAACTCCTGTAGACTTAGATCTGACATAAGTATATATATTTAGGTTTAATCTTATTGGTTACATTATGTGTTCTGATTAAATTTTTATAATAATTTATTTGTACTTAAATTACTGATGAGGAAGAACTTACTACTTTAAGCTTTCAAAGTTTGGGTTATTTCTTATAGTTTTTCCTACTTTTAAAAAACCACTTTAATTTGTGGTTCATATATTTTTTTAGAGTAATGTTTTGATACCTCCCTATTTTTCTTTATATCTTCTATGACAAATTTTGTTATAAATTTGAAGTCACATAAAAGTTCTTCAAAGATGGTAGAATGAGTTGAGCATAATGTTTTCATGTTCATGTATGAATTATGACCAGTGTAACTCTACATCATGTACAACCAAAAGATTGGTAAATTATTCTCCATGTTTGTATGATATGTCAAGATACATTACACTGTCATATTAACAAAAATGAACAAATAAGAAATAAAACTACTTAGTTTGCACTTTATTCTAAACTGAACTAACTTTGGTTTCTTATAAAAATCAGTGACTTTACATGTCTTATCATGATTTGTTATTGATATCATAGCTGTTTTTTATAATCTATACCAATTAACAGAGATTTATGATAATTTTTATGCTTTAGTCTTTCAAATTCTGTAGCAGAATTAAATGTTTTATGCACTACCATGACAGTAAAATGGAATTTACATTTGTGTATACTTTGCTTTTCTCCCTTTCAAATTTTTATGATTTATACTGTTGTGTAACTTTATTTTATTGAAAGAATTTCCTTTAGTGTTTCTCTTAGAACAGGTCTAAAAGTGAGGAAATTTTTGAGCATTTACATATCTTGATAACATGTATGTTTCTTAGCTTCAAAAAATACTATTTTTGTATACAGAATTCTAGATTAGTGTCTTTTGCCTTTAAACACACATGACTAAATGCTCCAATTCCTTTCTGGAAGATGTCTGCTAGGAATTCAACTATTAAACAAATAGAAGTATCTTTACAGATGACTCGTTTATTTTTCTGGGTTCTATCAAAAATTTTTCTTGAAGAGTTTTAAAAAGTTGAGTATAAATGCTTTATCTTGAATCTTTTAATTAAGATTGTTAAATTTGATATTTTTTTCTCCCACATTTCTAATTTATCAGACATTGTTTCTTAAAGAATATTTCTAATACACAATTTTCCATTTTTCTAATGCTAATTTTTTAAACTAAATTTCAGTCACTTTTCTTCATTGTTAATTAGTTCAATAATTATCAATCAGTTGGTTACTTGGCATTCTTTAGATAATTAACAACTCTCAATTTCCCAAGTGTCAATTTATAGTGTTATATAGTGTCTCTGCTTGAGTCAATTTTCTCTTTGTGTGTGTGTGTGTGTGTGTGTGTGTGTGTGTGTGTGTTGTTAGTTTCATTGATGTTTTTCCACTTAAAAATCCCTTTAAAAATACATGATTATAGTCATTTTGCAAAAGGTTTGAAAGTTACTAAATAAACAAAATTTGGTTAGATGCAATGATACATAACTGTAATTTTAGATAATTTGGAGGCTAAGGTAATAGAATTGCAACTTTAAAATGAGCTTCCTTATCTTTCTGACATCCTGTCTCAAAACATATAAAAATGTATGTATAGAAAGTCTATGGATGTAGTTCAGTGATAAAACACCCCTGTGTTTTATTTTAAGTTACATTTCCCCCAAACATAAAAGAGAAGAAATAAAGGATCAAGTCATTTTCTGCAATATTTGTGTCACATGTGGAATCTGAAAAAGTTGGACTGAGAGGCTGTAATTTGACAGTGTTGTCACAACATAGTCAAAGTTTGAGTGTTGTGTTCTTGTGAAATCTCAAGATCATTTTGGAAGCGCTCACAAGTTTGTCACCATTTCAGTGTGGATTTTGTATATTTCTTTAGTAACAATGGGCTTAGATTATACTGCTTATGGATATTTTCCTGACCTCGGTAAAATTTTATATATTTGAAGAGTATATTCACCACAGTCTAATAAGTGGAATAATTTGTTATTTTAATTTCTTTCAGGAATGTCTCCTCATCAAATGCTAGAAATTTCAGCAGAGCAAGGAATAAACTATTTATGGCAAACCATGAAAAATGGAAGGTATGGAAACTATGACAATAAAAATTTACTTTTAAAGAAGGAATGGAAAATTGTGGGACAGAGGGAAGTTCAGTAATTTATCTTAATGAACGTAACAAATGCATGATGATTATTTAAAATGAAGTCAGTTTATGTTATTATATAACATCTCAGAAGACTCCTCAAAGTGACAGTATGTGTCAAACCACGTATATAAGCAACATTTCAGGCCATTATGAAACTCTCTTCAAAACACCTTCAGAAAAATAATCATTCAGCAAGTTCTCTCAGCTTTAAAAATATGATTAGAAATATTTATTTTAATAAAAAATCAAAACAATGATTAAATACTGATTAATTAGTTATTTTTAAAAATGAATACTAATCTGTACTTGAGTGCACATTATACTAATGTCTGCAAATTATTAATATAATACTGCAGTACTCCAATCTGAAAATTGTATGGTGTGATAAAACAGTAATTTTCTACACAGTATAGGTGAATTGTTTCTTTTTTAAACACACCTATAGTATTTCCACTTTCAGACATGGAAAACACTCAGATTATGGAAAAAATGGAAGAATAACAGCGAGTGTCACTAGTACGTTTCAGTTGACAAGAACTATTCAGTAATCAAATATTTTTTTTAGGTGGAAGTTTGATAATCATTGCTTTTTAAATGAGACAAGAATTAGAAAAAAAAAGAGGAGGAGGAGAAGCAACTAGGTCTTTCTAGAAAACACCAAATAAGTGCACTCCTTATCTGTCATGGATGACAATTCAAGCAAAGAGAAGGCTCAAGGAATTCTTTGCACAATGCTCCCAGAATATCCAGAGTTCTTGTGACCTACAGGTCTGCATGAAGCCCCAAAAGCAGACTTGAGGGCCTTATTAAAATACCGGGAAGGCTTCTGAGATAAGTCTGGGCGCAAGTGAAGAGGTAGAAAACACTTCTGGGTAAGGGGTAGCAGGATGGATGTTGGGGCAGATTAGGGGAGGTGAAAGACTAAAGCTTGTAAATCAGAAAATTCTGCAGACAATTAAAACCACCACACTTAGCAGGTAAGGTGACCTTTGAAGGAGGCATGGTTCACCATCAACCATCTCCCCTGTAGGGAACAGTGTTCCAGTCTCTCTTTGGCCTATAATGAGTTTTTCTACACTTTCAGAAGCACATTTTTTTAAGACACTCCATTCTTGGACTCTCCCTGACTTTTGATAATTTGATTCAAGGGCATCTATAAATTCATTTATAAATTAATTCCACTGGAGATGATCTTGATGTGCATTCAGTGCTATTTAAGGGCTCATAAGTTAGCAAAATCCTCCATCTGATTGCTTCACTTTCCATAGCAACAACACCTTCAATAGAACTCCAAGTTGGAATCTGAAAAGATTTGCATATTTTGTGTTTTTTTTTTTTGTTGTTGTTGTTGTTTGGTTGGTTGGTTGTTTGTTTTGTAGGATGGGGTTTGCTCTTATACATAGGAAGGAAAACATTTGAAGCGTCAAATCCAGAAACTTCCTGGATCATATCCATGTCTCCAGTAAGCTTAATACTGTTGTTATGAGATTCTTCTGAACCCATAGCCCTAATTATCTGGCCATCCCAAGGAATGTGCCTTCAACAAATGCAAAGTGTCTTCTTTCTCATTTTGGTTAGCTAGTTAAAAGTAGGGATTTTTAGCAAGAGTCATAGTGATAGTGATTTTTGCTAGAAAGTTAAGAATGTAACACAGAAAGGCAACTGAGAGAAATGCACTGTGGTTACTAAAGGTTTTGGCCAAGACACCAGCTGGCTTGTCCACCAGGAGGGGCCAGAACTTGACATGAGCCAAGGTGTGCAGCACATGTACTCATTCTGATAAAGGAAAAAGCCTGATTCAGATGGACATGTGGATTGGCAACCACTGGGGCTAATTAGGGAGGAGGTGGTCTTTATAAGGGTGGACTTGAGACATAATAGTATACTCCTGGGCACAGCTCAAGGGGTTAACATTGTGTCAGCGTGACACAGCAAATGGAGTGTTTCACCTCCCACCCAGATCTTAGGCATTTTATCCTCCAGGGTTAGAAAACTACTGCTTCCTGTGATCTAGTCACCAGAATTTTGAAACTGACTGAATCCTTAGGCACTCAACAGTTACTAGTGTACTCTCTGACAAAAGGCAGAAGAGAGTGCCATCACTGCAAACAACTGAAGTCCAAAAGCAACAACTGTCATTGGGATGGCCTCATAGCCTGCTGGGGAAAAAAATGTATATGAAGACACTGGTATCTGACCACTGCCCTCAGTTCCTATCACATTTCTCTTCAAGTAGAAGACTTTATCCTATCTTACTCCAACTGCAAAAAAAAAAAAAAAAAAAAAAAAAAGGAAGCTCTGTTCATACAATCCTCCCCATATATTCACCTTGTCTTTGGAAAAAAGCATTGCCTGATGCTTCTTTCCAATAGAACCTCTCTCCAGGTTGCAGACTAGGACAGGAAAGCGTGGTTACCATATAGCAAAACTGCTTAGTCCTTAGGAAAGTAACAAAGATACTTGCAATACATTCTTTAATTATGGGAACCAATTTTTTGTTTGTTTGTTTGTTTGTTTTTGTTATAGCAGCATATAAACTGTTTCTGTGACTATTGTGCATCACAGACCTGGCTATGTTCCAGGAGGTTGAAGGCAGGAGGCACTCAACAGTTACTAGTGTAGTATCTGACAAAAGGCAGAAGTGAGTGCCATCAATGCAAACAACTGAAGTCCAAAAGCAACAGCTGTCATTGGGATGGCTTTAACCTGATTACTCAGAAATAATAATCCACAGTGGTAAGAAAGACTCTGAAAATTATTGATGTTTTTGTTCTTAAAGCCAGTGTAATATGGGATTGTTCTTTCCAGGGGCCAAACCCAACAGTGTGTGTGTGTGTGTGTGTGTGTGTGTGTGTGTGTGTGTGTTTTCATGCATGAAAGAAAACAGTATTTAAATTTTCCTGATTGGGTCACAACAGTATTTAAAAGAGAAGAGGGAGGATGGTGAATTGAATAGCATTTCATTTAGAAAGGAACATGGCAGGAGCATCTGCTGGCATCACAGTGTGAATAGAAAATAAGAGCATCAAAATCCTCCATCAGATACTCTTCTGAAGGCCAATAATGAATTTAATTGACATCACAGGGACACAATGCACCACACAGAAAAGCTAGCTCTCTGGATGGTGGAGGGTAGTATATTTTCTCCTCAGAGTAAGTTTACAACAGTGTTTTTGTGGTTTAACCCAGGCAAAACGCAGCCAAGCCCTTCATGACATTGCTCATACTCCAGACTCAGTGAGTTGCTGAAACTCCAGTGGATCTCTTCTAGTTCAGATGAATTTCTAAGGTGGAAATCAGCTAAAGTGTCTGCAATTTTTTTTTCCTCAAAGAGTATGCTACATCTTGTCAAGAGTTTTCTGCTTCTAAAGTCTTCTTTCAGTTCTGATCACAGGTTTTTATTTAATGCAAGACTGTTAGTTTTTGATATAGAGGGACTGTTAAAACTGCTTTTCTGGGGATGGGGTTCTGGCTCATAGATAGAGTACTCACCTAGCATGTGTGAGGCACTGGGTTCCATCTTCAGCACCACATAAAAATAAAATAAATATATTGTATCCACCTACAACTAAAAAAATAAAAGTTTTTTTAAAAAATTCTGCTTTTACTTGACACAGATTAGAAGGTCTGCACTGCCAGAAATGTTAGGTTCAGATGGTTTACAGCTTTGAACACTGGACTAAAGAATTACTATGAGTGGTATAATGCTAGTTTTTTTTAATTGTTTTTGGCTTTTCAGGGCCCAGAGTCTATCACCTTGTGTCACTTCATTTATTTTATTATCATGACTGTATGGTTCAGGTTTCTGCTTATCTTGATTCTCATATTTGAGTTCATTGTCTATACTGAAATAATATTCATTCGACACACTCTTTAGTCTGCTGTAGACAATAACAAAAGAAAAGCATTCAGGAATGTCCAGGTACAGGTTGTCCTAGAGTTCCAGGCAGTGCAGTTCTTGCAATGTGTAGCTGTAGCTCTTCTGTATATTGGGCAAGGTTGACCATCAGTGCCGTGAACAGGGGGGTACATCTGCCCGACTCAGCAGTGGATCAATCCTCTGCTTCATGGAGTTGGCTGTGGCCCTTCATGGGGCCATGACCATGGCCCAAAGCATATGCATGCTCAACAAGGCCCCCACCAGCCTGAAGCAGGTGCTAGTGGGTGAGGTGTGTGTGGCAGTGCTGTGGGGACGTGAAACTTCCCCTGAACCCAAGAAGGCAGCTGAAAATATGTTAGTCACTTTTGAGGATATATGTGTACCTTTAAATATTCTCCACAGAGTTTCTTAGAATTATATACTTTCTCTAAATAAATGACAATATTTGCTATTGAGTCTGGTTTATGTTTCATTTAGTTACTGGAATATTTTGAAATATAGCATTGAGTAAATATTCACTTAAACATTTCTATAAACAAGAGGATAAAAAATAACACATTTCTGACTGTGATCAATCTCATTCTTATTTTACAAAAAGACTGATGAGTAGTTTTTCCATGTGCCAAAACATGGAATTTTAATGAATGTGGGAAGGTTTGTACGTACCTACTATTGCTTAAGATAAATTCAGATATAGATAATTAGAGAGATCTCTACATTTATGATAAATCATTCAAGATCTGTTGACAGGTCTGTACCCTAAGTAATTAGCACTATATTTATTTTTTTTGTAAATCAGTATAATTCTGTGAAACTCATCAAAATTTAATGCTTTTTTTAAGTCCTAGAAAACATCAGTGTGACCATTTTAAAAAGAAGGTTTATGAACACAATAAAAGTGAGAAAGTTTTTCATAAAGGCTCAAAATGTATCCATCCAAGCTTTCATATGCAAGAAAAGAATTATCAATGTAAGGAATGTGAAAGAGCTTTAAATAAACTTGAAAGCATTACTGAACACCAGATAATTCATACTGGAGAGAAGCCCTACAAGTTTAAAAAGTATTTCAAAGCATTTAAGGATTCCTCAACCCTTTATCATAACAGTGATATACCCTACATAAGTAAAGAATGTGACAAAAGTTTTACTCAAACCTCAATCATTACTAAACACCATAGGATTTTCTGTGGAGAGAGACCAAAGAAATGTAAGGAATGTGGCAAAGTCTTCAAGTGTCATTCAAAACTTATTAAAAACTGCAGTATTCATACTGGAGAGAAGCCCTACAAATGTAAAGAATGTGGCAAAGCTTTTAATAGAAGACCACACCTTATTCAACAACAGAGAATTCATACCAAGGAGAGACCATATAAATGTAAAGAATGTGGCAAAGCTTTTAATTTTAGGCAACACATTACTCACCAGAGAATTCATGCTGGAGAGAAGCCATACAAATGTAAAGAATGTGGCAAAGATTTAAATCAAAGATCAAACTTTTTAGCTCACCAGAAATTTCATACTGGAGAGAAACGATACAAATGTAAAGGATGTGGTAAAGCTTTTAATATTAAACAAAGCCTTATTGTTCACCAGAGAATTCATACTGGAGAGAAGCCCTACAAATGTAAAGAATGTGGCAAAGTTTTTAATCAAAGAACACACCTTTGTCGTCACCAAAGAATTCATACTGGAGAGAAGCCATACAAATGTGAACAATGTGGTAAAGCTTTTAATAGAAAATCATACCTTATGCATCACCAAAAAATTCATACTGGAGAGAAGCCATATGGATGTAAAGAGTGTGGCAAAGCTTTTAATCAACCATCACACCTTACTCGTCACCAGAGAATTCACACTGGAGAGAAGCCATACAAATGTACAGAATGTGGCAGAGCTTTTGCTCTCAAGAAAACCCTTATCGATCACCAGAGAATTCATACTGGAGAGAAGCCATACAAATGTAAAGAATGTGGCCAAGCTTTTAATCGAACATCACAACTTACTCAACACCAGAGAAATCACACTGGAGAGAAGCCATATAAATGTAAGGAATGTGGCAAAGCTTTTAATCGAGGATCACATCTTAATCAACACCAGAGAATTCATACTGGAGAGAAGCCACACAAATGTAAAGAATGTGGCAAAGCATTTAATCAAAGATCACGTCTTATACAACACCAGAGAATTCATACTGAAGAAGACATAAGAATGTAAAGATTCTTACATTCCTACATTCTTACTTGGCAAAGCCTTATAGGTCACCAGAGAATTTATACTGGAGGGAACCCATACAAATATAAAAAAAATGTGGCAAAACTTTTAGTCAAATTTCCAGGCTCAATGTTGACCAGAAAATTTATACTGGGGAAGAGCCATACAATGTGAAGAATGTGGTAGAGTTTCTAAGTATGTTTCAAGTGTTATGAAGCACCAGAGAATTCATCCTTGAGAATTTTTGGAAATCTATAAAATGAAAAGTCATTTAATGTGCAATCACACCTTATTGATCACCAAAGATTTTATACTAGAAAGACAACTTACTGTACTAAAAAGAAATGTGGCAAAGTTTTTAATCAAATCTCACCATTTGAAAATTATCAGACATTATACTAGTGATTACACCCTACAAATGTAAACAATGTGACAAAGCTTTTAATGAAGGTTCACATCTTAAAAAATCTCCACATATTGAGTATTAAAGAGAAGCCCTATAAATACCAATGATACATCAAAGCTTTAGTCAAAGTTTTTTAAAAAGCATACTCTATCAAAACCTAATGCATACAATGTGTGCATCTGTAACTTGCATGCCTTGCATATCAGCAAAATATACATTATTGAGGAAAATTTTGATCTATGAGAAGTATAGCAAGGTGTTATGTTGGATATCATTCTGAATATAATAATTTTCAGGGAGATTATATATTAATTGAGAATGTGATATTGCTTTTATTAAAAGTAAAAAATTAAAATTAAATTAAAATTAATTTAATTAAAATTAAAATTTAATCGGCATAACTAGTTAATGTGATAGAAATAAAGAAATTCTTAGATAACACTATGGTACAGACTGTCAGGAGCTGACCTGGATGCAGATCCCTTCAATTCCTGATGCACCAGGTTCTGAACAATTACTGTCTTCAGTCTGGCATGGTAGTCCCAAGTCTCAGTAACTTTGGAGTTCCCCCAGCGAGGATAAAATGTGTGCCTCCAGGAGTAGGTGTTACCCACTGAGGTTGAGATACACTCACCTGTTCCTTTGTAATCCTACCCCTTTGTTCTTTTGGGGGTAGAATGTTCCATGGAACTTGCCCCTTGTGTATCTCCTATATAAGAATAAATAATTCCAGTGGCTCTCTCTTTCCATGGACCTTTAAGTTTGGAGAGCCATCATGGCTCAGCCATAATTCTTAGAAGTTATTACTATGTGCTTGTGTGATTTTTTTTGTCATTTTCTTGAGTTGTTGGAATAGTCAAATTTTGTGAAGCCAGAATTGGGTCTCCAGTTAGGGTAGATGGCAATAAATGGAGGCCCCATTGGGATTTCAGCATAAATTTTAGAAATTAAGTGGGTTTGGTATTTTTCTCCAGAAGTTAAGCCCACTTAGGATTTCAGGGTATTATCAGTTAAGTTGGAGAAAATAGTGAATTAGAAGAAAAACAATGTAACATTAAACTTATAATATCTGGATTTTTTTTATCCTTTAGAAACAGCAAAAATTTTATTTTCTGCAACTCTGGGGAAAATAAATAGACATACAAAATGAGAAATTAGAAAATTCAAAGTACCACAGAAATTAAGATGATAAGGAATATATTGCTAAGTTTTGCCCTCTTCCATAGGAAAAGTTATTTATATATATATTTTAATTTTTACGTCTTGAAATATTAGGTAAAGATTTTCTGGGTTATATGTCAGGAATCCACACTTGGAGAATGAGAAAACAAAAGAAAAGCTGTTTTTTGTTGTTGGTTTTTGTTTGTTTGTTTAATGGTAAGATTGTTACGGGGGGGGGGACGTGTGGGTTTTTCTACTTTTAAAGAGGCATTTTTTTTCCAGCTGTTTTGGGGCAGGTGCAGGGCTTTGACCGCTGCCCCCTGTGGAGCCGCAAGATAATTCTGCCACTTGAAAACGCTAGTTTAACTGGGCACACGTTGCCTTAGAATTTGGTAATGGTGGCATCATCTGCTGAGGGGCCCATTTTTTTATCTTAAATGAGTTTTTGAGATGCTCCTAGTAGAGTGAGCACTAAGTAAACAAAATGCAGGAAGATGGTCCTTTGAGAGAAGACTATCCGCTTACCCTGGCTCCGCAGTTCACAGAGTGGGAAATGACAAAATTTTGGTATGGCCATCCAAGCACAGGCCCACTAGCACCAGCATAAACTGTTGGCACTTCCCTGGCTGTATCCCAAGCAAGAACAGACCAGGTAAGACCTGGATATCTGGGGAAATTTGGGGAGCGAACATAAGGGTGAGGTCACAGGGCAAACCCAAGCTGGAGTCAGCAGCTGCAGCCATGACCATCAGCCCCGCTTCTCCTGCCTCATGCCAACTGGCCCATCAGCCAGGGGAACACAAGATCACCGCTTCAACCTCCCGGACCCTGGGGGAATGGCGAAGTGCCACAAGATGTGGGTTGCTGAGGGACTACAGGTGGGGGAAGGCAGACTGATTGAAGGAACTATGACCCCTTGGGGAAGTTTCCAGGGCACTTACCCTGAGCAGGACCCTATGGTGGGCAACAAGCCCAGCCCCCACGGGGTGAATGTGGATGCCAAGCCCGCCCCAGTAGGGAGAACCCATGTCTTGCACTGCCACAGTGTGAGGTGCAGCCAAAGCTGCTGGCAATGGCCATGTCCACTGGCTATATGCTGTTTTCTCACCATGACAACCACTGGCAAAAGCAGACAGTACACGCCAAGATACCATGATGTTTGGCCAGGACTGCTGGTAATCGCACATGCGGATACACAAGGTTTCAAACAGAGCCTTGTGGTATATTCTGGTTACATGCTTTTACACAAAGTATTCTGTAGCCACATGGAGAGAGAAATTTGGCAGATAAGTCCCACCTCTAGCAGTCTTCCCATTGTTCATTTCATTGTCACCCAAACAGGGTTTTTTGGTCCTGGCTTGCAACCATTAACCTATACTTTCTGTTTCACACAGGGCTGCTCCCGAAGCTACACAGAGCCTACATTTTACTTAAGAATGCCCATCTGTAAATACTAACAAAAGATATCCTTTTCAGGCAAAATTTAGTTTCACGTTCCTGCCTGCCTGTATGTATTCTCAAACTTAAAAAAAAAAAAAATTATCCCTCGCCAGGTTCTCTTAGAAACTATTTATAGCTGTTTTATTAAGAAAAGTTTCAGAGGTAATATAGTAATTATAAGAGGTTATAAGGATTATTGTTCTCCAAATTAAAGTTGTACATTAGTTTTTAACAATAAAAGTTTTAAACTTTGTTGTAATTTATCTTATATAAATTCTCTGACTGGACCTATAATTCATGAAACATTGTAAGACATGTATGTTGCCCCCTTAAATGGGAAACAACCTTAATCATATTGTTTAAAAGACAATTTAGTGACACCTACTTAAAGGATAATATTCTGAGATATAGAGATATTTTAAGACATTCTCTCAGAAAGAGTTGGGGGGGTTCTACTTAAATTGTTAGGATGAATCAGCTAGTTATCTAATTTTTATATCTAGCCTCAACTACTATCATCAAAGAAGGGCTTAAAAATTGGAAAGATCGAAGAAACCTCTAAAACTTAATATAGACCAAAACAAATTCAGAGAGATTTTTTTAAAAGGTCAAAATAAATGTACTGTAGGGTTTCAGAATGTATGGCATATGTCTAACCTTACCTAGAGAAATATTATGCTATTACTTAGCTAAACTATGAAATAGAAGGCCATCTTAAAAACAGTTTTAAAGGAGATTTATCTTAACCATGTCCCACTAACACAGAATAGGGACAAGCCTGACAATTTGGAGCAGTTCCCCAGGACAGATTGGTATCTAACAGATAAACAAAATGCCTAAAATATAATTTTAGGGGCTGGGGATGTAGCTCAATGGTAGAGTGCCTGCCTCACACATGTGAGGCACTGGGTTCAATCTTCGGCACCACATAAAAATAAATATATTGTGTCCAACTACAACTAAAAAAAAATAAAGAGTTTTAAAAAATCATAATTTTAGTAAATCTTTAGAAAAATTCTACTATTTTTCATAGACTTATAAAAGACAATACAGTACCTTAAACTTATAGGGGGCCATCCATTTGAAAAGGTGTTTATCTCCAGTTAGCCCTAGACATTCCAAGGGATTTACAAAGGTTAGCATAATTCTAGCCAAGTTTAGATGTTATAGCATAGTTAAATGCAGCCCAAATAAAGAAACAGAAAGGCAAACATACAGACAGAAAGAGATTAAAATGCTAGTCGTAGCTCCAAGAGAAATAAATTTTCTGGGTACAATGTTTGCTCCTAAGTTACAGATATTGAAACCCCCTTAACATTAAAACAGTGTCTTACTTCAAGCACCTGGCAACAGTTTATTACTGAAAAAGAAAGGAAAAAAAAACTCTGAAAATAGTTATGCCTAAAATATTAGACAAACAGCCATAAATAAATCAGCTCAATAGTCAATAGCATATTTCAATAAAAAACTAACATAATAGACCTTTTCTAAACTTTATTAATATCTGACAATGTCCTACGTACATTGATATTTTTAAATTACTAACACCATAGTTATACATAATTATTAGAACTAATTTTACTACATTAAATAAAGTTATTAAGGTGCTCATACAACTAACTGTTTTTTTAATGCACAAAGTTTGTTTGTAATAGATCCCTAAAAATGTTATTGCTAGCTCAATGTCATTAATTCTAAATTAGATCACTGTCTTAAACCACACTGTTGACTTGTTTTTACCCATTAACATTTGAGATACTAATTCCCCCTACTTAAGTCAACACTAAGTTGATAACCATAATGCCAGTTTTTCATGGATTCATAGATAAAAGACTGTTCATTTCTCTATTTCATTATTTATTAATGGTAACAAAATATCTTCTCTAGGGTTATTTAATATATGTACCTCCTATTTTGGATAGATGTCTACATATTTCTCATGCCCCTAGTAAAGACCACCTACTACTACATTAAGATCTCTGTCTCTTGCTTCTTTCCAAATTAAGATAAATATTTAAGCTAATCTAGAGCTAATTTCAGCATGCAAATTTTTATATACAACTTATTGTATTCTTTATTTTTGGTAATTCTGTTAAAGTCAAAATCAAGTCATACATTTAGTAAAGGGTAAGTTTCTATTTACCTTGTTCCCATTAAATAACTTTGTCAAGTTTCACAACCAGCTAGAGATAATAAATCTTTTCTTATTATTTAAATACTTGTACTACATTAAACATTGCCTTTATAACTTAAAACTAATGATACTATGGCTTATGCCAAGCCTCTACTCAATTTTACTAAATAAAAAGATGGTAAAAGAGAACTCCATAGCACATAATAGATGTTACAAAATATTTTTAAAAATTTTTTCTTAATTGTGATACTGGGAGTCTTACTGCTACTGAATGTGATTAGTAAGTTAAATCAAATTTCAAAAGAGTTTAAACTGGTCGTTGTGGAAAGGTTGAAAAACCTCACACAGGAAGATAAATTTTCAGCTGCAGAGTTTATAGCCATGCAGCTTCATGGGCTTGTCAGGTAAGTAAAAATTATGAACAAACATCCATGAACCCATTTCTCAAGTCCACCCTCAAAAGGAAACACACACACACACACACACACACACACACACACACACACACGTTGTAGTTGGACACAATACTTTTATTTATCTTTATGTGGTGCTAAGAATTGAACCCAGTGCCTTGCACATGCTAAGCAAGTGCTCTACCGCTGACCCACAAACACAGCCCCTCAGGTCCACCTTTGATGTTCCTTGCAGTGAAGACTGGAAAGTCTACCCATGCAACTAGATGAATTATACTCACTGTAATGGTCAGTTGTAGCTATATGTTGATCCTATGGTAAACAGGCTGTCTGGCAGTATCTTTTGAGAAAAAGACAGTATATGAGAATCCTAAACAAGCCAATTATGCTGATCCTCACAAATTCAGACTATATATATGGATAATTGTCAAAATAGAAAGATAGTTGAAATAGAAATTTTCTATATAGGCCAGTTATTTACATAAAATATTCAACAATATATTATTGCCCTAATCATTCTACAATAGAAATTGGCACATTTTCTAAATGGATGGGTTTGGCCTATGTATTGTCAACATTAGGTGTCTAGAAATGGTCTCCTACAATTACATGAAGATGACATAACTCTTTGAAACCTGAGTTTTCAGTGAGATAGCACTCAAAAGGATGTTCTGATGTTTGACTTCTGCCTTCAGAATGTTTACATTATGACAGAACTAAAAGACTCCTTAAATTAGAGAATTGAACAGATGGTTAAATATTCTGTAACCTATAAAAGGTACAACTTGCCTAATTTTATCACTTTTTATAGTAGGATAAAAAGGACATTGATCCTCATCAATGTCTCTTTGTCCTGTTGCCAGGTAGGATGCTGAAGTTAAAATTCAGGCCTTGAAACAGGTGCATGCCAAATAACCAGACCTAGGCAAGTTCTTGATCTCATGATCAATGAAGTGACTACTTAAAATATTATTCATTGTTCCTATAATACAGCTTCTGTGGCTATGTTTTAAAACTTGCAACATGTAAATTTTCTTAATAATTTGACTGAAATTACTTCCAAGAACCTTCATAGATAAGTGCTAATGGAAGGATTGAAACTAAGTTAAATGCTCTAGAAGCCACTGTAATGAATAATGCAAATGAGCCCTCTGCTCTATGGTTTGTGGAAAGGCTTAAATGCTATGCCAAATAAAAATGTCTGTGTTACTGTGGCCAAACAGAATGCTTCCAAATAAAATGGGGAAAAGATTTAAGACTCTTCTGATGAGTTTTTGGCAGAGTAATCATAATAACCTGGATCTTCCAAAACTAATTAAATGACCTTAATCCTAAATATGCTGAAACATTCTATATAGTATATTATTGAAATAATATGTTTTCTACTAATTTTATTTATGTCTCAAGAGTAGGTCATGATCTTCTCAGAACAAGAATCCAGTGACTAAAACATAAATTACCAGTTGCCTTTTTTTTTAAATTTTAAGATAAGGGAAATATGTCAGGAGCTGCCCTGGATACAAGATCCCTTTCAGTCCTGATGCACCAGGTTCTGAACATATTGTCTTTAGTCTGGCACAGTAGTGCCAGGTCACAGTAATTTGGGCATTACCCTAGCTTGGAAAACAAGATGTGGCTCCAGAATTAGGTGTTATCTGCTGGGGTTGAGTTACACTCATCTGTTCCTTTATAAACTTACCCCTTTGCCCTTTTGGGGATGGAATGTTTCATGGAACCTTCCCTTGTATGTCTCCTATATAAGAATAAAGAATTTCAGTGCCTCTCTTCCCATGGACCTTTAAGGTCAGAGAGCCATCACAGATTTTGAGATGGTACTTTTGTGTGTTTGTATGCTTTCTTTGTTGGTTTCTTAATTTTTTAATAGTCAGGTTTTGTGAAGCCAGCATTAGGTCACCAGCTAGGATAGATGGTGATAACAGACATTTCAGACCTAAGAAAATATTTTTTACAAATCCAAAATTACATCTTGTTATTTTTTTATTTGTCAAGTTGCACTTTTCTTTTTTCTTGTGAAAGGATCACATAGAGAAAGCAAAATCTTTAGAAACTGCCATCCAGTTCTTGGAGAAAAGTTAGAAATACTGCAACCATTTAAAGTGTAACATGGGGAAAAATAGTTGATAAAGCAAAGAGGTGATTCTGGTATTCAAAATATGAATAGAGCCAGGTGCAGTGGCCCATACCTGAAACCACATTGTCTTGGGAGGCTGAGGCTGGAGGATCATGTGTTCAAAGCCAGCCTCAGCAAGGGTGAGGGGCTAAGCAACTCAGTGAGACCCTGCTTCTAAATGAAATATAAATAAGGCTGGGAATGTGACTCAGGGGTTGAGTGCCCATGAGTTCAATTTCTGGTACACCCCTCAAAAAAAAAAAGTGAATATAAACAGAAACCTGGAGATGTAGGAATTCATTCTGAGACTGAAGGGCTGCCATATTAATATATTTATAGATCCAATTTTCAACCAAAAATATCAAAAAGTTGTATGAAGAAACTGGACATGTGGTACATTCAAAGGCTGAATAAACAATAAACCAACAGAATCCATCTCTCAGGAATGGCACTCCCCAATCATAAAATATTCCTGCTGCAGCCCTGAAACATGACAGCAACCACATGGCTTGTACTTTAAAGATGGGGGTGTGGTTTGTATGTGTTTTTATGACAGAATTAAGGCACATAAGGATTTTTTAAAAATGTTCCAGGGCAATAGTGGCCCAAACACTTTTTTTTAGTGTCTTTACTTTTGAAAGAAAGTGATGGGCTTTGTTCAAAGATAATTCTCTTCATTTTCCATGTATGCAAACATCCCATAGGAGAATGAATTTGCTGTTTTTGGTGTGGACTGTTGGTTCAAGGTGGTTTATGCTAATGAAGAGCCTTGGATAATCAACTTTAAGAAAACATTTTAGTGCAGAGGGAATTGAGACTTCAGCAAGGGAAGAGCAACACCCAACACATCAAAGGTTTTGGAGATCCAAGGAAAATACTGTGCCTGAAGTCTTCAACCTACATGGAGAGAGGCCCTTAAAGTTAATTGTACAGACTTCAAAAGAGAAGTGATGGATGGGCCATTGAGGGGTTTCATTAATCATTCCATGCGTCATCCATGGTAAATATTGATTGCCAACATCCTGGATAATTCTTTTCTGAAATACATCATCATGACTTCAAGCTAAAGCCAACTCTAAACTTGTCCTCTCCCCCCCTTTTTTTAACCATGGATTGAACTCAGGGGTACTTAGCCACTGAACAACACACCAAACTCTATTTTGTATTTTATTTAAACACAGTGTCTCACTGAGTTTCTTAGGACCTCACTGAGTTGCTGAGCCTGTGTTCAAATTCATGATCCTTCTGCCTCAGCCTCCTGAGTTGTGGGGATTACAGGTGTGCACCACTGTGCCTAGGAAATTTGTTGCACTCTAATGACCATGTCACAGTCATTGTGCCCTGTAATATATCACTGCCTCATCTCCAGATTGTGCCTGTAGGATTGGTAAAAGGTCTAGGTTCTGTGTGTGTTCATATTGACATTGGGACAGCTGTGCCCCAAATTTTATTGTTTAAAAACACAGAATAAGAATGTAGATCAAAGTGAAATAAAATATGATGTGAGGAAGCTGAAATCAGAATCATGGAGGGAGTATGGAATTGGGACCTCCTCCTCAAGAGGCAAGAGTCTACACATCTCACTTGAATATAGCAGAAAGGCTTGTGTATTAGCCTGTTGTCTTCTTCTATGACAAAACCCAAGAGACTGGGTACTTTACAGAAAGTAGAACATTATTTCATAGTTTTGAGCCCTTACAAGTGTGCCACCCACATGGGCTCAATTCTTAAGTGGCCCTGTGCTGTCATAAGGGGGTGACTGGCATTGTTGTAGAAATGTGTGTGAGAGAAATCACATGGTGAGTTTGGAAGGTAAAGAGTAGACTAGGGGAAGTTCTGTCTTTTATAACACCCCTTTCAGAATTAGCCAGGGTCCCAAAAGAATTATCTTGATCACTTCAATTGGCAAACACCTCAAAGGCCTGTCACTTCCAAGAGGCCTCGCCTCATAAGGGCCCCATCACCTCTTAACACTGCAACACTGGACATCAGACTTCCAATAGAAAAACCTTGAGAGACACACCACATCCAGTGGGAAGGTAATGCATTTCTATAGCAGGGTCAACACTTTCAAAATTTTATGAAAATGGACATAAAGGCATAGGCAGCAGTGAACTCAACCCAGAAAAGAAAGAACTAGAAATTGCTTTGCAGAAAACCTAAACACCAACCTCAGCATAGACTAAATTTGCTTCATATAAGTATTTCTGATAAACACAGCATACTGGTACTCAGGAGAATGAGAAGTCACTAGACAAATGCAGGGGGAGAAATAAGGTTGTAGGTTTAGACTGCAAACAGGGGACAACATACCCAGGCAGAAACCATGGAGAAACTTTCTTGTGACAGAAAGTCTTGTGACAGCTTAATCCCAGCTCTGGGATTTGAGTGGTTCTTCAAACATTCCTACTATTAGAGATTTCTCTCCCTATGCATTTTTTTTATTCCTGCCCTCAGGTCACATATGACTCCCTGGGCATATGGAGCTGCCTAGGGTACTGCTCAAACATGCACATTTTGGGAACAGTCAAGTTGGCACATAAACTTGGGAAGACTTGACTTTCCTGGAGACATCAATTTCGTAGAAATTGGTTCCACATGAAATCCATATAAAAATCTACCTACCCATGGCTATAGGTAAAAACATACCAAATAATAAATACTCAGGGTGAACAACTCAGAAATTCTTATATATGATATATTGACTATGTTAAAGGTACTGTATTCCAGTTAGGAGTTTTGTTGCATGATTAGATCATGACTGTTCTTGACATGGGGGAATATATGTATCTATGTGAGATAAGAGATAAATGAGTTTGTTCAATTCTAGTGACAATTTCACTCAATCTATGGTATTGTTTTGTCTACCTTAAAATGCACAGTAAAATTTGTTTTCAAAAATTTGGTCAAGTAGTTGAGTAGATATATTTTCAAAAAAGACAAAGTGCTCAGTAGATACATTAAATATGCTCATAGTGACTAATCAGTAAAATGCTAAAAAATAGGAGATATTACCTCACCATTTTGGGAGGATTAATGTTAAAAATACCAGAGATAACAAGTATTGGCAGTAATATGGAGCAAAGAGAACCTTGGGCAGATTATTTGGGAGATTATGTAAATCGGCACACCCACCATGGAAAAAACTGCATAAAGGTGCCTTGGAAAATTGAGAGTAAAACTTACATGTGATACAGCAATCCCCCTCCCTGGAATGCATCTGAAAGAAAATAATTTATCTCACAGAGACATCTGCATCTCCATGTTTCTTGCAGTACTGTTCACAACAAGCAAGACAGAACCAAGGAAAGACATAGTGTCCACCAGTGGATGACTGTGTGTAGGTGATGTGGAATGTCCACTAACATTCAATGGAATGTTATTGAGCCTTCTAAATAGGTAAATATTGTCCCTGTGCTGATGTAAGTGAACACTGAGGACAGTATTGTGACATAAATCAGACAAGATTACAGTTTGATCTCTCTCATGTGACATCTAATAAGTCAACTTCATAGAAATAGAGTGGAATGGTGGTTGTAAAGAGGTGGGTAGTGAGGGACACAGGGAGGTTGTTTAAAGTGCACAAAATTCCATTCTAACATCGATAAATTTGGGGGATTTGCTGTATAATGTGGAGAATGAAGTTAATATTTTTGTATACTTGATATTTGCTGTGAGATCTTAAATATCCTCACCACACATACATCTTAAGTGATAGATATGTTAATTAAGAGGCTCTGGTAAGCAGTTTACAATGTCTACTTATGTAAGATCCATGTGTTGTACACCATGTATGTGTACAAATGTATTAGTCAGTCACACCTCAGCAGAGCAGGACTGAGTCTGCACATACCCTATTTTTCAGACATGCTTGGTTCTTCATTCTGAGCTGCAGCCTTCACACTGAACTTCCACTCATCCCTCACAGCCATGAAGATATTCCACATCCCAACTCCCACATGCACAACTGTGTCCTGACATTTAATGTTCATTCTTCTGTGGTGCCTATCCAGGGACCTCAGGACAGTCCTTCTTCCTCCCATTTCCCCAAGACCCATCATCAGTGCTCTTCCTTCTTTTTTATTTGCTTTCAATTCCATTACCTCAGTCCATCCCCATGGCTCCTGGGTCCTACACAACCAAATGTCCAAGATCAACTCTCAGGCATTCTCAACACACAGTTCAAACTCCAAACTGATTGCCACCAACCCCAGCATCCTCCACCTTTCTTCTGGTTACATGCCTCTTTATATCACTTCTTTCCTGTGTGCCTGGTCTTAAATCAAGACACTTTTCCTTTTTTCCACTGGTATCATTTTCTGTCCCTTAGTTATACCACATGGTTGTAAAAGCTCATACTTAGTCTTAAAATCTAGAAGTGTAATCTTTTAATTTGCTTTTCCTGGTGTTTCTCTTGCACTTTGGGCCATCTTGGCCTCCTTAGCTCTCTACCTACTTTGTTCCCTCCCCACCCCCCCAATACTCTTTGTGTCATTAGTCTCCTTCAAGAAACATTGTGTCTCTCTAGATTCACCTCTGTCATATTCTGGGCCTGTTTTGGACAAGTACCTAATCCAGGACCTGCTACCTCAGCTTTATTCACAACTTCTCACCACACGTATGTATGAATGTCTCTGAGGCATTGAATCTTCTACAAATTTTACAGTCCAGTGAGCTTCAACATTTTTCATGTTCACTTTTCATCCTCAGACCACCTTAATTCCTGTGAAACCATGTACCCCATATATCTTGTACCTGCTGGGCCCTATGTCTTTATGTTCCTTGGCTTTTTGCCCATGTGTGCCTACACCTAGTCATGCCAATGAACTTTTCCTGGATACTTAATGAACTTTGTCTGTGTCCTCTACATCACAGGATTTGCACAATCAAATTTCCCAACCCCCCTATTCCCCATGTTCTTATTTAGTACCACTTCAATCTAATACCAGTTCACTGTTACTGCACAAAACATACCTGCATTCATACCACAGGTTTTCACCTGTATGATAAATCTCACAGCATTTATTAAGGGACATATTGTAAATAGTGTCCTTGCAGACTTGGAGGGATTTATAATAATTGAAAGGGTTTTTGTACTGTGTTCACCCATCATACTTGCTGCAGAATTAATGTCAGTAGCCCTGGCACATCTTAGAGTTACAGATATGTTGGCTCAAGCAGGTCAAACCATCTTATCCTGTTGCTGTCATTGGTGAGTGAGAATTTTTCTACATTTTTTATGGATATTGTTTTGTTTTTCCCTCATGTCACTAAGAGGTCAATATTGGTAGAGTATATTTATTCACAAAATTTTGATATGAATTGACAACCAATTATGCAAATGAGTCCAATTAACTAACTCATATTTGTGCAGATGAATTCAGTGACTTTCAAAGTGAACAACTAGCATCACCTAAATTTCTCTAAACAACAAATTCTATGAAATATATGAATTCAGATGACTGAAGAAATCCTAGTATTTCAACTTTCAAATGCCATACATGTGCCAGTTTGCATGAATGTCTCCTGTTATAAATATCATTCACTAACTTTGCTTCCTTGAAACAAATTTACTTAGGTATTAATTAACTCACATTTTTATATTTTTAAATCAGTGAATATTTGCTTCTGCCATACAATCTTTCACCATGCATTTGTGTTTTATGTTCCAAAGCTGAGGATACAACCTGGGAATGTGGCACAATTACTTTGATAGCACTTGTTTTCCTAACACAAAAACAAACGAGTCAGGGTGTAGCTCTACAGGTGTGGAACCAGTCCTGCCTCATTGCACATAACTCACCATGGGACATGTGCCTCAGAGCTATAGTTCCAACTCAATGCATTTGCAGTTATTAAAATATTTAAATGTTCCTTTAGATAATTGATATTGCATATTGTATTAGGGTTCTCTAGAGGAACATAATCAACAGGAAGTACAATTATAAAAGGAGAATTTATAAGATTGGCTTATATTACTGGAAGCTGGATAGTCAACAATGGCCATCTGCAGGTCAGACAGCTGGAAGGAAGAATCAGTAGGTGCAAAGTCCAAGAGGCTGAAGCCTGGGCCTGAACAAGAGAGATTAGCAGTGCTACTCTAGTTTGAAACCAAAGGTTTCTGGAGAATAACCTTTGGAAAAGTAAAGAAGCAAGAGTCTGATATCCTCAGATGATGGTAGCAGCAATCAAGAACCCATTCAAGAAAAAGTCAACCATGCATCTGCTGCTGCTTCCTTGTTCTTCCAACTTTTATTCCATCCATGTCATCATCTTATTTGGTGTAGCACATTCTTAGGGAGGGTTTCCATTTCAGTTGGCTATCCCACATGCCAACCATTTCTAGACTCATAGACATACCCATAATCCTCTAAATTCTAGATATCTCTTAATCTGATGAAGCTGACAATTCAAATTAACCATTACACATGTAGAATAAATATTTATAATCAATGAGAACATTTTTTTCAATAAGAAATTCCAAAATACTACTAGTTCAGAAGATAGTAGGAATATAGAAAAACAAATACAAAAACAAAAAACAAAAAACAATACAAAACAGAATTTGATTGATAGAAGAACTCCACTTACTAGCTTTAGGGAAACATGGTGGTTCATGGCACCCTCTCTTTAACTACTGACAATTTCAAAACCCCTCTCTGCACCTAATCAGAGTAAGACTTTGAGACTTAACCTCTGTGTACCCAAATTCTCCTTGTAATCATGAAAGTAATCTCACCCCCTGCTTCATGTTAAGAAGATTCAAAAATCATCATGTGCTGCATTTAGAGCAGGGATTTTTACACACTTTGTGGTTTAATTCTTCATTCAAGCATCATGAAACCTGCTAGTGAGAATGAAACCTTAAGTTCAATTTTGAAGTTCCCACTTGAGAGGGCAATGTTGGATTTTGGTTGACAGGACACAGGTAGCCCAGAACTTCCATTCCCCTGCAGGACCCTCTGGCTAGAACAGCAGGGAACTGGCAGGATGGCAACCAGTGATGAGGCTGCAGGAATCATTTTCCTGTCACAGACTGTGGTTGGAGTTCTGGGCAATTCCTGTCTTCTCTATTTGTTATTTTCTTCACTGGGTGCAGGTTAAGGCCCACTTGATTGTGGTCAATTTGTTAATTCTCCTGCCTAAAGAAAGTCCCCTGACAGGGGCCATTTTCAGTTTGGAAGTTTTCCTTGGTGATTTTGGATGTAAGCTGCTTTTCTATGTTAACAGGGTGGGCAGTGATGAGTCCATTGTTATCATATGCCTTCTGAGTGTCTTCCAGGCCACCATCTCCAGCCCAGTGAATTTAGGTGGGCAAAGCTTTAAAGTGAAAGCTCTCAGGTACATTGGTACCTCTGTATACCTGAGCTGGATCCTGTAACTCCTTGTAAGTATGCCTTTCTTACTTACATGACTAGGAAAGGGAGCTCCAAAAATGTCAAGATCTTAGTAGATTTTCTGGTGCTCTAATGACAAAGCCCTAGAATCATTGCTTAAAGCAACTCTGTCACTCCCTGATGCTGTGTGTGTGTGTGTGGAAGCGGGGGTGCTCATGCTCTAGGCCAGCAGCTCCATGGTGCTCATTCTGCACAGGCACAAGCAGAGAATGCAGCATGTTTTCCCAGGTCCTCCCCTGAGTACAGAGCCAACAAAACAATTCTTGTCCTAGTGAGCACTTTTGTATTTTTATACACTTTCCTGTATCTTTAATAATCCCAAATTGTTCCTGATAATTTTGGCTGCAATAATCTCTGGGTGCTTCCCAGCTTTCAACCCCTTTTTGCTAATAATCAAAGACACCAGCACATTCAGGGTATTTTGCATGTATAAAAAAACCTTAAATTTCTAATTTATGAGGAGAATGTAAAATATGTACTCTATAAGGTTTTGTACAATTCATAGTTTTTTATTCATTCTTACCTACAGAAATTTAAGCACAGTTAATATCAGTCATATCATTTGTGAGTGTTGGTTTAGACACATACCCTTGTATGTTATAAATGTGTGTGTATGGTTTTATATGTGTGTTTGTGAACATGAGCATGCACACATGCATATATCTTGATTGTTACGATCTGTCAATAATAATTCTGAAAAATTATATGTAAATTTTATATTTAATTAGAACTATTTCAAACTGATTTCACATAATTTCATATAGATTAAAAATGTTAAAATTTTAGATTAAATCATATTAAAAATGTGGAAAGAATTTTTCATTTGTCTACTTTCATGTTTGTGTCTTAGCTCTGTGTCTTTGAAGAATTTTCCAAGTTAATGTACTCCAATGATATTTGCCTTTAGCGGGTAAATTTAGTTATTTTTAATATAGTATAAGGAAAGTAAAAAGAGAATTAGAGACAAGATGCAGCAGAAAGTTGGTTGCTCATCCAAGCAGCTGCATTAATTTATACCAATAGATTACATTAGGTAATTACTGCCATAACTACATTATAGTTTATGGTATGAGTAAAGTGGCTTATTCTGCAGTTACATTCTACAGTTACAATATGCAATGTTAGGAGATTTGTGCAGCTCTCAAGAAAGTCAATTGTCTGAAGTTACTGTTAGGTGGGCAGATCCAGGATCAGCAGAGCTTAGTGAAACATTGTGGTTATCTAGCAAGCAACTTCCTTTATTCATAGGAGCTATGTGCCTGAGATGAAGGTCAAGGCTGATAAGACTATAGAACACAGCAGGGCATTGCCATTACAGCTAGATGGTTCACATGTATTAGTTATCTTACTAGTTTCCTAGTAAAAACTGCAGGACATTCTAAGGGTAGGAAAATAGTGTTTGCTACTCCCGAGGAGTTTGCTCACCAGAGGAATGTTCCTCTATAATATTTCCATGCTCAGAATCCCTACAATATAGAAATGGACAGAATGGGATGCAATTGTCCACTAAAAACCCCTGCTCTGTTTCATGTATTTCATGTCCACCTTGATAATATACATTAGGTGTAATTTTTTATTGTTTCAAATGATTTTTAAATCACCAATAAACCATCAAAGCAGCTTTATGTACAAATCAGTCATAAATTACTAAGTAAAATTTTATAAATTATATACACTTTTGCCTTCAGCTTCTTCTACATCAAAATACAATCTTGTCCATCTCAAAGATTCCTCTTTGTGCCTCTACCATAATCATATTCAACAGGGACCAGTATGTGACATCAGATACCATAGATCACTTTCATTTTTTGTACTTTCTATAAATGAAAATGATCAGCTTCAACTCTTTTATATTTGACTTAGAAAATTGTATTTTCATTGTAGTTTGTATTTTCACATTTGGTTGGTAATAGAATTCAACTGCAGGAATATTAATTACTTCATGCCTTCCTCTCTGTACACATAAGTGAAGTCCTCCCCCCCACCCCCCCAAAAAAAAAAAAAAAAACTTCCATGTGCTGGAAGCTTTGCAAGGTTTTGGAGGAGGTGGAAACTTTGATGTGTGGATGCAAGTACAAGGTGGCTGGGTCATTGGGAGGTCATGCTTAAAGGGATAAATGGTAATGCCTGGAGTATATCAGTTCCCATGAAATTGGGCTGTCTTACAGAGAGTTCTGGTGTCTCTGCTCTCTCGCTCCCTGTCCTGTCCTGTGGTCTATTCTGTATGTGCTCCCACTATTGTGATTTCACCTACTCTTAGTTCCTCAAAGAGTTGAGCAGATGCTGGCACCATACTGTTGAATTTCCAGAACTGTAGGTCACTAAATTTCTTTGTAAAGTACTCAGTCTTGGGTATTTGGTTATTGCAAAAGAAAAAGATAACATGACATGGTCATTTTTCAGTTTGAAGTATCATGATGAGGACTCACCTGTAGTTTCACAGTGTGTTTTTATGATAATTGTAAGAGTTTCTGCTGCTATATGTGTAAAGTGATTGATTCATTGATTATAGGTTTACATCTCCTTGACTTTAGAATATATTGACTGAGTTTATCAAATGTTTGTATGAGTTTCAACTAAGTAGAAGCTCTTATTTTAATAGAAATACTTTTATATGTCCCTATTTAATGTTAATAACATAGGTTCTGTTAAACATAGATGCATATAGTAAGACATATGCATAGGGAGGTGTTTCCCTTCATTTTCTTCAAAAACATCAATTAATAACTTAAAAATTTACATCAGAAAATCATTCAGAATCATCTTTTTATATGTGTTGGTAGTTATTTAAGTCTTTTTAAAAAGTAAACAACAAATTTCAATGTTTTCTGAAAATGTACAGTAGATACTTTTTTCTATCTCTCATTTATCATCATGTATTCTATATTTTAAAACATCTGGGAAAATATTTTAAGAAGTTTTGCCCTAAGACATAGTAGCTATTTGAAAGACAAGTATGCCTACCCTGATTTGAAGATTGCTAATTAATGTGCACATTGTATTCAAATATCTTGTGATACCCTATAAATATGTACAATTTTTAGTATCATTTAGTCATTTAATAATAAATATCTTTGGCTGGCCAGAGTGGTACATGCCTATAATCCCAGTGCCTTGGGAGGCTGAGCTAGAAGGATGCAAGTTTAAGACTAGTCTCAGCAAATAAGTGAAGCCCTAAGCAACTTCTCTAGATCCTGTCTCCAAATAAAAAGGCCTGCAGATATGGATTAGTAGTGAACAGCTCCTGGGTCAATCCTTGCTACCAGTAATAACAATAGTAAATTAATCAATTAAAACTTTCCTTTTGTTTCATAGTGTCATTGACTGCTCACATACTTACTGTCTTCAATTCCAGAAGTAATGTAAAAAGAACCTCTCATGCCTTATATCTCTGTGTCCTCTGCTGCATCTCTGTCTTTTGCTTTAAGGGCCCATGTAAATAGAGTAGGACAATCAGACACCAGTGTGTACGCACGCCAATGTATACGAGAAAAATCTCCCTCTCTTATGATTTGCCAGTCAGTAGTCTTAGCATCATATTTAAACCCCAGTTAACCCAATGTAACCTCAGGAGTGACTGCAAGAGCATTCTCCAAGTCATCTTGGATCAGCCCTGTTCACAGTCCCACATTATCCCTGTAGTTCTCAGGACAACTGCAAAATATACTGAGAAAGTAACACCATAAGCTAGGATGAAACTAAGTGGAACAACATAACTTCTATTCCAGTTTTCCTGGAATCAGGATTCCCTTTAATGATTTAGAGAGTATTGTGGTTCTAGAGCATAAAACCCAAGGTGGACATCTTCCTGGGGTCCTTCAGCTTTGGTATAAGTGGAGCATACTCGGATGAAACTGAATCCTCTGTGTGGAGCCTTCATGACTGCCAGGGACAAGCTTGGAATGAATCCAAAGCTTCTGCATGCCCTTGCTCCCTGTCTGTAAGTAATAAACCTATCTCATGTACCCAGGTGTGTGGATGTTCTGTTTCATCAGAGTAAAAGATGTTGATTTCCAGGCCAAAGTGAATTTGCTTTGCAATAATATCTGGGATTGGGAATTCTCTATGGCATGTTTTTGAATTTTAAAAAAACATAGAAATTGTAAATATACCTACAAAAATTTACCCTTAATGAGTATTAGGAAAAATAATAAGAGGACACAGAAACAAGATGTAGAGGCAGGAAGAAAAATGGCTGCTTTTTCAAGTGGCAATGTTTATTTACACCGATAGGTTACATTAGGTAATTAGGACCATAATTACATTTTTATTGCATAGAGTACCAGTAATGTTGTTTATTCTGCAGTTATATCCCACAATTAGAATATGGAAAGTCAGGAGCTTTGTGCAGCTCTTAAGAAATTCATTGTCTAAAGTAACTTTTAAGCGGCAGATCCAGGAACAAGGGAGTTTATTGAAACATTGTAGTTATCCCAGCAAGCAAGTTCCTTTATTCCCAGGAATTATATGCCCAAAATCAAGGTTGAGACTGAGAAGACTCTAACACAGAGCTTCTTCATAAAGGACATTGCTACAGCAGAGAGGCATCCCATGGATTTACACAAAAGTTTTCCAGCAGCCAGGCATTTTGTGACTTTGCAGAGAAACTTCCTAGCAGCCAGGCTTTCTGTGCCTTTGCACAGAAACTTTCTACCCAGCAAGCATGCCACAATCATGAAGTTTATCAGAGACCCCAATCCCAGACACAGAACCCTCATAGATGAGCCCTGTGTTGATTTACTAAAAGAAAGAGCAGGGGTGGTGGATTAGACTTACACTTGTAGCTTGTCTTTTTGTTTTATTTTTATAATAATATTATATAGATAGATAGATATTGAAGCTGATAAAGCTTAAATATTGCATGCCATTTTAGTTTTTCTTCTTTATTGAAATATCATTAATCTGTGTTTAAGGAATGCAATTATATATATATATATATATATATATATATATATATATATACACACACACACACACACACACATACACACACATATGTGTATACATACATATATACACATATATGTGTATGTTTACATATATATATATATATATATATATATATATATATATATATATATATATAATCATCACAGAAAAAAGTAGTTATCATTTTCACTTCACAGAGATTCCTTTTGGAATCTTCATGTCTTTTTTAACTCTGCATTTTTTTCCCCCTCTCCTATTTTGTCATCACTCTTTTTATATCTAGAACATTCCAGACAACTTGCATATACAATGAAATTTAGAACATCATTGTGCATGCATGGAGAAAGCACCATTTTAGGAGAGACTAAAAAGACTTTAATTTTAAACCTTGGGTTCATCCCTATCTGTTAGAAGACATACCATAACTATAAAAAAATTGGAAATAGAAAAATCTAAATTCCAGACCTAACACATTCAAATGTCTTATTTCCTATCATTTCAGTTTCTCTGTCTCATCTTGTCTTTATCTTTGTGCATGTGTATGCTTTTATATAAAATAAATTTAACCTTAATAAAATCTGTCATCTATATAGTTGGTGTATTTTTAAGGAAATGTTAAAATATGATGCTGAGACTGCTAAAATTGTCCTTTTAGAAACTTTTCATATTTTCATCATTATTTCCTTTGAAAATCCTTTCTGAATTTACATATCCATGATGTGGGTGAGGATTGATGTTTTCCTGTTCCAAGTACACTTCAGGTTCAAGTAATTCAGGCTAAGTACACTTCAGGTTCCAGTGAAAGTGTCTAGTTGTACTTTCTTTCCCTCTCTCTCATTTCTCCCCCAAGTCTATACCCCCATCCTCAGGGACCACTTTCCCATGAAACACTGAATACACTCTACATCTGTGCTCATGCTTGGAAATCTCTGGCAATCCCACAAAGCAGCACCTAAATCATTCTTAGAGACAAACTCTACCATGAGCCCCTGTGCTTAGAGGAATCTTTGTTGTTGTGATTTACCATGGTGAATGATAGCAGAGCCTGCAGACCTCAGGCAATATCTTGTTCTCAAGACTGCTGTCAGAATCCTGGATGTGTATCTCTTCTCTGCCATCATCTCTTCCTCATAACTCACAACAGGGTGTTCTTTCCATATGATTCCCAGGCACCTGTGTATACCAGCTCCTGGTCACATTTTCTAAGGGACTTATCCAAGCACTGGAAGCATTGCTAGCTCCATTCTCACCCAGCCTTGTCCTGCTACTGGCCCTGTCCTCATCTGACTCTTCTTGGCCAGGTATCCACCATGAAGATCCTCCCACCACAGTAACCCTGAACTCTGGAGAAGGCAGTCTGGGCCTGTGTGAGATCTTTTTTTTTTTTAAAAAAAAACAAACTTGGTTCAGTCATTGAGTCCTCTTAATGTCCTTTGGGATCCCCTATATGCAGTGTGTACATCACACAGGACATTTTAGGGGCCAGTATGTAAAGAAGCCCAAATCTTCTTCCCACATCATTGGCTCAGGCTCACTGTATTATCCAATACAAAGGAGGCCAAGGGGAAAACAGTTGATAAGCAAATGCTAACAACCTATCCAACAGGTCTGTGACCCCTGAGGCTTCACCCAAATAGAGGATATATGGAGAGGAGAGAGAAATCAGAGGCAAAAAAAAGATGGTATAATTCATCCCAGCTCTGCCATGGACTAACATGGCAGTTTGCACTCATATGCTGAATTTCCCGAAGCTTTTGTATATCAGGTTACATGAAGCTAAAATGAATAGATCAGTAATTGTGATGAGGACTGATTGAAGAAATGCATGGATGTGTGAGCTGTAAATGAATAAATACCAGCTTACAGAAACTTTAAACCATGTAAGGACTCTGATAGTGTGACGCAGGACATGTGACAAATCTGATTACTCCTGCTTGTGGGAGAAGTGTTCTTCAAGAGGTATCCAGTCTCCTATGGATACCACGCCCAAAGCCAGAAGGATGTGCTCAGCATGTGGTCCCCGTGTTCTAGCTCTGCAGCTTGAAGAGCCCAGTGAGCAAGACCATCACAAAAGAGGGAGAATCCCAGTCCAGCTTTGCCCAGATATAAACAGCTTTCCACATCCTCAAAACAAGGGGAAACTGGCAAGGTGCGGAGCTGGCATTGGCTGGACAGAGACCTTGGACATTTTCATGGAAAGGGAGTAAATGTTTGTTTGTGCTTGTGAATGTTTCCTATTGATTCTAACTGTGGATTCTAGGAGGCCTCCAGTTCAGCTCAAAATCAATCCTGGGGGCAAACAGAGCTGAATGTGATCCCTAGAGGCAGACCTTGAAGTACTGAGGATGACTGAGGGGACTCAGAGAGAAGGAGTTCACACTTAGAGAATACTTCACATTGATTTATTCTCATTCTCTGTGACATGCATGTAGTAGAATAAATTTATTTTAAAATTATAATAATTAGTATACCATAGGAATGCGTGTAAAATAGAAGTAGAAGGATATAATAAAAAATGTTAAATGTTTTTTTTGGTTTTGTTTTTTAAGATAGTAGAATTTTAATCAATGACCATGGTGGCTTTTTATCTGTTTTGAATTCTCTATGATGAAATAAAATATTATACTGTATATTTGACAATTATTTTTCCCTTTGTATTTTAGATTTAAAAAAATTATAATTCATATCAGAAAGAATTGGAAATGTACTTGAATTCTTCATATTATTTAATTTTACTAATATTTTAAACTCAGAATTTTATAAAGTAAATAGGATAACTTTACCAAAGCATGTAATTATAGTTTGAGGACATTTCTTAGATTAATAAGTAAGAATAATTTCCAGTATCTTGGGAGGAGGACTTCTTCCTGCTTAAAAATAGTTTTCCTAATTCTTCCTTCAAAATGACAAAAACACTATTTCCATAAAGTTATTACTTGATAGATGAATGGGAAATAATAACTCTGTTGAACTTTAATAAATTTTATACAAATGTTGTCCTAGTTATGGCAGTTTGGCATCTTCTCTAATACTATCTTGAATGATAAAAAAAAGCAATGTTAGCTAATTAGGATTTTGAATAACAGACAGAGAAGTTAGGAAGTGGGAAGGAGGATTTCATTCCCTTATTCCTACAGAGAGGGCAGTTGAACCTCTGGCTTCCACTGATAGAAACCTAGAGTTAAGTTGCTGAATGATGTGAGGACAGACACATACACTTGTTGAATCAGTGCTACTATGACAAGTTTGATTTTTTTATGTGTGCCATAGCATTTACAGCCTTGAGAGAATGATAGTAAATTTTCAAAATTAATCTCAAAAAATTCCCTTTGTGATACTTTATTTTGGTGTCTAACATACTGAAAACTTGCCTATTTTGTTCACAAATTAACAGAGCGAATTGCCTTGCTATATTTTCTGCAATCTACCTTAGAGACTCTTTGTAGATTGAAATTCTTATTTGAAGATAGCTGTTAATTCCCAAGAGTTTAATCAAGCCCAGGTACTACTAACTGACTGACTGTCATCAGAGGAGAAAGATTGCTGCTTATTAACAAATTGTTTGATTTCTACAATCCATTGTTTACATTCATAAAATTTATTTTTCATTTTTTCTCATTCTATTAAAGCTTTGAGTCAATGTTTAAAATGTATGCATTTCAGTATTATAACATATATCACATTACTTATTATATATGCTTTATAATAGAGATACTATGTAACATATGCAATGTATAAAATTCATTGATATTATTAGATTATATTATACTATATGTAATATATATTACACATTTTGCTAATATTACATGTGTTCATATCATGTAATATTCAATTCCACTTTTTATTTATATACCCTCAAAAAACTTTACTACGAGAAAATATAGGAATTTCATGTATGCATGCATTTATATATGTGATATATATATATACATAATTATGATTTACAAATAAATATAGCAAATTATTATTTTAATTGTACATTTGAATAATTTTTTTTAAAGAGAGAGAGAATTTTTTTAATATTTATTTTTTAGTCTTCAGCGAACCTTTATTTGTATGTGGTGCTGAGGATCGAACCCAGGCCGCACGCATGCCAGGCAAGCGTGCTACTGCTTGAGCCACATCTCCAGCCCATTTGAATAATTTTTTACTTACCATTATTTGAACAGGAAGATTCATGAAGCTGTGGGTGTAGTTAAGAGCAGTTGCCTAGCCTGTGCAAGGCCCTGAAGTTCTCTTTTAGCACAACAAAAATAAATAAATAATAAGGTTCAGAGATGAGTGACATAATTCATCATTATTTGATGTTAACCACAGTAAAATATTTATAAGAAACTCATATTAATTTCAAAGAAGGCCATAATGATAGCAGTGATATTTAATCATATACTTGAAGAATCTACTCAAAACAATCTTAAGGAAAAAAATCTTAGGGAAAATTTAGTGTTTTATATATATCCATAAGCAATAGAAACATTATATTTATAAATGTTTAAAAATTTTACTTTTAGTTGTTCTTGCTGATTATTGTTTATTTACAAAACAATGAAATTTGAACTACAGTTATAACATATGGTGACATTAGCATATCTTATCACCTTAAGCGCAGTAGTTATTTTAACCCTCAGTGTTTTAAAGAATTGCCTGGCCAGGGGTGGTGATGCACACCTTTAATCCCAGAGACTCAGGAGGCTGGACAGGAAAATTGCAAGTTCAAGACCAGCCTCAGCAATACAATGAGGCTCTAAGGAACTTATCAAGAACTTCTTTCAAAATAAAACATTAAAAAGAGCTGGGAATTTGGCCCCAATGGTTAAGTGCCTCTGGGTTAAATCCCTGATTAAAACAAAACAAAACAAAACAAAATCTAGAAATGTATCAGTGGAAGAAAATGGGCAGTGGAAAAATAAGCTGCCCAACTCTGTTATTTTTTTTATACCGGTGATTGAACCCAGAGGAACTTACACACTGAGTCACATCCCTAGACCCTTTTAATATTTTGTTAAGAGACAGGGACTCACTGAGTTTCTTAGGGCCTCACTAAGTTGCTGAGACTGGCTTTGAACACATAATCCTTCTGCTTCAGCCTCCCAAGCCACTAGCATTACAGGCATGCATCACAAAGTACAGCTCTGGCAAATTTATTTTTCACAAGGTTCTCAAGTTAATTCAAGTGAGAATAGCATCTTCCACAAATAAGATAGGAATAAAATTGCATATTTAATGCAAAAGAGTGATAATGTATTTTACATGGGATTATATAAATAATTAACTCAGAATCATTCTGGACTTAAATATAACAGCTAAAATTATTTTTAAAAAATGAAAAATAAAAATAGTACCAAATCAAATGTTCTTGAATTAGACTGACCAGTGGAGTCTTAGATATGCTTCAAAAATACATACACACAAATAAATAAATAAATTTGACTTTAAAAATTTTCTGTGAAATTTTATACTAAACGATAGAATGCATAGATTTTAAATTAGTGATATGAATCAAAATAGCTGCAGATTAAATGATATTAATATAGTTGTTCCTGTAGTACCATCACTGAGATTTCAGAGAATGAATAAGTTATGTGATCTCCTTGCTTCAGGTTCCCAATTTGTCAAATTGCTATAATTCTCTTTTCTGAGAGATACTGTAGATTGTTCCTACTCACAGTTCATTGTATAAAATATAAACTGCAATTAAAATTTTATAGGAAAATTTGACACTTAATATTCCATAGGATTCAACTGCTATTTTCTCTTAATCGATTCAGTAGAAAATTGGAATAGCATTACAATTTTATTTGGAGTCCAAAATGACTAGATATTACTTAGAAAATATAATTGAAGCAGGTCTGTTCTTTTAAGGCTTTTCTGTTTTTCAAATGTTTTCTTTTTAATTGAAATATAAGAATTGAACATGCTTATGGCATACAGTTTGATATGTTGGCATAAGTATACATTGTATAATGATTAAATCAGGGAAATACACAATTTTTTTTACAGAGAAGCAACTGTGTTTTTACAGAGAAGCAACTGATGAAAGGGACAGCCAGATGCATAAGAAGTGAGTCACAGGGGCTGGGGATGTGGCTCAAGTGGTAGCGCTCTTTCCTGGCATGCGTGCGGCCCGGGTTCGATCCTCAGCACCACATACCAACAAAGATGTTGTGTCCGCCGAGAACTAAAAAATAAATATTAAAAATTTTCTCTCTCTCTCTCACTCTCCTCTCTCACTCTCTCTTTAAAAATAAAATAAGAAGTGAGTCACATGGCACTCACTGCTAGATGAAACAAACTCTAGAATGAAGAACCTGAATATAAACAAGACCCAGCATGAGTCATTTACACACTAGCTATGAGTATTACAAAAACATGCCAATAACAAATATCAAACTTATATCGGCTTAATATTGATTTCCTTCTATTTCCAATTCTGCTCTCTTAAAATCCAATATCTGTGCTGGAAAGATGGTGCAATCCTGTAATCCCAGCAGTTTGCAGGGCCTGATCTGGGAGAACAGCAAGTTTAAATCTAGCCTCAGCATTATAGTGAGGTCCTAAACAACTCAGCAAGACCTTGTCTTTGTGCCAGATTCTCCTGATTCTCTAGGCTCAGGTTAGATCTCTCAGTTTGCATCTGCTCAATTTATGTGCTGGTTTTTGCCTTTAATTCATGAATCGAAGCACCCAGTCTAAGTTTGTGCCACTTTTATATTGAGGTATTTGAGTCTAAGCTTCCTGTGTGTGACTGACTAACCGTGCCTGTCTGAATACCAGTTTGTTTGGCCAAATAGCCTCTGAATCTACCCAAGACAATCTGCACCTCCAGTCCTGGGGTTTTCCATGCCAAATATCCCAGAACTTACAGCAATTTTTAGGTCTTCTGTGTGTGTGTGTGTGTGTGTATATATATATATAATTGTACCCTCTAAAATGGTTACAAAAAAAGAATACACACACACACACACATTTTCCTCCCATCCCACTCCAAATTCCCACGAGGAGTTCAGCTTCTAAACAGCTCCTTGGCTTTGTCTGGTGTACTTCAACTTTCCAAGGTGTGAACATCTAGAGCGTTCGGGTCCCTGGGTAAGGGTCGCAAAATAACCAGGACACAGGGGATGCAGAGCAAAGGCAGCAGTTGCAACTGCATGCTGAGGTTTATTTGCAAGTTCCTTTTATATTCTTCTTCTAACAAAGCAAGCAATTCTTCAAATAACACTTTACCCACATTGCCCAAATATCATGCCTCAGCGGGTACACAGAGCTAAATTCAGATCATTCCTGTTTATTTGATAAGTACCCTTCCAAAGTTCTTTGTAGACATTATCTAATCCCCTGAGGATGCATTTGTTTCTTTAGAATGTACTGTTCCTGGGACAAGCATGCAGGAAGCTTCTTCCTCTTGGCCAAACCATGCAGAACTTGTGACTTGCAATAAGGGGAAGAGAACTTTTCCTCCTCCTTACTGAGGTCTGCCTCAGCTGACCTAAATCACAGCCACAGCTCTTGCGATATGTCAGGCCTGAGGGAGCTAAACTCTGCACTCTCAAACCCCAACACCAAGGTCCAGAACTTTCTCTCGTATATTGAGTATTAGTGGACTGTTTTTCCCCCCACCCTTCACTCACCTCCCAAAGAAGTAATTTTTTTTCTGATTGTGTCCCAAGTCACGAAACTGTGCAAACCACCACTTCCCACAAATCCACCATCTTTTTTTCTCTTACTCATTCTCAGTATTCAGATACTTTAGCTCTATTATTCTAATGTAGTCAGAAAAAATAGAATAAAACAAAGCATCTAAGAAATGGGAACTTAAGCAGATTAAGAGGTGACAGGCTTTGGTTTTGTATGCTAACACAGCAGCTCTGATTACTGACATTTACCCATAGAGGCATTCGGTGGTTAACAGGTAGCTGCAAAAGAAAACCACAGTAGAAGAGGCAAAAGACAAAGCTATGCGGACATTCCTTCTTTAGGCTTAGTGCAGTAAAAGACCCTAAGCTTCTTGAGCAAAGAGTCCCAAGGCTGTTAACAAGTTTGTGCCAGAAAGAAAAGTAGACTGCACCTTGCAATAGAATTGCACCAAATCTGTTTTCTTGATGTACCCAAAACATGCTTATGTATACGCATGATCCTAAGGGCTCAGACTTTGGGAACCATCTCTTTGGCCCATGGAACCACTAATAAAACATTGCTTTCAGATCTTGGTGTCCATACCTTAATTCCCTGCTACACTGCAACAGGAATCTGAGTCTGTTTTAGTTCCATTAACTCACTGTCAACTTTATTCCCAACAATGTCATTCCCAACAATTTGATCTGAATAATGTATATGAGTACCATCATACTGAGATCTTTATGCCATCCACAGGGCAATGGAACAGTTGACAACAGCATTACAAGACACCCAGGAGAATGTCTAACACAAACACACATAGGAATATTGGAGACCAATTAAGACCAACACTTCATCTTCTAAGGAAGGTGTGGATAAGGTAATAGACAAAAGGCAACTTGAAGACATATCACAGCTAAGATAAGAGGAAAATGGGGCTTTAAGATACATCTAGGAAATCAGCCAATAAGAAAAAAATACATTTCATACTAAATTGTGGGAACAACTGCATGGACTAATAAATATATGGCATACATTAAGGGTGTCTGAGTGGCAAACCAATCCCTTATGCTAGGCATGTGAGCAACAAACAGCTTACACCACAGGCATAGCCCTGGGCATGAGGCTGCATGTTGCAGTACCTGCACTTGCTCTATGGCCACTCCTTGATTGGTCATTGAAAGGACAGTTGGCCAGAAATTGTATTGGTGGCTGCCTATAATCTGCTTAGCTACTTCCTGAATATATATACATGGTAACTGCACAATAAAGTCAAACCTGCTTCCTGCTTGGTCTCCAGAGGTCTTGGTTAGTGACTCTGCAGCCATACTCTCCTCTATCCTATTCCGTAGTCCTCTTCACTGGATGAGAGAGAGTCCATGCACTAAATCCAAGAAGACATCTAAACATATTGAAATATCAAAACAAAAATTATACTAAAAAAGTGTGATGGTCTTTGATGTATGATTTTACATCATAGCCTCTTTAATTATAATTCCTGAAAATCCCCTGAATTTGCTGTGTATAAATTTCAGAATGTTTCCTTAGAAGACTGATCTATTTAATGACTAACACTTTCTTTTCCACCCCCATTTGCCACAGAACTTGATGTTGAACACACCAGACCTAGTGCATGCGTTCTCTCTCTCTCTCTCTCTCCCCCCCTCTCCCTCCACCCCCCCTCTTGTTACAAAGCAGAAATTGTGTGACATGGGTCTAGTGTCCCTTTCTCTTCCAACACCAAGGGAGGCTCAGCCCCCACAGTGGGACACTCACACCCTGCTGAGTCCAAACTCCTGGAGGCAGGGCCCTGCTGCCCTCACCACAACAACTCCTCCTAAAGAATGGCACCATATTTTCCATGGTTGCCATAATGTCATCAGGTTTCTATGGCAAGTGTGATGCACAGGTTAGTCCTCTACCCCAGAAAAGCCTCTAGATAGGCCTCTTCTTTGTTCCTTTTCCTTTCTCTGAAAGCAAAAGGCATTCGCTTTTCAGGACACCACCTGTGAAAGTGTATCAACTACAGGAGCTAGGCTCACACTCAAGAAATGAGAGAACTCTGCCCACACCCTCTAATGAGTCCAAACTGCTGACATGGTCCCAGGACACCCTGGCCCAGGACACCATACTTGAAGGTCCCCCATCTCCTCCCTTAACCAACAGTGAAGCAAAGAACCCCAAACCTGGAAGGAAGCAGTGGCTCAGTGACCAATGGCACTGGTACAACTGGGAGTGATTATAACCACCAGAAAGTACAGTGGGTTTCTCAAGAGGACCTTTCTTTCTTTTACTGACCTCCAATCCTCTGAGTGCAAATGTGAAAATAAAAAGAGACACAGGTCTTTAGGATTGCTGGATTTCAATAATCACAGGATATCACACTGCCTTGGGCCAGGAGGGTCTCACAACTCTCTTCTTCTCAAGTCAATAGAGCACCTAGTATGAGAGTGGGATTGAGGTGAGTGGGGTCTGGGGTCCATTCATCACTTCATCCAAGGGAGGCTCAGCTTCTACTGCAGGACACCCATACCTTCCTCTGAATCTAAACTCCTGGAGGTGGGGCCCTGCTTGCTCTCCAAGCACAATGAGCCAGTTTCCTGTAGAAAGTCAGTTTCTTTGTCAATTACTATGTGCAGGCTGCTTCATCTAACTGGTAATATTTCTTCTTGTCTCTTTGTCTTCTTCTTTCTCACTTTGTTTTCCTGTGATCTCTTCACTATTTTTGCAGTAACCTGTCCAGCAGATTTCACATCAACCTTAGCTTTTTCCTATGAGCTTGTGGTTCTGGTGTAAAGCCTTCACACCCTTCCTTGATGTTACTCAGGACTGGAGTGTTGAGGGTCTCCTGAGCACGCCTTCACTTCAAATGAGGAGCAGAAGCTTCAGCAGCCAACATGACCTACAACCTCAGAAACTGCCTTCTTCAGACACTTTACATGAGCTCAGTAACCAGATGAAATGCCAACAATAGAGCACTGAGACCCAGAGCTGGAGGGAGTCACTGGCCTAGTGACCAATGGCACTGGTACAACTAGGCAGTAACCATAACAACCAGAGGGTAGCATGAGATTCACAACAGGGCCTTTTTCATTCTCTTCTACTCACCTCTCATCCTCTAATAAAAAAACTGAAAAAATATAAGAAGTGACCTAAATTCAAAAAGGCAGTTATGATCCCACAATTACCACACAGGACATCAGCCTGAAGACAGGAGGTCTCCACATCCCTCTCTCTCTCCAGTCAGCTGGGCACCATGTTCCAAAGTGGGAATGAGATGAATTGGGTCTGGGGTTTCTTCATGTCCCCACAACATCAGGCAGAAAGCCCCATCACTAGGCACCCACACCCACTATTGAGAAACATTTGGAGTTGAGGCTTGCTTTTGTACTGATTTTTAAAAATTAGTATAAAGGTTCTTCATAAAAGTCAAAACAAAACTACTGCTTGATCCAGTAGTAATAATTCTGGGTATACAGCTAAAGAGATTGGAATCGGTGTGTCAAACAAATGGCTACACACCTGACATCGTTTTTGCTATTCACAGTAGCTTATAAAAACCAAACAAACAGTGGAAATGCCTTTTGGATGAAAGGAAAATCTCGGCAGGGCCTCCAGCTACTCCCCTGAGAGGCTCCCGCCCCACACTTCCAACTGCTCTCTAGGAGGACAAGACCCAGGAATGGCACTCACTAGACACTCCAAGAGGCTTGAGACATAAACTTTGGACACCTGTGTCAGGCAGTTATGAAATCCAGAGGCAGGAAAAGATGGGAGAATGAACTGAGGTTATGTCACATAGTGAAGTCTGCAGGGGAATCTCAAAGTCATCATTGTAGTGAGTTTGCTGTGCCTATAGAAGAAAACCAGAAGGCACACACTTTTTTCCCCAAATGGTCAAGTAATCTCTGGTTTCCTCTCATGCAGTATGCTCAAAACAGAAAATGAAATATTTAAAAAGTGCCACCCAGTACTTGGAAGAAAACATTGAAAAATACTGCATCTATTTGTAATGCAGTATGGGAAACAAAGAGTAGATATTGTCGAGAGGGGAATTTTGCATAGACAATATGGACAGGAAGCTGGAAATTGAGGAATTTATTCATAGACAATGTAGAGCTAGACTACAGGACTGACTTCTTCTGGACCTGAACACTGCTTCTTATACATATAGAAAGCTCAGAAGAAAGGAGGAATTGGGGTCCCTAAAGACAACAGCTATTCTCATGCAAAAACCCCCCACACAGAGCTGGGATCCTCTTTGGATGAACAGCCCAATTTTCACCACACAACCTGTAGAGATGCCTCAGCATCTCTATGGGCATGTTGATCCCAGACAGGGCTTTAGGCGGGGACTGAAACAATCATGCAGTAATTGGACAGGGTGTACAGAGTCCCAAATGCAGACCCACACCCAGTTATCAGGCAGAGTGGCCTGGGAGCTGAGCTGCCCAGAGGAGGGTTCAGGTTGGCGAACTCTGAAGATGAAGTGTGCAGTCCCTGTCCATCATCTCCAGTTTCCACCGTTGTGGGTCCTTCCAGTTCCAAATAGCCTCCTAAGTCTCAAAATGCCCACCAACACACTCAGTATTTCCTATTTGTCAGGGTGCTAACATTCTTTCTGTGAATTTTCTAGCACCTACGTGGCAGAGCAACCCAAAAGACCTGAGCATAGGTGAGTCTAGACATGAGTCAGAAGAACAGCAGGCTCCAGAGACAAAAGTCACAGCAGATGGCAAAGCACACCCCCTCCTCACTAGGTATGTGCTGAAATGGACAGATCTCACCCATGTGACTCTTACTTAACAGGGCTTCAGCCAGGCCCCCTGAATCTCAGCCTAATGAGCCAAAGTATTAAGGACAGTAGAGTATATACAACCAAAGAGTGAATGAGGACTGAGTGACAGTGGTTCTTGATCCCTGATTTTTCTTTTTGTTTATTGTTTCTTTTTTTTTCCTTTTTTCAATACTTGGGATTGAATCCTGGGAACTCTGCCCTGATAAACAGCCCCAGTTCTTTTCATTTTTTAAAATTATGAGACAGATTTTTTCTAGTTTTCCCAGGCTGGCCACCAACTTGAAATCCTTATGCAGCTGCCTCTGGAGTCTCTGGATTGTCAGTCATACCCCACTGTCTTTTTATTTTTATATTTATTTTTATTTTCTGAGGTTCTGAAAAATGAACACAAAGCTTCAGGCTTTTGACAGTTAAGGCATGGCTTCCTCGGACTATTGAGATCTGGCCCATCCAGGAGGATATTTGCATTAACCTTGTATCATATAAACCTTGGTTATGTAAATTTCTTTATTACATGTGTATATATTATTCATGAATATAAATGACACAATGACCATTATTTTAAAATTAATTTAAATTTTCTGCTTTCTGGTCTTATCAGGATGGATTTTGAGCTTTGAACAGGGAAACAACTGCCTAAGGCAGCAACTTTCAATACTGATAAAATGTGTCACAAGTATAATTTAAAATTTTCAAACATTCACAATAAATATTAAAAAGAACCATGAAATCAATTGCAATAACTTAACCCAAACATCCAAAATATTATTTATTACATTACCAATATAAACTCCCTAATGTAGTATGTATATTTTTGGAGGTATATCTTGAAAACTCACTTTGTTCTAAGCCTCCAACACAACTCAGGTCACAGCAGATACTCCAGCTTGAAGAGCTCTGACTATCCTGACTTTCAGGAGAAGGCAGACCTAAAGCCCTCCTTTTTGTGCTGACAGGAGATGGTGGGGGCACTTCTTCTCTACTAGTTCTACCCAGGTCAAAAGACCAGGAGAGATGCTGCCTAGAGTGAGCAGGAACTCCAACCTGGAGGTGTCCAGAAGTCAACTAGTGTTTCTCACCCATGCTGGGCACAGAGCCATCCCCGAATGAAGGTGGGTGTCCATGGAGGCAGGGACCACATGTAGTTAATTCTCTCAACAGTTTAAATTATATTTTAAACAGATTAAAATAAATCTTATTTTGTAATTTGGACTTGGACATAATGGCCCAGCTGTGATGTCTGTTTCCTCCTGTGGTGAGGGTTACTGTGAAAGCTATAGTACCAATCATATGCTTATATGTCTGCATGTATTTCTGTGTAATTCATCACCATCTAATAAGAGGTCTGCATTTAAATTTAATTAGGAGAGAAAAAAATCAGCACCTGTCAGGCACCTCTTGTTTGCGCTATAACTTCCAAGCTAAAAGTGATTGAATTTTGGCATCCTGCCTAAAATGAATGATTTATTATTGATCATTGCATAAAAATACTCAAATTTATTTGCTCATGATTAAGTTGGTGATAAATTCAGACTGGCTCAGCTGAGGTCCTAATTCTGTGTGTGATTAACTCATGGCTGCTAAGGTAGCTGATTCAGAGAGTGAGCTGGCTGTCAACTGAGCAGTTGGATTCTCTTCCCAAGATATCTCATCCTCCAAAAAGCTTATGTGGATTGTTCCTATGACAGGGTTATGAAAGTAAAAGCAAAATCTTTCAGGGAATTTTGTTCCTAGGGACCCAACTAACACACTGTCATAATCACAGCTTTATATGGACCATGGCAAGTAATAAAAGTGCAGATTCAAGATTTGGGAAAGAGATTCTGCATGTTGACAGGTGTAGGAGTAAAAGCACACCATCAAGATTGTCAGCAAAGGTGAGAGTGAAGAATTACCTACATTGTGACACTTGTTATCATTCTGCATTATCTTATAAATGAGGCTTATGTAGCTATTTAATATAAAGGAATGTTTCAAAGTTCCAAGAGTATTAAACACTTGTGCTGAATTAGAATCCACTCTGCCTGAATGCAAAGTCAAAATGCCTCCATTAAACCATAGGATTCATCTTTTCTTCTCTTAGGTCTTGAGTGGTGACACTTATTCAGAAAATCAGCATTACATCAACATATAGTGCTCTTCTCCAGTGGGAAGAATATCCTCAAGTGAATGCTTCTGGAGCTTCTAGGAAGTTCTTGGAAAATTTTGGAGAACTGATGGAGGAATAAATTTAGGAAACCCAGAAACAACAACATGTTATTTGTTCATCACAGGAGGAACTTGAAAACAGGTGTAATGCATCCACAGGCATGGTGATAAAAAGCACACTACAGAAACTGCAAAGAGAAGATGCATCTTTGTCACAACAATGCTAAAAATGGAGATTTTGAAGCACTTAATAAGAAAATATTAGGATATCATATAGTGAGACCTGACCCACCAAAACTTCCATGTGGAAACATCACTTAAAAACATATCTACAAAGGCATGTGAAGCTCAATGCACCTGGCTTCAGCTCAGAGGGATCATAACTATCACCAACTAGAATGTTGCAGAACTGTGGCCTGGACACGTTATTGAAACACACTCTCAAACTTGAGTACAAAAAGATGATCTAAATATGTTAATAGAGAAGTATCTCTAAATATGACCTTTGGTGAAAAAATCACGCAGATTAAAAACATGTATACACACACACATTCACACATACACACACATATACACACACATGTACATATGTGATTATCTATATATAAATTTCAATAAAATAAATACTGACAGAAACCAGTAGTATGTAGTAATTAAAAATAAAGATGCGTAAAAAGACAAGACAATTTTCAGAGAGAAATAAATTTATAACCATTAGGCATTAAGTAATATAGGAGTGAGGTAATTCATTCCAGTCACCATGATAGTCAGTGGTGGAGATGGAAACCAAGTGCCCCTTGTGTACTTCCAGACTTCACATTTATTCCCAAATATACTGATCCTTGAGACCCTTTAACCTTTCTGGATCAGGAAAACAATTGTCCCTGGCATTTAAGTGACCTGTTACCCTGGCCCTGAGGGTGTTGCTGGCTTGTGGCATGGGGTTTCCAACAAGTAGTGCAGGACACCTTACCTTGTCCTACAGTTGCAAGACACAGTGGCATCTACAAGTCAACCTAGAAGTACATCCCAGGTTTCTCCACCAATGCCTGACCAGCAGCTATAGTCCTGTATGCATGCAATGTCTGTGACTTACCAGGGACCACAACCACTCACCCAAGGCACTCACCAGATTCCTGCCTTGCCCTCTTCTCTCATCCCAGTATGCTGCTTCATGGACTGGAGCAATCCTTCCTCAGAGACCATATTCTACTCATTTGCTGCAACCTGGAGCAGCTGGATCAACAGTGGGACACATTGTATTATTATTATTAGAGGTATATTTTTACTATAGCTATAAAGCTTAGTGCATTCTAACACACACACACACACACATACACATATTTTTAAATTTATTCTGTGCTGCCATAAAGTTAAATTAGTTCTCTTTTGTCACTTTCTCACATAAGTTTAAAGGTATTTTTTTAACAAAATTATTTACTTTGTGGTACTAGGCCTTGAACCCAGGGTTTCACATGTACTAAGCAAGTGCTGTACCTTCAGGGAAATTTATAGACCTTTAAAAATATATATAATATGATATGATATATATATATATTTTTTTTTCCTTATTTGTGTATCTGAGTTTTTAATGGCCTCAAATATTTTTCTTTTTTTCTCTTTT